>NW_028295374.1:0-347000 GCF_964341445.2 Mesoplodon mirus
TTGATTAAGGAAAACCAAAACATAAGTAAAGAATATACAGAAAGAGTCAGGACAATGTTAGAGCAGAGATTATATGAAATGCCAGTAAATTTGAACATTTCTGTAAAGTGGACCATTTCCTAGCTCCTAAAGTTTACCAACACTGACACAAGAGGAAATCATTTAAGGTCATCATGTCTGCCCTTGGAATTCTCGGAACGCCCTGGCCTCAGAATGCAGCCTCTATAGTCCATGGTAACCTGCGGAGAGGGGGCGGGGCTGAGGGAGGTTGGAACACTGCCCTCACTGAGGGAGTGTGTGTGGCCATCTCTGCTGTGACTGAACAAAGGGCAGGGGAGCAGGGGTCCCAGGGCAGGGCCCTCAGAGCCCGGCAGGCCCAGTGGAGTGTCACAAGCTTTTAGGCCCAGGCCAAAGGGCGCCTTCTTTGTCTGCACAGCTGCCCAAATTCTCACCTTTCCACTCAGGCCGCCCTCTTACTTGAAGTGTGTGTGGAACGTGTCCGCGCAGTATACCGCGCTGCACAGCTAAGCATAGGTCTGGGCATCGTAGCTTCCTGCCAGGTGACCGAAGTTCGCAGGCAGATGGGACCCTGGGACACACGCGGAGAGGCTCCTGCCCGGGTCACAGGCCGCCCACTGCCCCTGCCCCAGATCGGGAGCCGCAAAGCAGCCCTGTCTGAGTCCCCTGCCTCTAGAGGGAGTATTGGACCAACACTTGTAGAAAACGGGGTCCTTGCAGGCCACTCATTGGAGGGACACAAATAAATCTTTGCCGACTTTCTGCTGAAACTTACGAGCGTTCACACCTAAGCCTCTTACAAGGTCAGCTGTTTAGCTAAACATGAGCTCATGATCTAAATTTACACAATATTGAAGAAAGCAGCTACAAGGGGAGACAATCAGCCAAAACCATCAATACCAGAATTAGATTCCCAAGGCCATCCATCAGATGTAGGAATAATCGGGTGCAAGGCAGAAAATATACATAAAACTGGAACTGAAACAAGGCACAAGGATGTTTTCAAAGACTGGTAGGATCTCTAAAACATTTTTCAAGGACATGTCATTGATAAAGCTAAATACTCCAAAGTTGTGTAATACAACAGATTAATCATTGAGAAGAGTGAAATTATGCTGTTTTGAAAACTATGGCAGGTCAGATTTTCTGCCTAATTATATAAGAAGATTTCTCTAAAAAATACACATTATTTCAAAGACTTATTGGCTGTGAAATAAGTTAAGGGTATTTCAAATGGCTTGTCTGCAAAGAAAGGTGAGATGTAGGGAATCACAGAAAGTCGAGGGGAAAATAGGTCAATATATACATTGCTGTATGGTGAACTAAGCCTTAGGCCAGCAACAATGGAGAGGACGTGACCCTTAGACACGTACAAGTAAGCTGGAATCTTCAAAAGTTCAAATCTTTATAAGTAAAAAGATTTATTAAAATGAATAACCAAGTGTTTTAATTGACATCAGAAGATGAAAACAATAAACCCTGAGAACATAGAGAAAAGATAAATAAAGATATGAGCAGAACTTAATACAACAGAAAACGTATAAAATTCAGGTGATTTAGTAAGTCCAAAGAATCTTCTTTGAAAAGAATTAATAGACACACTTTGATTAAGGAAAACCAAAACATAAGTAAAGAATATACAGAAAGAGTCAGGACAATGTTAGAGCAGAGAATATATGAAATGCCAGTAAATTTGAACATTTCTGTAAAGTGGACCATTTCCTAGCTCCTAAAGTTTACCAACACTGACACAAGAGGAAATCATTTAAGGTCATCATGTCTGCCCTTGGCATTCTCGGAACGCCCTGGCCTCAGAATGCAGCCTCTGTAGTCCATGGTAACCTGCGGAGAGGGGGCGGGGCTGAGGGAGGTTGGAACACTGCCCTCACTGAGGGAGTGGGTGTGGCCAACTCTGCTGTGACTGAACAAAGGGCAGGGGAGCAGGGGGCCCAGGGCAGGGCCCTCAGAGCCCGGCAGGCCCAGTGGGGTGTCACAAGTTTTTAGGCCCAGGCCAAAGGGTGCCTTCTTTGTCTTCACAGCTGCCCAAACTCTCACCTTTCCACTCAGGCCGCCCTCTTACTTGAAGTGTGTGTGGAACGTGTCTGCGCAGTACACCGCGCTGCACAGCTAAGCATAGTTCTGGGCATCGTAGCTTCCTGCAAGGTGACCGAAGTTCGCAGGCAGATGGGACCCTGGGACACACGCGGAGGGGCTCCTGCCCGGGTCACACTCTGCCCACTGCCCCTGCCCCAGATCGGGGGCCGCAAAGCAGCCCTGTCTGAGTCCCCTGCCTCTAGAGGGAGTATTGGACCAACACTGGTAGAAAACGGGGCCCATGCGGGCCACTCGTTGGAGGGACACAAATAAATCTTTGCCGACTTTTTGCTGAAACTTATGAGCGTTCATACCTAAGCCTCTTAAAAGGTCAGCTGTTTAGCTAAACATGAGCTCATGATCTAAATTTACACAATAATGAAGAAAGCAGCTACAAGGGGAGACAATCAGCCAAAACCATCAATACCAGAATTAGATTCCCAAGGCCATCCATCAGATGAAGGATTAATCGGGTGCAAGGCAGAAAATATACATAAAACTGGAACTGAAACAAGGCACAAGGATGTTTTAGAAGACTGGTAGGATCTCTAAAACATTTTTCAAGGACATGTCATTGATAAAGCTAAATACTCCAAGGTTGTGTAATACAACAGATTAATCATTGAGAAGAGTGAAATTATGCTGTTTTGAAAACTATGGCAGGTCAGATTTTCTGCCTAATTATATAAGAAGATTTCTCTAAAAAATACACATTATTTCAAAGACTTATTGGCTGTGAAATAAGTTAAGGGCATTTCAAATGGCTTGTCTGCAAAGAAAGGTGAGATGTAGGGAATCACAGAAAGTCGAGGGGAAAATAGGTTAATATATACATTGCTGTATGGTGAACTAAGCCTTAGGCTAGCAACAATGGAGAGGACGGGACCCTTAGACACGTACAAGTAAGCTGGAATCTTCAAAAGTTCAAATCTTTATAAGTAAAAAGATTTATTAAAATGAATAACCAAGTGTTTGAATTGACATCAGAAGATGAAAACAATAAACCCTGAGAACATAGAGAAAAGATAAATAAAGATATGAGCAGAACTTAATACAACAGAAAACGTATAAAATTGAGGTGATTTAGTAAGTCCAAAGAATCTTCTTTGAAAAGAATTAAAAGACACAATTTGATTAAGGAAAACAAAAACATAAGTAAAGAATATACAGAAAGAGTCAGGACAATGTTAGAGCAGAGAATATATGAAATGCCAGTAAATTTGAACATTTCTGTAAAGTGGACCATTTCCTAGCTCCTAAAGTTTACCAACACTGACACAAGAGGAAATCATTTAAGGTCATCATGTCTGCCCTTGGCATTCTCGGAACGCCCTGGCCTCAGAATTCAGACTCTGTAGTCCATGGTAACCTGCGGAGTGGGGGCGGGGCTGAGGGAGGTTGGAACACTGCCCTCACTGAGGGAGTGGGTGTGGCCATCTCTGCTGTGACTGAACAAAGGGCAGGGGAGCAGGGGGCCCAGGGCAGGGCCCTCAGAGCCCGGCAGGCCCAGTGGAGTGTCACACGCTTTTAGGCCCAGGCCAAAGGGTGCCTTCTTTGTCTGCACAGCTGCCCAAACTCTCACCTTTCCACTCAGGCCGCCCTCTTACTTGAAGTGTGTGTGGAACGTGTCCGTGCAGTATACCGCGCTGCACAGCTAAGCATAGGTCTGGGCATCGTATCTTCCTGCCAGGTGACCGAAGTTCGCAGGCAGATGGGTCCCTGGGACACACGCGGAGAGGCTCCTGCCCGGGTCACAGGCCGCCCACTGCCCCTGCCACAGATCGGGAGCCGCAAAGCAGCCCTGTCTGAGTCCCCTGCCTCTAGAGGGAGTATTGGACCAACACTTGTAGAAAACGGGGTCCTTGCGGGCCACTCATTGGAGGGACACAGATAAATCTTTGCCGACTTTCTGCTGAAACTTACGAGCGTTCACACCTAAGCCTCTTACAAGGTCAGCTGTTTAGCTAAACATGAGCTCATGATCTAAATTTACACAATATTGAAGAAAGCAGCTACAAGGGGAGACAATCAGCCAAAACCATCAATACCAGAATTAGATTCCCAAGGCCATCCATCAGATGTAGGAATAATCGGGTGCAAGGCAGAAAATATACATAAAACTGGAACTGAAACAAGGCACAAGGATGTTTTCGAAGACTGGTAGGATCTCTAAAACATTTTTCAAGGACATGTCATTGATAAAGCTAAATACTCAAAGGTGGTGTAATACAACAGATTAAGCATTGAGAAGAGTGAAATTATGCTGTTTTGAAAACTATGGCAGGTCAGATTTTCTGCCTAATTATATAAGAAGATTTCTCTAAAAAATACACATTATTTCAAAGACTTATTGGCTGTGAAATAAGTTAAGGGTATTTCAAATGGCTTGTCTGCAAAGAAAGGTGAGATGTAGGGAATCACAGAAAGTCGAGGGGAAAATAGGTCAATATATACATTGCTGTATTGTGAACTAAGCCTTAGGCCAGCAACAATGGAGAGGACCTGACCCTTAGACACGTACAAGTAAGCTGGAATCTTCAAAAGTTCAAATCTTTATAAGTAAAAAGATTTATTAAAATCAATAACCAAGTGTTTTAATTGACATCAGAAGATGAAAACAATAAACCCTGAGAACATGGAGAAAAGATAAATAAAGATATGAGCAGAACTTAATACAACAGAAAACGTATAAAATTCAGGTGATTTAGTAAGTCCAAAGAATCTTCTTTGAAAAGATTTAAAAGACACACTTTGATTAAGGAAAACCAAAACATAAGTAAAGAATATACAGAAAGAGTCAGGACAATGTTAGAGCAGAGAATACATGAAATGCCAGTAAATTTGAACATTTCTGTAAAGTGGACCATTTCCTAGCTCCTAAAGTTTACCAACACTGACACAAGAGGAAATCATTTAAGGTCATCATGTCTGCCCTTGGAATTCTCGGAACGCCCTTGCCTCAGAATGCAGCCTCTATAGTCCATGGTAAACTGCGGAGAGGGGGCGGGGCTGAGGGAGGTTGGAACACTGCCCTCACTGAGGGAGTGGGTGTGGCCATCTCTGCTGTGACTGAACAAAGGGCAGGGGAGCAGGGGGCCCAGGGCAGGGCCCTCAGAGCCCGGCAGGCCCAGTGGAGTGTCACAAGCTTTTAGGCCCAGGCCAAAGGGCGCCTTCTTTGTCTGCACAGCTGCCCAAATTCTCACCTTTCCACTCAGGCCGCCCTCTTACTTGAAGTGTGTGTGGAACGTGTCCGCGCAGTATACCGCGCTGCACAGCTAAGCATAGGTCTGGGCATCGTAGCTTCCTGCCAGTTGACCGAAGTTCGCAGGCAGATGGGTCCCTGGGACACACGCGGAGAGGCTCCTGCCCGGGTCACAGGCCGCCCACTGCCCCTGCCCCAGATCGGGAGCCGCAAAGCAGCCCTGTCTGAGTCCCCTGCCTCTAGAGGGAGTATTGGACCAACACTTGTAGAAAACGGGGTCCTTGCGGGCCACTCATTGGAGGGACACAAATAAATCTTTGCCGACTTTCTGCTGAAACTTACGAGTGTTCACACCTAAGCCTCTTACAAGGTCAGCTGTTTAGCTAAACATGAGCTCATGATCTAAATTTACACAATATTGAAGAAAGCAGCTACAAGGGGAGACAATCAGCCAAAACCATCAATACCAGAATTAGATTCCCAAGGCCATCCATCAGATGTAGGAATAATCGGGTGCAAGGCAGAAAATATACATAAAACTGGAACTGAAACAAGGCACAAGGATGTTTTCAAAGACTGGTAGGATCTCTAAAACATTTTTCAAGGACATGTCATTGATAAAGCTAAATACTCCAAGGTTGTGTAATACAACAGATTAATCATTGAGAAGAGTGAAATTATGCTGTTTTGAAAACTATGGCAGGTCAGATTTTCTGCCTAATTATATAAGAAGATTTCTCTAAAAAATACACATTATTTCAAAGACTTATTGGCTGTGAAATAAGTTAAGGGTATTTCAAATGGCTTGTCTGCAAAGAAAGGTGAGATGTAGGGAATCACAGAAAGTCGAGGGGAAAATAGGTCAATATATACATTGCTGTATGGTGAACTAAGCCTTAGGCCAGCAACAATGGAGAGGACCTGACCCTTAGACACGTACAAGTAAGCTGGAATCTTCAAAAGTTCAAATCTTTATAAGTAAAAAGATTTATTAAAATGAATAACCAAGTGTTTTAATTGACATCAGAAGATGAAAACAATAAACCCTGAGAACATAGAGAAAAGATAAATAAAGATATGAGCAGAACTTAATACAACAGAAAACGTATAAAATTCAGGTGATTTAGTAAGTCCAAAGAATCTTCTTTGAAAAGAATTAATAGACACACTTTGATTAAGGAAAACCAAAACATAAGTAAAGAATATACAGAAAGAGTCAGGACAATGTTAGAGCAGAGAATATATGAAATGCCAGTAAATTTGAACATTTCTGTAAAGTGGACCATTTCCTAGCTCCTAAAGTTTACCAACACTGACACAAGAGGAAATCATTTAAGGTCATCATGTCTGCCCTTGGCATTCTCGGAACGCCCTGGCCTCAGAATGCAGCCTCTGTAGTCCATGGTAACCTCCGGAGAGGGGGCGGGGCTGAGGGAATTTGGAACACTGCCCTCACTGAGGGAGTGTGTGTGGCCATCTCTGCTGTGACTGAACAAAGGGCAGGGGAGCAGGGGGCACAGGGCAGGGCCCTCAGAGCCCGGCAGGCCCAGTGGAGTGTCACAAGTTTTTAGGCCCAGGCCAAAGGGTGCCTTCTTTGTCTTCACAGCTGCCCAAACTCTCACCTTTCCACTCAGGCCGCCCTCTTACTTGAAGTGTGTGTGGAACGTGTCTGCGCAGTACACCGCGCTGCACAGCTAAGCATAGTTCTGGGCATCGTAGCTTCCTGCAAGGTGACCGAAGTTCGCAGGCAGATGGGACCCTGGGACACACGCGGAGGGGCTCCTGCCCGGTTCACACTCCGCCCACTGCCCCTGCCCCAGATCGGGGGCCGCAAAGCAGCCCTGTCTGAGTCCCATGCCTCTAGAGGGAGTATTGGACCAACACTTGTAGAAAACGGGGCCCTTGCGGGCCACTCGTTGGAGGGACACAAATAAATCTTTGCCGACTTTTTGCTGAAACTTACGAGCGTTCATACCTAAGCCTCTTAAAAGGTCAGCTGTTTAGCTAAACATGAGCTCATGATCTAAATTTACACAATAATGAAGAAAGCAGCTACAAGGGGAGACAATCAGCCAAAACCATCAATACCAGAATTAGATTCCCAAGGCCATCCATCAGATGAAGGAATAATCGGGTGCAAGGCAGAAAATATACATAAAACTGGAACTGAAACAAGGCACAAGGATGTTTTAGAAGACTGGTAGGATCTCTAAAACATTTTTCAAGGACATGTCATTGATAAAGCTAAATACTCCAAGGTTGTGTAATACAACAGATTAATCATTGAGAAGAGTGAAATTATGCTGTTTTGAAAACTATGGCAGGTCAGATTTTCTGCCTAATTATATAAGAAGATTTCTCTAAAAAATACACATTATTTCAAAGACTTATTGGCTGTGAAATAAGTTAAGGGCATTTCAAATGGCTTGTCTGCAAAGAAAGGTGAGATGTAGGGAATCACAGAAAGTCGAGGGGAAAATAGGTCAATATATACATTGCTGTATGGTGAACTAAGCCTTAGGCCAGCAACAATGGAGAGGACCTGACCCTTAGACACGTACAAGTAAGCTGGAATCTTCAAAAGTTCAAATCTTTATAAGTAAAAAGATTTATTAAAATGAATAACCAAGTGTTTTAATTGACATCAGAAGATGAAAACAATAAACCCTGAGAACATAGAGAAAAGATAAATAAAGATATGAGCAGAACTTAATACAACAGAAAACGTATAAAATTCAGGTGATTTAGTAAGTCCAAAGAATCTTCTTTGAAGAGAATTAATAGACACACTTTGATTAAGGAAAACCAAAACATAAGTAAAGAATATACAGAAAGAGTCAGGACAATGTTAGAGCAGAGAATATATGAAATGCCAGTAAATTTGAACATTTCTGTAAAGTGGACCATTTCCTAGCTCCTAAAGTTTACCAACACTGACACAAGAGGAAATCATTTAAGGTCATCATGTCTGCCCTTGGCATTCTCGGAACGCCCTGGCCTCAGAATGCAGCCTCTGTAGTCCATGGTAACCTGCGGAGAGGGGGCGGGGCTGAGGGAGGTTGGAACACTGCCCTCACTGAGGGAGTGTGTGTGGCCATCTCTGCTGTGACTGAACAAAGGGCAGGGGAGCAGGGGGCACAGGGCAGGGCCCTCAGAGCCCGGCAGGCCCAGTGGAGTGTCACAAGTTTTTAGGCCCAGGCCAAAGGGTGCCTTCTTTATCTTCACAGCTGCCCAAACTCTCACCTTTCCACTCAGGCCGCCCTCTTACTTGAAGTGTGTGTGGAACGTGTCTGCGCAGTACACCGCGCTGCACAGCTAAGCATAGTTCTGGGCATCGTAGCTTCCTGCAAGGTGACCGAAGTTCGCAGGCAGATGGGACCCTGGGACACACGCGGAGGGGCTCCTGCCCGGGTCACACTCTGCCCACTGCCCCTGCCCCAGATCGGGGGCCGCAAAGCAGCCCTGTCTGAGTCCCATGCCTCTAGAGGGAGTATTGGACCAACACTTGTAGAAAACGGGGCCCTTGCGGGCCACTCGTTGGAGGGACACAAATAAATCTTTGCCGACTTTTTGCTGAAACTTACGAGCGTTCATACCTAAGCCTCTTAAAAGGTCAGCTGTTTAGCTAAACATGAGCTCATGATCTAAATTTACACAATAATGAAGAAAGCAGCTACAAGGGGAGACAATCAGCCAAAACCATCAATACCAGAATTAGATTCCCAAGGCCATCCATCAGATGAAGGAATAATCGGGTGTAAGGCAGAAAATATACATAAAACTGGAACTGAAACAAGGCACAAGGATGTTTTAGAAGACTGGTAGGATCTCTAAAACATTTTTCAAGGACATGTCATTGATAAAGCTAAATACTCCAAGGTTGTGTAATACAACAGATTAATCATTGAGAAGAGTGAAATTATGCTGTTTTGAAAACTATGGCAGGTCAGATTTTCTGCCTAATTATATAAGAAGATTTCTCTAAAAAATACACATTATTTCAAAGACTTATTGGCTGTGAAATAAGTTAAGGGTATTTCAAATGGCTTGTCTGCAAAGAAAGGTGAGATGTAGGGAATCACAGAAAGTCGAGGGGAAAATAGGTTAATATATACATTGCTGTATGGTGAACTAAGCCTTAGGCTAGCAACAATGGAGAGGACGTGACCCTTAGACACGTACAAGTAAGCTGGAATCTTCAAAAGTTCAAATCTTTATAAGTAAAAAGATTTATTAAAATGAATAACCAAGTGTTTGAATTGACATCAGAAGATGAAAACAATAAACCCTGAGAACATAGAGAAAAGATAAATAAAGATATGAGCAGAACTTAATACAACAGAAAACGTATAAAATTGAGGTGATTTAGTAAGTCCAAAGAATCTTCTTTGAAAAGAATTAAAAGACACAATTTGATTAAGGAAAACAAAAACATAAGTAAAGAATATACAGAAAGAGTCAGGACAATGTTAGAGAAGAGAATATATGAAATGCCAGTAAATTTGAACATTTCTGTAAAGTGGACCATTTCCTAGCTCCTAAAGTTTACCAACACTGACACAAGAGGAAATCATTTAAGGTCATCATGTCTGCCCTTGGCATTCTCGGAATGCCCTGGCCTCAGAATGCAGACTCTGTAGTCCATGGTAACCTGCGGAGTGGGGGCGGGGCTGAGGGAGGTTGGAACACTGCCCTCACTGAGGGAGTGGGTGTGGCCATCTCTGCTGTGACTGAACAAAGGGCAGGGGAGCAGGGGGCCCAGGGCAGGGCCCTCAGAGCCCGGCAGGCCCAGTGGAGTGTCACACGCTTTTAGGCCCAGGCCAAAGGGTGCCTTCTTTGTCTGCACAGCTGCCCAAACTCTCACCTTTCCACTCAGGCCGCCCTCTTACTTGAAGTGTGTGTGGAACGTGTCCGTGCAGTATACCGCGCTGCACAGCTAAGCATAGGTCTGGGCATCGTATCTTCCTGCCAGGTGACCGAAGTTCGCAGGCAGATGGGTCCCTGGGACACACGCGGAGAGGCTCCTGCCCGGGTCACAGGCCGCCCACTGCCCCTGCCACAGATCGGGAGCCGCAAAGCAGCCCTGTCTGAGTCCCCTGCCTCTAGAGGGAGTATTGGACCAACACTTGTAGAAAACGGGGTCCTTGCGGGCCACTCATTGGAGGGACACAGATAAATCTTCGCCGACTTTCTGCTGAAACTTACGAGCGTTCACACCTAAGCCTCTTACAAGGTCAGCTGTTTAGCTAAACATGAGCTCATGATCTAAATTTACACAATATTGAAGAAAGCAGCTACAAGGGGAGACAATCAGCCAAAACCATCAATACCAGAATTAGATTCCCAAGGCCATCCATCAGATGTAGGAATAATCGGGTGCAAGGCAGAAAATATACATAAAACTGGAACTGAAACAAGGCACAAGGATGTTTTCGAAGACTGGTAGGATCTCTAAAACATTTTTCAAGGACATGTCATTGATAAAGCTAAATACTCAAAGGTGGTGTAATACAACAGATTAAGCATTGAGAAGAGTGAAATTATGCTGTTTTGAAAACTATGGCAGGTCAGATTTTCTGCCTAATTATATAAGAAGATTTCTCTAAAAAATACACATTATTTCAAAGACTTATTGGCTGTGAAATAAGTTAAGGGTATTTCAAATGGCTTGTCTGCAAAGAAAGGTGAGATGTAGGGAATCACAGAAAGTCGAGGGGAAAATAGGTCAATATATACATTGCTGTATTGTGAACTAAGCCTTAGGCCAGCAACAATGGAGAGGACCTGACCCTTAGACACGTACAAGTAAGCTGGAATCTTCAAAATTTCAAATCTTTATAAGTAAAAAGATTTATTAAAATCAATAACCAAGTGTTTTAATTGACATCAGAAGATGAAAACAATAAACCCTGAGAACATGGAGAAAAGATAAATAAAGATATGAGCAGAACTTAATACAACAGAAAACGTATAAAATTCAGGTGATTTAGTAAGTCCAAAGAATCTTCTTTGAAAAGATTTAAAAGACACACTTTGATTAAGGAAAACCAAAACATAAGTAAAGAATATACAGAAAGAGTCAGGACAATGTTAGAGCAGAGAATACATGAAATGCCAGTAAATTTGAACATTTCTGTAAAGTGGACCATTTCCTAGCTCCTAAAGTTTACCAACACTGACACAAGAGGAAATCATTTAAGGTCATCATGTCTGCCCTTGGCATTCTCGGAACGCCCTGGCCTCAGGATGCAGCCTCTGTAGTCCATGGTAACCTGCGGAGAGTGGGCGGGGCTGAGGGAGGTTGGAACACTGCCCTCACTTTGGGAGTGGGTGTGGCCATCTCTGCTGTGACTGAACTAAGGGCAGGGGAGCAGGGGGCCCAGGGCAGGGCCCTCAGAGCCCGGCAGGCCCAGTGGAGTGTCACAAGATTTTAGGCCCAGGCCAAAGGGCGCCTTCTTTGTCTGCACAGCTGCCCAAATTCTCACCTTTCCACTCAGGCCGCCCTCTTACTTGAAGTGTGTGTGGAACGTGTCCGTGCAGTATACCACGCTGCACAGCTAAGCATAGGTCTGGGCATCGTAGCTTCCTGCCAGGTGACCGAAGTTCGCAGGCAGATGGGTCCCTGGGACACACGCGGAGAGGCTCCTGCCCGGGTCACAGGCCGCCCACTGCCCCTGCCCCAGATCGGGAGCCGCAAAGCAGCCCTGTCTGAGTCCCCTGCCTCTAGAGGGAGTATTGGACCAACACTTGTAGAAAACGGGGTCCTTGCGGGCCACTCATTGGAGGGACACAAATAAATCTTTGCCGACTTTCTGCTGAAACTTACGAGTGTTCACACCTAAGCCTCTTACAAGGTCAGCTGTTTAGCTAAACATGAGCTCATGATCTAAATTTACACAATATTGAAGAAAGCAGCTACAAGGGGAGACAATCAGCCAAAACCATCAATACCAGAATTAGATTCCCAAGGCCATCCATCAGATGTAGGAATAATCGGGTGCAAGGCAGAAAATATACATAAAACTGGAACTGAAACAAGGCACAAGGATGTTTTCAAAGACTGGTAGGATCTCTAAAACATTTTTCAAGGACATGTCATTGATAAAGCTAAATACTCCAAGGTTGTGTAATACAACAGATTAATCATTGAGAAGAGTGAAATTATGCTGTTTTGAAAACTATGGCAGGTCAGATTTTCTGCCTAATTATATAAGAAGATTTCTCTAAAAAATACACATTATTTCAAAGACTTATTGGCTGTGAAATAAGTTAAGGGTATTTCAAATGGCTTGTCTGCAAAGAAAGGTGAGATGTAGGGAATCACAGAAAGTCGAGGGGAAAATAGGTCAATATATACATTGCTGTATGGTGAACTAAGCCTTAGGCCAGCAACAATGGAGAGGACCTGACCCTTAGACACGTACAAGTAAGCTGGAATCTTCAAAAGTTCAAATCTTTATAAGTAAAAAGATTTATTAAAATGAATAACCAAGTGTTTTAATTGACATCAGAAGCTGAAAACAATAAACCCTGAGAACATAGAGAAAAGATAAATAAAGATATGAGCAGAACTTAATACAACAGAAAACGTATAAAATTCAGGTGATTTAGTAAGTCCAAAGAATCTTCTTTGAAAAGAATTAATAGACACACTTTGATTAAGGAAAACCAAAACATAAGTAAAGAATATACAGAAAGAGTCAGGACAATGTTAGAGCAGAGAATATATGAAATGCCAGTAAATTTGAACATTTCTGTAAAGTGGACCATTTCCTAGCTCCTAAAGTTTACCAACACTGACACAAGAGGAAATCATTTAAGGTCATCATGTCTGCCCTTGGCATTCTCGGAACGCCCTGGCCTCAGAATGCAGCCTCTGTAGTCCATGGTAACCTGCGGAGAGGGGGCGGGGCTGAGGGAATTTGGAACACTGCCCTCACTGAGGGAGTGTGTGTGGCCATCTCTGCTGTGACTGAACAAAGGGCAGGGGAGCAGGGGGCCCAGGGCAGGGCCCTCAGAGCCCGGCAGGCCCAGTGGAGTGTCACAAGTTTTTAGGCCCAGGCCAAAGGGTGCCTTCTTTGTCTTCACAGCTGCCCAAACTCTCACCTTTCCACTCAGGCCGCCCTCTTACTTGAAGTGTGTGTGGAACGTGTCTGCGCAGTACACCGCGCTGCACAGCTAAGCATAGTTCTGGGCATCGTAGCTTCCTGCAAGGTGACCGAAGTTCGCAGGCAGATGGGACCCTGGGACACACGCGGAGGGGCTCCTGCCCGGGTCACACTCCGCCCACTGCCCCTGCCCCAGATCGGGGGCCGCAAAGCAGCCCTGTCTGAGTCCCATGCCTCTAGAGGGAGTATTGGACCAACACTTGTAGAAAACGGGGCCCTTGCGGGCCACTCGTTGGAGGGACACAAATAAATCTTTGCCGACTTTTTGCTGAAACTTACGAGCGTTCATACCTAAGCCTCTTAAAAGGTCAGCTGTTTAGCTAAACATGAGCTCATGATCTAAATTTACACAATAATGAAGAAAGCAGCTACAAGGGGAGACAATCAGCCAAAACCATCAATACCAGAATTAGATTCCCAAGGCCATCCATCAGATGAAGGAATAATCGGGTGCAAGGCAGAAAATATACATAAAACTGGAACTGAAACAAGGCACAAGGATGTTTTAGAAGACTGGTAGGATCTCTAAAACATTTTTCAAGGACATGTCATTGATAAAGCTAAATACTCCAAGGTTGTGTAATACAACAGATTAATCATTGAGAAGAGTGAAATTATGCTGTTTTGAAAACTATGGCAGGTCAGATTTTCTGCCTAATTATATAAGAAGATTTCTCTAAAAAATACACATTATTTCAAAGACTTATTGGCTGTGAAATAAGTTAAGGGTATTTCAAATGGCTTGTCTGCAAAGAAAGGTGAGATGTAGGGAATCACAGAAAGTCGAGGGGAAAATAGGTTAATATATACATTGCTGTATGGTGAACTAAGCCTTAGGCTAGCAACAATGGAGAGGACGTGACCCTTAGACACGTACAAGTAAGCTGGAATCTTCAAAAGTTCAAATCTTTATAAGTAAAAAGATTTATTAAAATGAATAACCAAGTGTTTGAATTGACATCAGAAGATGAAAACAATAAACCCTGAGAACATAGAGAAAAGATAAATAAAGATATGAGCAGAACTTAATACAACAGAAAACGTATAAAATTGAGGCGATTTAGTAAGTCCAAAGAATCTTCTTTGAAAAGATTGAAAAGACACAATTTGATTAAGGAAAACAAAAACATAAGTAAAGAATATACAGAAAGAGTCAGGACAATGTTAGAGCAGAGAATATATGAAATGCCAGTAAATTTGAACATTTCTGTAAAGTGGACCATTTCCTAGCTCCTAAAGTTTACCAACACTGACACAAGAGGAAATCATTTAAGGTCATCATGTCTGCCCTTGGCATTCTCGGAATGCCCTGGCCTCAGAATGCAGACTCTGTAGTCCATGGTAACCTGCGGAGTGGGGGCGGGGCTGAGGGAGGTTGGAACACTGCCCTCACTGAGGGAGTGGGTGTGGCCATCTCTGCTGTGACTGAAAAAAGGGCAGGGGAGCAGGGGGCCCAGGGCATGGCCCTCAGAGCCCGGCAGGCGCAGTGGAGTGTCACACGCTTTTAGGCCCAGGCCAAAGGGTGCCTTCTTTGTCTGCACAGCTGCCCAAACTCTCACCTTTCCACTCAGGCCGCCCTCTTACTTGAAGTGTGTGTGGAACGTGTCCGTGCAGTATACCGCGCTGCACAGCTAAGCATAGGTCTGGGCATCGTATCTTCCTGCCAGGTGACCGAAGTTCGCAGGCAGATGGGTCCCTGGGACACACGCGGAGAGGCTCCTGCCCGGGTCACAGGCCGCCCACTGCCCCTGCCACAGATCGGGAGCCGCAAAGCAGCCCTGTCTGAGTCCCCTGCCTCTAGAGGGAGTATTGGACCAACACTTGTAGAAAACGGGGTCCTTGCGGGCCACTCATTGGAGGGACACAGATAAATCTCTGCCGACTTTCTGCTGAAACTTACGAGCGTTCACACCTAAGCCTCTTACAAGGTCAGCTGTTTAGCTAAACATGAGCTCATGATCTAAATTTACACAATATTGAAGAAAGCAGCTACAAGGGGAGACAATCAGCCAAAACCATCAATACCAGAATTAGATTCCCAAGGCCATCCATCAGATGTAGGAATAATCGGGTGCAAGGCAGAAAATATACATAAAACTGGAACTGAAACAAGGCACAAGGATGTTTTCAAAGACTGGTAGGATCTCTAAAACATTTTTCAAGGACATGTCATTGATAAAGCTAAATACTCAAAGGTGGTGTAATACAACAGATTAAGCATTGAGAAGAGTGAAATTATGCTGTTTTGAAAACTATGGCAGGTCAGATTTTCTGCCTAATTATATAAGAAGATTTCTCTAAAAAATACACATTATTTCAAAGACTTATTGGCTGTGAAATAAGTTAAGGGTATTTCAAATGGCTTGTCTGCAAAGAAAGGTGAGATGTAGGGAATCACAGAAAGTCGAGGGGAAAATAGGTCAATATATACATTGCTGTATTGTGAACTAAGCCTTAGGCCAGCAACAATGGAGAGGACCTGACCCTTAGACACGTACAAGTAAGCTGGAATCTTCAAAAGTTCAAATCTTTATAAGTAAAAAGATTTATTAAAATCAATAACCAAGTGTTTTAATTGACATCAGAAGATGAAAACAATAAACCCTGAGAACATGGAGAAAAGATAAATAAACATATGAGCAGAACTTAATACAACAGAAAACGTATAAAATTCAGGTGATTTAGTAAGTCCAAAGAATCTTCTTTGAAAAGATTTAAAAGACACACTTTGATTAAGGAAAACCAAAACATAAGTAAAGAATATACAGAAAGAGTCAGGACAATGTTAGAGCAGAGAATATATGAAATGCCAGTAAATTTGAACATTTCTGTCAAGTGGACCATTTCCTAGCTCCTAATGTTTACCAACACTGACACAAGAGGAAATCATTTAAGGTCATCATGTCTGCCCTTGGCATTCTCGGAACGCCCTGGCCTCAGAATGCAGCCTCTGTAGTCCATGGTAACCTGCGGAGAGGGGGCGGGGCTGAGGGAGGTTGGAACACTGCCCTCACTGAGGGAGTGGGTGTGGCCATCTCTGCTGTGACTGAACAAAGGTCAGGGGAGCAGGGGGCCCAGGGCAGGGCCTTCAGTGCCCGGCAGGCCCAGTGGAGTGTCACAAGCTTTTAGGCCCAGGCCAAAGGGCGCCTTCTTTGTCTGCACAGCTGCCCAAACTCTCACCTTTCCACTCAGGCCGCCCTCTTACTTTAAGTGTGTGTGGAACGTGTCCGCGCAGTATACCGCGCTGCACAGCTAAGCATAGGTCTGGGCATCGTAGCTTCCTGCCAGTTGACTGAAGTTCGCAGGCAGATGGGTCCCTGGGACACACGCGGAGGGGCTCCTGCCCGAGTCACACTCTGCCCACTGCCCCTGACCCAGATCGGGGGCCGCAAAGCAGCCCTGTCTGAGTCCCCTGCCTCTAGAGGGAGTATTGGACCAACACTTGTAGAAAACGGGGCCCTTGCGGGCCACTCGTTGGAGGGACACAAATAAATCTTTGCCGACTTTTTGCTGAAACTTATGAGCGTTCATAACTAAGCCTCTTAAAAGGTCAGCTGTTTAGCTAAACATGAGCTCATGATCTAAATTTACACAATAATGAAGAAAGCAGCTACAAGGGGAGACAATCAGCCAAAACCATCAATACCAGAATTAGATTCCCAAGGCCATCCATCAGATGAAGGAATAATCGGGTGCAAGGCAGAAAATATACATAAAACTGGAACTGAAACAAGGCACAAGGATGTTTTAGAAGACTGGTAGGATCTCTAAAACATTTTTCAAGGACATGTCATTGATAAAGCTAAATACTCCAAGGTTGTGTAATACAACAGATTAATCATTGAGAAGAGTGAAATTATGCTGTTTTGAAAACTATGGGAGGTCAGATTTTCTGCCTAATTATATAAGAAGATTTCTCTAAAAAATACACATTATTTCAAAGACTTATTGGCTGTGAAATAAGTTAAGGGTATTTCAAATGGCTTGTCTGCAAAGAAAGGTGAGATGTAGGGAATCACAGAAAGTCGAGGGGAAAATAGGTTAATATATACATTGCTGTATGGTGAACTAAGCCTTAGGCTAGCAACAATGGAGAGGACGTGACCCTTAGACACGTACAAGTAAGCTGGAATCTTCAAAAGTTCAAATCTTTATAAGTAAAAAGATTTATTAAAATGAATAACCAAGTGTTTGAATTGACATCAGAAGATGAAAACAAAAAACCCTGAGAACATAGAGAAAAGATAAATAAAGATATGAGCAGAACTTAATACAACAGAAAACGTATAAAATTGAGGTGATTTAGTAAGTCCAAAGAATCTTCTTTGAAAAGATTGAAAAGACACAATTTGATTAAGGAAAACAAAAACATAAGTAAAGAATATACAGAAAGAGTCAGGACAATGTTAGAGCAGAGAATATATGAAATGCCAGTAAATTTGAACATTTCTGTAAAGTGGACCTTTTCCTAGCTCCTAAAGTTTACCAACACTGACACAAGAGGAAATCATTTAAGGTCATCATGTCTGCCCTTGGCATTCTCGGAATGCCCTGGCCTCAGGATGCAGCCTCTGTAGTCCATGGTAACCTGCGGAGAGGGGGCGGGGCTGAGGGAGGTTGGAACACTGCCCTCACTTTGGGAGTGGGTGTGGCCATCTCTGCTGTGACTGAACAAAGGGCAGGGGAGCAGGGGGCCCAGGGCAGGGCCCTCAGAGCCCGGCAGGCCCAGTGGAGTGTCACACGCTTTTAGGCCCAGGCCAAAGGGTGCCTTCTTTGTCTGCACAGCTGCCCAAACTCTCACCTTTCCACTCAGGCCGCCCTCTTACTTGAAGTGTGTGTGGAACGTGTCCGTGCAGTATACCGCGCTGCACAGCTAAGCATAGGTCTGGGCATCGTATCTTCCTGCCAGGTGACCGAAGTTCGCAGGCAGATGGGTCCCTGGGACACACGCGGAGAGGCGCCTGCCCGGGTCACAGGCCGCCCACTGCCCCTGCCCCAGATCGGGAGCCGCAAAGCAGCCCTGTCTGAGTCCCCTGCCTCTAGAGGGAGTATTGGACCAACACTTGTAGAAAACGGGGTCCTTGCGGGCCACTCATTGGAGGGACACAGATAAATCTTTGCCGACTTTCTGCTGAAACATACGAGCGTTCACACCTAAGCCTCTTACAAGGTCAGCTGTTTAGCTAAACATGAGCTCATGATCTAAATTTACACAATATTGAAGAAAGCAGCTACAAGGGGAGACAATCAGCCAAAACCATTAATACCAGAATTAGATTCCCAAGGCCATCCATCAGATGTAGGAATAATCAGGTGCAAGGCAGAAAATATACATAAAACTGGAACTGAAACAAGGCACAAGGATGTTTTCAAAGACTGGTAGGATCTCTAAAACATTTTTCAAGGACATGTCATTGATAAAGCTAAATACTCCAAGGTTGTGTAACACAACAGATTAATCATTGAGAAGAGTGAAATTATGCTGTTTTGAAAACTATGGCAGGTCAGATTTTCTGCCTAATTATATAAGAAGATTTCTCTAAAAAATACACATTATTTCAAAGACTTATTGGCTGTGAAATAAGTTAAGGGTATTTCAAATGGCTTGTCTGCAAAGAAAGGTGAGATGTAGGGAATCACAGAAAGTCGAGGGGAAAATAGGTCAATATATACATTGCTGTATGGTGAACTAAGACTTAGGCCAGCAACAATGGAGAGGACCTGACCCTTAGACACGTACAATTAAGCTGGAATCTTCAAAAGTTCAAATCTTTATAAGTAAAAAGATTTATTAAAATCAATAACCAAGTGTTTTAATTGACATCAGAAGATGAAAACAATAAACCCTGAGAACATAGAGAAAAGATAAATAAAGATATGAGCAGAACTTAATACAACAGAAAACGTATAAAATTCAGGTGATTGAGTAAGTCCAAAGAATTTTCTTTGAAAAGATTTAAAAGACACACTTTGATTAAGGAAAACCAAAACATAAGTAAAGAATATACAGAAAGAGTCAGGACAATGTTAGAGCAGAGAATATATGAAATGCCAGTAAATTTGAACATTTCTGTAAAGTGGACCATTTCCTAGCTCCTAAAGTTTACCAACACTGACACAAGAGGAAATCATTTAAGGTCATCATGTCTGCCCTTGGCATTCTCGGAACACCCTGGCCTCAGAATGCAGCCTCTGTAGTCCATGGTAACCTGCGGAGAGGGGGCTGGGCTGAGGGAGGTTGGAACACTGCCCTCACTGAGGGAGTGGGTGTGGCCATCTCTGCTGTGACTGAACAAAGGGCAGGGGAGCAGGGGGCCCAGGGCAGTGCCCTCAGAGCCCGGCAGGCCCAGTGGAGTGTCACAAGCTTTTAGGCCCAGGCCAAAGGGTGCCTTCTTTGTCTGCACAGCTGCCCAAACTCTCACCTTTCCACTCAGGCCGCCCTCTTACTTGAAGTGTGTGTGGAACGTGTCCGCACAGTATACCGCGCTACACAGCTAAGCATAGGTCTGGGCATCGTAGCTTCCTGCCAGGTGACCGAAGTTCGCAGGCAGATGGGTCCCTGGGACACACGCGGAGAGGCTCCTGCCCGGGTCACAGGCCGCCCACTGCCCCTGCCCCAGATCGGGAGCCGCAAAGCAGCCCTGTCTGAGTCCCCTGCCTCTAGAGGGAGTATTGGACCAACACTTGTAGAAAACGGGGTCCTTGCGGGCCACTCATTGGAGGGACACAAATAAATCTTTGCCGACTTTCTGCTGAAACTTACGAGCGTTCACACCTAAGCCTCTTACAAGGTCAGCTGTTTAGCTAATCATGATCTCATGATCTAAATTTACACAATATTGAAGAAAGCAGCTACAAGGGGAGACAATCAGCCAAAACCATCAATACCAGAATTAGATTCCCAAGGCCATCCATCAGATGTAGGAATAATCGGGTGCAAGGCAGAAAATATACATAAAACTGGAACTGAAACAAGGCACAAGGATGTTTTCAAAGACTGGTAGGATCTCTAAAACATTTTTCAAGGACATGTCATTGATAAAGCTAAATACTCCAAGGTTGTGTAATACAACAGATTAATCATTGAGAAGAGTGAAATTATGCTGTTTTGAAAACTATGGCAGGTCAGATTTTCTGCCTAATTATATAAGAAGATTTCTCTAAAAATACACATTATTTCAAAGACTTATTGGCTGTGAAATAAGTTAAGGGTATTTCAAATGGCTTGTCTGCAAAGAAAGGTGAGATGTAGAGAATCACAGAAAGTCGAGGGGAAAATAGGTCAATATATACATTGCTGTATGGTGAACTAAGCCTTAGGCCAGCAACAATGGAGAGGACCTGACCCTTAGACACGTACAAGTAAGCTGGAATCTTCAAAAGTTCAAATCTTTATAAGTAAAAAGATTTATTAAAATGAATAACCAAGTGTTTTAATTGACATCAGAAGATGAAAACAATAAACCCTGAGAACATAGAGAAAAGATAAATAAAGATATGAGCAGAACTTAATACAACAGAAAACGTATAAAATTCAGGTGATTTAGTAAGTCCAAAGAATGTTCTTTGAAAAGATTTAAAAGACACACTTTGATTAAGGAAAACCAAAACATAAGTAAAGAATATACAGAAAGAGTCAGGACAATGTTAGAGCAGACAATATATGAAATGCCAGTAAATTTGAACATTTCTGTCAAGTGGACCATTTCCTAGCTCCTAAAGTTTACCAACACTGACACAAGAGGAAATCATTTAAGGTCATCATGTCTGCCCTTGGCATTCTCGGAACGCCCTGGCCTCAGAATGCAGCCTCTGTAGTCCATGGTAACCTGCGGAGAGGGGGCGGGGCTGAGGGAGGATGGAACACTGCCCTCACTGAGGGAGTGGGTGTGGCCATCTCTGCTGTGACTGAACAAAGGGCAGGGGAGCAGGGGGCCCAGGGCAGGGCCCTCAGAGCCCGGCAGGCCCAGTGGAGTGTCACAAGCTTTTAGGCCCAGGCCAAAGGGCGCCTTCTTTGTCTGCACAGCTGCCCAAACTCTCAACTTTCCACTCAGGCCGCCCTCTTACTTGAAGTGTGTGTGGAACGTGTCCGCGCAGTACACCGCGCTGCACAGCTAAGCATAGTTCTGGGCATCGTAGCTTCCTGCCAGGTGACCGAAGTTCGCAGGCAGATGGGTCCCTGGGACACACGCGGAGAGGCTCCTGCCCGGGTCACAGGCCGCCCACTGCCCCTGCCCCAGATCGGGGGCCGCAAAGCAGCCCTGTCTGAGTCCCCTGCCTCTGGAGGGAGTATTGGACCAACACTTGTAGAAAACGGGGTCCTTGCGGGCCACTCATTGCAGGGACACAAATAAATCTTTGCCGACTTTCTGCTGAAACTTACGAGCGTTCAAACCTAAGCCTCTTACAAGGTCAGCTGTTTAGCTAAACATGAGCTCATGATCTAAATTTACACAATATTGAAGAAAGCAGCTACAAGGGGAGACAATCAGCCAAAACCATCAATACCAGAATTAGATTCCCAAGGCCATCCATCAGATGTAGGAATAATCGGGTGCAAGGCAGAAAATATACATAAAACTGGAACTGAAACAAGGCACAAGGATGTTTTCAAAGACTGGTAGGATCTCTAAAACATTTTTCAAGGACATGTCATTGATAAAGCTAAATACTCCAAGGTTGTGTAATACAACAGATTAATCATTGAGAAGAGTGAAATTATGCTGTTTTGAAAACTATGGCAGATCAGATATTCTGCCTAATTATATAAGAAGATTTCTCTAAAAAAGACACATTATTTCAAAGACTTATTGGCTGTGAAATAAGTTAAGGGTATTTCAAATGGCTTGTCTGCAAAGAAAGGTGAGATGTAGGGAATCACAGAAAGTCGAGGGGAAAATAGGTCAATATATACATTGCTGTATGGTGAACTAAGCCTTAGGCCAGCAACAATGGAGAGGACCTGACCCTTAGACACGAACAAGTAAGCTGGAATCTTCAAAAGTTCAAATCTTTATAAGTAAAAAGATTTACTAAAATCAATAACCAAGTGTTTTAATTGACATCAGAAGATGAAAACAATAAACCCTGAGAACATGGAGAAAAGATAAATAAAGATATGAGCAGAACTTAATACAAGAGAAAACGTATAAAATTCAGGTGATTTAGTAAGTCCAAAGAATCTTCTTTGAAAAGATTTAAAGACACACATTGATTAAGGAAAACCAAAACATAAGTAAAGAATATACAGAAAGAGTCAGGGCAATGTTAGAGCAGAGAATATATGAAATGCCAGTAAATTTGAACATTTCTGTCAAGTGGACCATTTCCTAGCTCCTAAAGTTTACCAACACTGACACAAGAGGAAATCATTTAAGGTCATCATGTCTGCCCTTGGCATTCTTGGAACGCACTGGCCTCAGAATGCAGCCTCTGTAGTCCATGGTAACCTGCGGATAGGGGTCGGGGCTGAGGGAGGTTGGAACACTGCCATCACTGAGGGAGTGGGTGTGGCCATCTCTGCTGTGACTGAACAAAGGGCAGGGGAGCAGGGGGCCCAGGGCAGGGCCCTCAGAGCCCGGCAGGCCCAGTGGAGTGTCACAAGCTTTTAGGCCCAGGCCAAAGGGCGCCTTCTTTGTCTGCACAGCTGCCCAAACTCTCACCTTTCCACTCAGGCCGCCCTCTTACTTGAAGTGTGTGTGGAACGTGTCCGCGCAGTATACCGCGCTGCACAGCTAAGCATAGGTCTGGGCATCGTAGCTTCCTGCCAGGTGACCGAAGTTCGCAGGCAGATGGGTCCCTGGGACACACGCGGAGGGGCTCCTGCCCGGGTCACAGGCCGCCCACTGCCCCTGCCCCAGATCGCGGGCCGCAAATCAGCCCTGTCTGAGTCCCCTGCCTCTAGAGGGAGTATTGGAGCAACACTTGTAGAAAACGGGGTCCTTGCGGGCCACTCATTGGAGGGACACAAATAAATCTTTGCCGACTTTCTGCTGAAACTTATGAGCGTTCACACCTAAGCCTCTTACAAGGTCAGCTGTTTAGCTAAACATGAGCTCATGATCTAAATTTACACAATATTGAAGAAAGCAGCTACAAGGGGAGACAATCAGCCAAAACCATCAATACCAGAATTAGATTCCCAAGGCCATCCATCAGATGTAGGAATAATCGGGTGCAAGGCAGAAAATATACATAAAACTGGAACTGAAACAAGGCACAAGGATGTTTTCAAAGACTGGTAGGATCTCTAAAACATTTTTCAAGGACATGTCATTGATAAAGCTAAATACTCCAAGGTTGTGTAATACAACAGATTAATCATTGAGAAGAGTGAAATTATGCTGTTTTGAAAACTATGGCAGGTCAGATTTTCTGCCTAATTCTATAAGAAGATTTCTCTAAAAAATACACATTATTTCAAAGACTTATTGGCTGTGAAATAAGTTAAGGGTATTTCAAATGGCTTGTCTGCAAAGAAAGGTGAGATGTAGGGAATCACAGAAAGTCGAGGGGAAAATAGGTCAATATATACATTGCTGTATGGTGAACTAAGCCTTAGGCCAGCAACAATGGAGAGGACCTGACCCTTAGACACGAACAAGTAAGCTGGAATCTTCAAAAGTTCAAATCTTTATAAGTAAAAAGATTTATTAAAATCAATAACCAAGTGTTTTAATTGACATCAGAAGATGAAAACAATAAAACCTGAGAACATGGAGAAAAGATAAATAAAGATATGAGCAGAACTTAATACAACAGAAAACGTATAAAATTGAGGTGATTTAGTAAGTCCAAAGAATCTTCTTTGAAAAGAATTAAAAGACACATTTTGATTAAGGAAAACCAAAACATACGTAAAGAATATACAGAAAGAGTCAGGACAATGTTAGAGCAGAGAATATATGAAATGCCAGTAAAATTGAACATTTCTGTAAAGTGGACCATTACCTAGCTCCTAAAGTTTACCAACACTGACACAAGAGGAAATCATTTAAGGTCATCATGTCTGCCCTTGGCATTCTCGGAACGCCCTGGCCTCAGAATGCAGCCTCTGTAGTCCATGGTAACCTGCGGAGAGGGGGCGGGGCTGAGGGAGGTTGGAACACTGCTCTCACTGAGGGAGTGTGTGTGGCCACTTCTGCTGTGACTGAACAAAGGGCAGGGAAGCAGGGGGCCCAGGGCAGGGCCCTCAGAGCCCGGCAGGCCCAGTGGAGTGTCACAAGATTTTTGGCCCAGGCAAATGGGCGCCTTCTTTGTCTGCACAGCTGCCCAAATTCTCACCATTCCACTCAGGCCGCCCTCTTACTTGAAGTGTGTGTGGAACGTGTCCGCGCAGTATACCGCGCTGCACAGCTAAGCATAGGTCTGGGCATCGTAGCTTCCTGCCAGTTGACCGAAGTTTGCAGGCAGATGGGTCCCTGGGACACACGCGGAGAGGCTCCTGCCCGGGTCACAGGCCGCCCACTGCCCCTGCCCCAGATCGGGAGCCGCAAAGCAGCCCTGTCTGAGTCCCCTGCCTCTAGAGGGAGTATTGGACCAACACTTGTAGAAAACGGGGTCCTTGCGGGCCACTCATTGGAGGGACACAAATAAATCTTTGCCGACTTTCTGCTGAAACTTACGAGCGTTCACACCTAAGCCTCTTACAAGGTCAGCTGTTTAGCTAAACATGAGCTCATGATCTAAATTTACACAATATTGAAGAAAGCAGCTACAAGGGGAGACAATCAGCCAAAACCATCAATACCAGAATTAGATTCCCAAGGCCATCCATCAGATGTAGGAATAATCGGGTGCAAGGCAGAAAATATACATAAAACTGGAACTGAAACAAGGCACAAGGATGTTTTCAAAGACTGGTAGGATCTCTAAAACATTTTTCAAGGACATGTCATTGATAAAGCTAAATACTCCAAGGTTGTGTAATACAACAGATTAATCATTGAGAAGAGTGAAATTATGCTGTTTTGAAAACTATGGCAGGTCAGATTTTCTGCCTAATTATATAAGAAGATTTCTCTAAAAAATACACATTATTTCAAAGACTTATTGGCTGTGAAATAAGTTAAGGGTATTTCAAATGGCTTGTCTGCAAAGAAAGGTGAGATGTAGGGAATCACAGAAAGTCGAGGGGAAAATAGGTCAATATATACATTGCTGTATGGTGAACTAAGCCTTAGGCCAGCAACAATGGAGAGGACCTGACCCTTAGACACGTACAAGTAAGCTGGAATCTTCAAAAGTTCAAATCTTTATAAGTAAAAAGATTTATTAAAATGAATAACCAAGTGTTTTAATTGACATCAGAAGATGAATACAATAAACCCTGAGAACATAGAGAAAAGATAAATAAAGATATGAGCAGAACTTAATACAACAGAAAACGTATAAAATTCAGGTGATTTAGTAAGTCCAAAGAATCTTCTTTGAAAAGAATTAATAGACACACTTTGATTAAGGAAAACCAAAACATAAGTAAAGAATATACAGAAAGAGTCAGGACAATGTTAGAGCAGAGAATATATGAAATGCCAGTAAATTTGAACATTTCTGTAAAGTGGACCATTTCCTAGCTCCTAAAGTTTACCAACACTGACACAAGAGGAAATCATTTAAGGTCATCATGTCTGCCCTTGGCATTCTCGGAATGCCCTGGCCTCAGAATGCAGCCTCTGTAGTCCATGGTAACCTGCGGAGAGGGGGCGGGGCTGAGGGAGGTTGGAACACTGCCCTCACTGAGGGAGTGTGTGTGGCCATCTCTGCTGTGACTGAACAAAGGGCAGGGGAGCAGGGGGCCCAGGGCAGGGCCCTCAGAGCCCGGCAGGCCCAGTGGAGTGTCACACGCTTTTAGGCCCAGGCCAAAGGGTGCCTTCTTTGTCTGCACAGCTGCCCAAACTCTCACCTTTCCACTCAGGCCGCCCTCTTACTTGAAGTGTGGGTGGAACGTGTCCGTGCAGTATACCGCGCTGCACAGCTAAGCATAGGTCTGGGCATCGTATCTTCCTGCCAGGTGACCGAAGTTTGCAGGCAGATGGGTCCCTGGGACACACGCGGTGAGGCTCCTGCCCGGGTCACAGGCCGCCCACTGCCCCTGCCACAGATCGGGAGCCGCAAAGCAGCCCTGTCTGAGTCCCCTGCCTCTAGAGGGAGTATTGGACCAACACTTGTAGAAAACGGGGTCCTTGCGGGCCACTCATTGGAGGGACACAGATAAATCTTTGCCGACTTCTGCTGAAACTTACGAGCGTTCACACCTAAGCCTCTTACAAGGTCAGCTGTTTAGCTAAACATGAGCTCATGATCTAAATTTACACAATATTGAAGAAAGCAGCTACAAGGGGAGACAATCAGCCAAAACCATCAATACCAGAATTAGATTCCCAAGGCCATCCATCAGATGTAGGAATAATCGGGTGCAAGGCAGAAAATATACATAAAACTGGAACTGAAACAAGGCACAAGGATGTTTTCAAAGACTGGTAGGATCTCTAAAACATTTTTCAAGGACATGCCATTGATAAAGCTAAATACTCCAAGGTTGTGTAATACAACAGATTAATCATTGAGAAGAGTGAAATTATGCTGTTTTGAAAACTATGGCAGGTCAGATTTTCTGCCTAATTATATAAGAAGATTTCTCTAAAAAATACACATTATTTCAAAGACTTATTGGCTGTGAAATAAGTTAAGGGTATTTCAAATGGCTTGTCTGCAAAGAAAGGTGAGATGTAGGGAATCACAGAAAGTTGAGGGGAAAATAGGTCAATATATACATTGCTGTATGGTGAACTAAGCCTTAGGCCAGCAACAATGGAGAGGACCTGACCCTTAGACACGTACAATTAAGCTGGAATCTTCAAAAGTTCAAATCTTTATAAGTAAAAAGATTTATTAAAATCAATAACCAAGTGTTTTAATTGACATCAGAAGATGAAAACAATAAACCCTGAGAACATAGAGAAAAGATAAATAAAGATATGAGCAGAACTTAATACAACAGAAAACGTATAAAATTCAGGTGATTGAGTAAGTCCAAAGAATTTTCTTTGAAAAGATTTAAAAGACACACTTTGATTAAGGAAAACCAAAACATAAGTAAAGAATATACAGAAAGAGTCAGGACAATGTTAGAGCAGACAATATATGAAATGCCAGTAAATTTGAACATTTCTGTAAAGTGGACCATTTCCTAGCTCCTAAAGTTTACCAACACTGACACAAGAGGAAATCATTTAAGGTCATCATGTCTGCCCTTGGCATTCTCGGAACGCCCTGGCCTCAGAATGCAGCCTCTGTAGTCCATGGTAACCTGCGGAGAGGGGGCGGGGCTGAGGGAGTTTGGAACACTGCCCTCACTGAGGGAGTGGGTGTGACCATCTCTGCTGTGACTGAACAAAGGGCAGGGGAGCAGGGGGCCCAGGGCAGGGCCCTCAGAGCCCGGCAGGACCAGTGGAGTGTCACAAGCTTTTAGGCCCAGGCCAAAGGGTGCCTTCTTTGTCTGCACAGCTGCCCAAACTCTCACCTTTCCACTCAGGCCGCCCTCTTACTTGAAGTGTGTGTGGAACGTGTCCGCACAGTATACCGCGCTACACAGCTAAGCATAGGTCTGGGCATCGTAGCTTCCTGCCAGGTGACCGAAGTTCGCAGGCAGATGGGTCCCTGGGACACACGCGGAGAGGCTCCTGCCCGGGTCACAGGCCGCCCACTGCCCCTGCCCCAGATCGGGAGCCGCAAAGCAGCCCTGTCTGAGTCCCCTGCCTCTAGAGGGAGTATTGGACCAACACTTGTAGAAAACGGGGTCCTTGCGGGCCACTCATTGGAGGGACACAAATAAATCTTTGCCGACTTTCTGCTGAAACTTACGAGCGTTCACACCTAAGCCTCTTACAAGGTCAGCTGTTTAGCTAAACATGATCTCATGATCTAAATTTACACAATATTGAAGAAAGCAGCTACAAGGGGAGACAATCAGCCAAAACCATCAATACCAGAATTAGATTCCCAAGGCCATCCATCAGATGTAGGAATAATCGGGTGCAAGGCAGAAAATATACATAAAACTGGAACTGAAACAAGGCACAAGGATGTTTTCAAAGACTGGTAGGATCTCTAAAACATTTTTCAAGGACATGTCATTGATAAAGCTAAATACTCCAAGGTTGTGTAATACAACAGATTAATCATTGAGAAGAGTGAAATTATGCTGTTTTGAAAACTATGGCAGGTCAGATTTTCTGCCTAATTATATAAGAAGATTTCTCTAAAAAATACACATTATTTCAAAGACTTATTGGCTGTGAAATAAGTTAAGGGTATTTCAAATGGCTTGTCTGCAAAAAAAGGTGAGATGTAGGGAATCACAGAAAGTCGAGGGGAAAATAGGTCAATATATACATTGCTGTATGGTGAACTAAGCCTTAGGCCAGCAACAATGGAGAGGACGTGACCCTTAGACACGTACAAGTAAGCTGGAATCTTCAAAAGTTCAAATCTTTATAAGTAAAAAGATTTATTAAAATGAATAACCAAGTGTTTTAATTGACATCAGAAGATGAAAACAATAAACCCTGAGAACATAGAGAAAAGATAAATAAAGATATGAGCAGAACTTAATACAACAGAAAACGTATAAAATTGAGGTGATTTAGTAAGTCCAAAGAATCTTCTTTGAAAAGATTTAAAAGAGACACTTTGATTAAGGAAAACCAAAACATAAGTAAAGAATATACAGAAAGAGTCAGGACAATGTTAGAGCAGACAATATATGAAATGCCAGTAAATTTGATCATTTCTGTCAAGTGGACCATTTCCTAGCTCCTAAAGTTTACCAACACTGACACAAGAGGAAATCATTTAAGGTCATCATGTCTGCCCTTGGCATTCTCGGAACGCCCTGGCCTCAGAATGCAGCCTCTGTAGTCCATGGTAACCTGCGGAGAGGGGGCGGGGCTGAGGGAGGTTGGAACACTGCCCTCACTGAGGGAGTGGGTGTGGCCATCTCTGCTGTGACTGAACAAAGGGCAGGGGAGCAGGGGGCCCAGGCCAGGGCCCTCAGAGCCCGGCAGGCCCAGTGGAGTGTCACAAGTTTTTAGGCCCAGGCCAAAGGGCGCCTTCTTTGTCTGCACAGCTGCCCAAACTCTCACCTTTCCACTCAGGCCGCCCTCTTACTTGAAGTGTGTGTGGAACGTGTCTGCGCAGTACACCGCGCTGCACAGCTAAGCATAGTTCTGGGCATCGTACCTTCCTGCAAGGTGACCGAAGTTCGCAGGCAGATGGGACCCTGGGACACACGCGGAGGGGCTCCTGCCCGGGTCACACTCCGCCCACTGCCCCTGCCCCAGATCGGGGGCCGCAAAGCAGCCCTGTCTGAGTCCCCTGCCTCTAGAGGGAGTATTGGACCAACACTTGTAGAAAACGGGGTCCTTGCGGGCCACTCATTGGAGGGACACAGATAAATCTTTGCCGACTTTCTGCTGAAACTTACGAGCGTTCACACCTAAGCCTCTTACAAGGTCAGCTGTTTAGCTAAACATGAGCTCATGATCTAAATTTACACAATATTGAAGAAAGCAGCTACAAGGGGAGACAATCAGCCAAAACCATCAATACCAGAATTAGATTCCCAAGGCCATCCATCAGATGTAGGAATAATCAGGTGCAAGGCAGAAAATATACATAAAACTGGAACTGAAACAAGGCACAAGGATGTTTTCAAAGACTGGTAGGATCTCTTAAACATTTTTCAAGGACATGTCATTGATAAAGCTAAATACTCCAAGGTTGTGTAATACAGCAGATTAATCATTGAGAAGAGTGAAATTATGCTGTTTTGAAAACTATGGCAGGTCAGATTTTCTGCCTAATTATATAAGAAGATTTCTCTAAAAAATACACATTATTTCAAAGACTTATTGGCTGTGAAATAAGTTAAGGGTATTTCAAATGGCTTGTCTGCAAAGAAAGGTGAGATGTAGGGAATCACAGAAAGTTGAGGGGAAAATAGGTCAATATATACATTGCTGTATGGTGAACTAAGCCTTAGGCCAGCAACAATGGAGAGGACCTGACCCTTAGACACGTTCAATTAAGCTGGAATCTTCAAAAGTTCAAATCTTTATAAGTAAAAAGATTTATTAAAATCAATAACCAAGTGTTTTAATTGACATCAGAAGAAGAAAACAATAAACCCTGAGAACATAGAGAAAAGATAAATAAAGATATGAGCAGAACTTAATACAACAGAAAACGTATAAAATTCAGGTGATTGAGTAAGTCCAAAGAATTTTCTTTGAAAAGATTTAAAAGACACACTTTGATTAAGGAAAACCAAAACATAAGTAAAGAATATACAGAAAGAGTCAGGACAATGTTAGAGCAGACAATATATGAAATGCCAGTAAATTTGAACATTTCTGTAAAGTGGACCATTTCCTAGCTCCTAAAGTTTACCAACACTGACACAAGAGGAAATCATTTAAGGTCATCATGTCTGCCCTTGGCATCTCGGAACGCCCTGGCCTCAGAATGCAGCCTCTGTAGTCCATGGTAACCTGCGGAGAGGGGGCTGGGCTGAGGGAGGTTGGAACACTGCCCTCACTGAGGGAGTGGGTGTGGCCATCTCTGCTGTGACTGAACAAAGGGCAGGGGAGCAGGGGGCCCAGGGCAGGGCCCTCAGAGCCCGGCAGGCCCAGTGGAGTGTCACAAGCTTTTAGGCCCAGGCCAAAGGGTGCCTTCTTTGTCTGCACAGCTGCCCAAACTCTCACCTTTCCACTCAGGCCGCCCTCTTACTTGAAGTGTGTGTGGAAGGTGTCCGCACAGTATACCGCGCTACACAGCTAAGCATAGGTCTGGGCATCGTAGCTTCCTGCCAGGTGACCGAAGTTCGCAGGCAGATGGGTCCCTGGGACACACGCGGAGAGGCTCCTGCCCGGGTCACAGGCCGCTCACTGCCCCTGCCCCAGATCGGGAGCCGCAAAGCAGCCCTGTCTGAGTCCCCTGCCTCTAGAGGGAGTATTGGACCAACACTTGTAGAAAACGGGGTCCTTGCGGGCCACTCATTGGAGGGACACAAATAAATCTTTGCCGACTTTCTGCTGAAACTTACGAGCGTTCACACCTAAGCCTCTTACAAGGTCAGCTGTTTAGCTAAACATGATCTCATGATCTAAATTTACACAATATTGAAGAAAGCAGCTACAAGGGGAGACAATCAGCCAAAACCATCAATACCAGAATTAGATTCCCAAGGCCATCCATCAGATGTAGGAATAATCGGGTGCAAGGCAGAAAATATACATAAAACTGGAACTGAAACAAGGCACAAGGATGTTTTCAAAGACTGGTAGGATCTCTAAAACATTTTTCAAGGACATGTCATTGATAAAGCTAAATACTCCAAGGTTGTGTAATACAACAGATTAATCATTGAGAAGAGTGAAATTATGCTGTTTTGAAAACTATGGCAGGTCAGATTTTCTGCCTAATTATATAAGAAGATTTCTCTAAAAAATACACATTATTTCAAAGACTTATTGGCTGTGAAATAAGTTAAGGGTATTTCAAATGGCTTGTCTGCAAAGAAAGGTGAGATGTAGGGAATCACAGAAAGTCGAGGGGAAAATAGGTCAATATATACATTGCTGTATGGTGAACTAAGCCTTAGGCCAGCAACAATGGAGAGGACGTGACCCTTAGACACGTACAAGTAAGCTGGAATCTTCAAAAGTTCAAATCTTTATAAGTAAAAAGATTTATTAAAATGAATAACCAAGTGTTTTAATTGACATCAGAAGATGAAAACAATAAACCCTGAGAACATAGAGAAAAGATAAATAAAGATATGAGCAGAACTTAATACAACAGAAAACGTATAAAATTGAGGTGATTTAGTAAGTTCAAAGAATCTTCTTTGAAAAGATTTAAAAGACACACTTTGATTAAGGAAAACCAAAACATAAGTAAAGAATATACAGAAAGAGTCAGGACAATGTTAGAGCAGACAATATATGAAATGCCAGTAAATTTGAACATTTCTGTAAAGTGGACCATTTCCTAGCTCCTAAAGTTTACCAACACTGACACAAGAGGAAATCATTTAAGGTCATCATGTCTGCCCTTGGCATTCTCGGAACGCCCTGGCCTCAGAATGCAGCCTCTGTAGTCCATGGTAACCTGCGGAGAGGGGGCGGGGCTGAGGGAGTTTGGAACACTGCCCTCACTGAGGGAGTGTGTGTGGCCATCTCTGCTGTGACTGAACCAAGGTCAGGGGAGCAGGGGGCCCAGGGCAGGGCCCTCAGAGCCCGGCAGGCCCAGTGGAGTGTCACAAGCTTTTAGGCCCAGGCCAAAGGGTGCCTTCTTTGTCTGCACAGCTGCCCAAACTCTCACCTTTCCACTCAGGCCGCCCTCTTACTTGAAGTGTGTGTGGAAGGTGTCCGCACAGTATACCGCGCTACACAGCTAAGCATAGGTCTGGGCATCGTAGCTTCCTGCCAGGTGACCGAAGTTCGCAGGCAGATGGGTCCCTGGGACACACGCGGAGAGGCTCCTGCCCGGGTCACAGGCCGCCCACTGCCCCTGCCCCAGATCGGGAGCCGCAAAGCAGCCCTGTCTGAGTCCCCTGCCTCTAGAGGGAGTATTGGACCAACACTTGTAGAAAACGGGGTCCTTGCGGGCCACTCATTGGAGGGACACAAATAAATCTTTGCCGACTTTCTGCTGAAACTTACGAGCGTTCACACCTAAGCCTCTTACAAGGTCAGCTGTTTAGCTAAACATGAGCTCATGATCTAAATTTACACAATATTGAAGAAAGCAGCTACAAGGGGAGACAATCAGCCAAAACCATCAATACCAGAATTAGATTCCCAAGGCCATCCATCAGATGTAGGAATAATCGGGTGCAAGGCAGAAAATATACATAAAACTGGAACTGAAACAAGGCACAAGGATGTTTTCAAAGACTGGTAGGATCTCTAAAACATTTTTCAAGGACATGTCATTGATAAAGCTAAATACTCCAAGGTTGTGTAATACAACAGATTAATCATTGAGAAGAGTGAAATTATGCTGTTTTGAAAACTATGGCAGGTCAGATTTTCTGCCTAATTATATAAGAAGATTTCTCTAAAAAATACACATTATTTCAAAGACTTATTGGCTGTGAAATAAGTTAAGGGTATTTCAAATGGCTTGTCTGCAAAGAAAGGTGAGATGTAGGGAATCACAGAAAGTCGAGGGGAAAATAGGTCAATATATACATTGCTGTATGGTGAACTAAGCCTTAGGCCAGCAACAATGGAGAGGACGTGACCCTTAGACACGTACAAGTAAGCTGGAATCTTCAAAAGTTCAAATCTTTATAAGTAAAAAGATTTATTAAAATGAATAACCAAGTGTTTTAATTGACATCAGAAGATGAAAACAATAAACCCTGAGAACATAGAGAAAAGATAAATAAAGATATGAGCAGAACTTAATACAACAGAAAACGTATAAAATTGAGGTGATTTAGTAAGTCCAAAGAATCTTCTTTGAAAAGATTTAAAAGACACACTTTGATTAAGGAAAACCAAAACATAAGTAAAGAATATACAGAAAGAGTCAGGACAATGTTAAAGCAGACAATATATGAAATGCCAGTAAATTTGAACATTTCTGTAAAGTGGACCATTTCCTAGCTCCTAAAGTTTACCAACACTGACACAAGAGGAAATCATTTAAGGTCATCATGTCTGCCCTTGGCATTCTCGGAACGCCCTGGCCTCAGAATGCAGCCTCTGTAGTCCATGGTAACCTGCGGAGAGGGGGCGGGGCTGAGGGAGTTTGGAACACTGCCCTCACTGAGGGAGTGTGTGTGGCCATCTCTGCTGTGACTGAACCAAGGTCAGGGGAGCAGGGGGCCCAGGGCAGGGCCCTCAGAGCCCGGCAGGCCCAGTGGAGTGTCACAAGCTTTTAGGCCCAGGCCAAAGGGTGCCTTCTTTGTCTGCACAGCTGCCCAAACTCTCACCTTTCCACTCAGGCCGCCCTCTTACTTGAAGTGTGTGTGGAAGGTGTCCGCACAGTATACCGCGCTACACAGCTAAGCATAGGTCTGGGCATCGTAGCTTCCTGCCAGGTGACCGAAGTTCGCAGGCAGATGGGTCCCTGGGACACACGCGGAGAGGCTCCTGCCCGGGTCACAGGCCGCCCACTGCCCCTGCCCCAGATCGGGAGCCGCAAAGCAGCCCTGTCTGAGTCCCCTGCCTCTAGAGGGAGTATTGGACCAACACTTGTAGAAAACGGGGTCCTTGCGGGCCACTCATTGGAGGGACACAAATAAATCTTTGCCGACTTTCTGCTGAAACTTACGAGCGTTCACACCTAAGCCTCTTACAAGGTCAGCTGTTTAGCTAAACATGATCTCATGATCTAAATTTACACAATATTGAAGAAAGCAGCTACAAGGGGAGACAATCAGCCAAAACCATCAATACCAGAATTAGATTCCCAAGGCCATCAATCAGATGTAGGAATAATCGGGTGCAAGGCAGAAAATATACATAAAACTGGAACTGAAACAAGGCACAAGGATGTTTTCAAAGACTGGTAGGATCTCTAAAACATTTTTCAAGGACATGTCATTGATAAAGCTAAATACTCCAAGGTTGTGTAATACAACAGATTAATCATTGAGAAGAGTGAAATTATGCTGTTTTGAAAACTATGGCAGGTCAGATTTTCTGCCTAATTATATAAGAAGATTTCTCTAAAAAATACACATTATTTCAAAGACTTATTGGCTGTGAAATAAGTTAAGGGTATTTCAAATGGCTTGTCTGCAAAGAAAGGTGAGATGTAGGGAATCACAGAAAGTCGAGGGGAAAATAGGTCAATATATACATTGCTGTATGGTGAACTAAGCCTTAGGCCAGCAACAATGGAGAGGATGTGACCCTTAGAAACGTACAAGTAAGCTGGAATCTTCAAAAGTTCAAATCTTTATAAGTAAAAAGATTTATTAAAATGAATAACCAAGTGTTTTAATTGACATCAGAAGATGAAAACAATAAACCCTGAGAACATAGAGAAAAGATAAATAAAGATATGAGCAGAACTTAATACAACAGAAAACGTATAAAATTCAGGTGATTTAGTAAGTCCAAAGAATCTTCTTTGAAAAGATTTAAAAGACACACTTTGATTAAAGAAAACCAAAACATAAGTAAAGAATATACAGAAAGAGTCAGGACAATGTTAGAGCAGAGAATATATGAAATGCCAGTAAATTTGAACATTTCTGTCAAGTGGACCATTTCCTAGCTCCTAAAGTTTACCAACACTGACACAAGAGGAAATCATTTAAGGTCATCATGTCTGCCCTTGGCATTCTCGGAACGCCCTGGCCTCAGAATGCAGCCTCTGTAGTCTATGGTAACCTGCGGAGAGGGGGCGGGGCTGAGGGAGGTTGGAACACTGCCCTCACTGAGGGAGTGGGTGTGGCCATCTCTGCTGTGACTGAACAAAGGGCAGGGGAGCAGGGGGCCCAGGCCAGGGCCCTCAGAGCCCGGCAGGGCCAGTGGAGTGTCACAAGCTTTTAGGCCCAGGCCAAAGGGCGCCTTCTTTGTCTGCACAGGTGCCCAAACTCTCACCTTTCCATTCAGGCCCCCCTCTTACTTTAAGTGTGTGTGGAACGTGTCCGTGCAGTATACCGCGCTGCACAGCTAAGCATAGGTCTGGGCATCGTAGCTTCCTGCCAGGTGACCGAAGTTCGCAGGCAGATGGGTCCCTGGGACACACGTGGAGGGGCTCCTGCCCGGGTCACAGGCCGCCCACTGCCCCTGCACCAGATCGGGGGCCGCAAATCAGCCCTGTCTGAGTCCCCTTCCTCTAGAGGGAGTATTGGAGCAACACTTGTAGAAAACGGGGTCCTTGCGGGCCACTCATTGGAGGGACACAAATAAATCTTTGCCGACTTTTTGCTGAAACTTACGAGCGTTCATACCTAAGCCTCTTAAAAGGTCAGCTGTTTGGCTAAACATGAGCTCATGATCTAAATTTACACAATAATGAAGAAAGCAGCTACAAGGGGAGACAATCAGCCAAAACCATCAATACCAGAATTAGATTCCCAAGGCCATCCATCAGATGTAGGAATAATCGGGTGCAAGGCAGAAAATATACATAAAACTGGAACTGAAACAAGGCACAAGGATGTTTTCAAAGACTGGTAGGATCTCTAAAACATTTTTCAAGGACATGTCATTGATAAAGCTAAATACTCCAAGGTTGTGTAATACAACAGATTAATCATTGAGAAGAGTGAAATTATGCTGTTTTGAAAACTATGGCAGGTCATATTTTCTGCCTAATTATATAAGAAGATTTCTCTAAAAAATACACATTATTTCAAAGACTTATTGGCTGTGAAATAAGTTAAGGGTATTTCAAATGGCTTGTCTGCAAAGAAAGGTGAGATGTAGGGAATCACAGAAAGTCGAGGGGAAAATAGGTCAATATATACATTGCTGTATGGTGAACTAAGCCTTAGGCCAGCAACAATGGAGAGGACCTGACCCTTAGACACGAACAAGTAAGCTGGAATCTTCAAAAGTTCAAATCTTTATAAGTAAAAAGATTTATTAAAATGAATAACCAAGTGTTTTAATTGACATCAGAAGATGAAAACAATAAACCCTGAGAACATGGAGAAAAGATAAATAAAGATATGAGCAGAACTTAATACAACAGAAAACGTATAAAATTCAGGTGATTTAGTAAGTCCAAAGAATCTTCTTTGAAAAGATTTAAAAGACACACTTTGATTAAGGAAAACCAAAGCATAAGTAAAGAATATCCAGAAAGAGTCAGGACAATGTTAGAGCAGAGAATATATGAAATGCCAGTAAATTTGAACATTTCTGTAAAGTGGACCATTTCCTAGCTCCTAAAGTTTACCAACACTGACACAAGAGGAAATCATTTAAGGTCATCATGTCTGCCCTTGGCATTCTCGGAACGCCCTGGCCTCAGAATGCAGCCTCTGTAGTCCATGGTAACCTGCGGAGAGGGGGCGGGGCTGAGGGAGGTTGGAACACTGCCCTCACTGAGGGAGTGGGTGTGGCCATCTCTGCTGTGACTGAACAAAGGGCAGGGGAGCAGGGGGCCCAGGGCAGGGCCCTCAGAGCACGGCAGGCCCAGTGGAGTGTCACAAGTTTTTAGGCCCAGGCCAAAGGGCATCTTCTTTGTCTGCACAGCTGCCCAAACTCTCACCTTTCTACTCAGGCCGCCCTCTTACTTGAAGTGTGTTTGGAACGTGTCTGCGCAGTACACCGCGCTGCACAGCTAAGCATAGTTCTGGGCATCGTACCTTCCTGCAAGGTGCCCGAAGTTCGCAGGCAGATGGGACCCTGGGACACACGCGGAGGGGCTCCTGCCCGGGTCACACTCCGCCCACTGCCCCTGCCCCAGATCGGGGGCCGCAAAGCAGCCCTGTCTGAGTCCCCTGCCTCTAGAGGGAGTATTGGACCAACACTTGTAGAAAACGGGGCCCTTGCGAGCCACTCGTTGGAGGGACACAAATAAATCTTTGCCGACTTTTTGCTGAAACTTACGAGCGTTCATACCTAAGCCTCTTAAAAGGTCAGCTGTTTGGCTAAACATGAGCTCATGATCTAAATTTACACAATAATGAAGAAAGCAGCTACAAGGGGAGACAATCAGCCAAAACCATCAATACCAGAATTAGATTCCCAAGGCCATCCATCAGATGAAGGAATAATCGGGTTCAAGGCAGAAAATATACATAAAACTGGAACTGAAACAAGGCACAAGGATGTTTTAGCAGACTGGTAGGATCTCTAAAACATTTTTGAAGGACATGTCATTGATAAAGCTAAAAACTCCAAGGATGTGTAATACAACAGATTAATCATTGAGAAGAGTGAAATTATGCTGTTTTGAAAACTATGGCAGGTCAGATTTTCTGCCTAATTATATAAGAAGATTTCTCTAAAAAATACACATTATTTCAAAGACTTATTGGCTGTGAAATAAGGTAAGGGTATTTCAAATGGCTTGTCTGCAAAGAAAGGTGAGATGTAGGGAATCACAGAAAGTCGACGGGAAAATAGGTTAATATATACATTGCTGTATGGTGAACTAAGCCTTAGGCTAGCAACAATGGAGAGGACGTGACCCTTAGACACGTACAAGTAAGCTGGAATCTTCAAAAGTTCAAATCTTTATAAGTAAAAAGATTTATTAAAATGAATAACCAAGTGCTTTAATTGACATCAGAAGATGAAAACAATAAAACCTGAGAACATAGAGAAAAGATAAATAAAGATATGAGCAGAACTTAATACAACAGAAAACGTATAAAATTGAGGTTATTTAGTAAGTCCAAAGAATCTTCTTTGAAAAGAATTAAAAGACACACTTTGATTAAGGAAAACCAAAACATAAGTAAAGAATATCCAGAAAGAGTCAGGACAATGTTAGAGCAGAGAATATATGAAATGCCAGTAAATTTGAACATTTCTGTAAAGTGGACCATTTCCTAGCTCCTAAAGTTTACCAACACTGACACAAGAGGAAATCATTTAAGGTCATCATGTCTGCCCTTGGCATTCTCGGAACGCCCTGGCCTCAGAATGCAGCCTCTGTAGTCCATGGTAACCTGCGGAGAGGGGGCGGGGCTGAGGGAGGTTGGAACACTGCCCTCACTGAGGGAGTGTGTGTGGCCATCTCTGCTGTGACTGAACAAAGGGCAGGGGAGCAGGGGGCCCAGGGCAGGGCCCTCAGAGACCGGCAGGCCCAGTGGAGTGTCACAAGTTTTTAGGCCCAGGCCAAAGGGCGCCTTCTTTGTCTGCACAGCTGCCCAAACTCTCACCTTTCCACTCAGGCCGCCCTCTTACTTGAAGTGTGTGTGGAACGTGTCTGCGCAGTACACCGCGCTGCACAGCTAAGCATAGTTCTGGGCATCGTAGCTTCCTGCCAGGTGACCGAAGTTCGCAGGCAGATGGGACCCTGGTACACCCGCGGAGGGGCTCCTGCCCGGGTCACACTCCGCCCACTGCCCCTGCCCCAGATCGGGGGCCGCAAAGCAGCCCTGTCTGAGTCCCCTGCCTCTAGAGGGAGTATTGGACCAACACTTGTAGAAAACGGGGCCCTTGCGAGCCACTCGTTGGAGGGACACAAATATATCTTTGCCGTCTTTTTGCTGAAACTTACGAGCGTTCATACCTAAGCCTTTTAAAAGGTCAGCTGTTTGGCTAAACATGAGCTCATGATCTAAATTTACACAATAATGAACAAAGCAGCTACAAGGGGAGACAATCAGCCAAAACCATCAATACCAGAATTAGATTCCCAAGGCCATCCATCAGATGAAGGAATAATCGGGTGCAAGGCAGAAAATATACATAAAACTGGAACTGAAACAAGGCACAAGGATGTTTTAGAAGACTGTTAGGATCTCTAAAACATTTTTCAAGGACATGTCATTGATAAAGCTAAATACTCCAAGGTTGTGTAATACAACAGATTAATCATTGAGAAGAGTGAAATTATGCTGTTTTGAAAACTATGGCAGGTCAGATTTTCTGCCTAATTATATAAGAAGATTTCTCTAAAAAATACACATTATTTCAAAGACTTATTGGCTGTGAAATAAGTTAAGGGTATTTCAAATGGCTTGTCTGCAAAGAAAGGTGAGATTTAGGGAATCATAGAAAGTCGAGGGGAAAATAGGTCAATATATACATTGCTGTATGGTGAACTAAGCCTTAGGCCAGCAACAATGGAGAGGACCTGACCCTTAGACACGTACAAGTAAGCTGGAATCTTCAAAAGTTCAAATCTTTATACGTAAAAAGATTTACTAAAATCAATAACCAAGTGTTTTAATTGACATCAGAAGATGAAAACAATAAACCCTGAGAACATGGAGAAAAGATAAATAAAGATATGAGCAGAACTTAATACAACAGAAAACGTATAAAATTCAGGTGATTTAGTAAGTCCAAAGAATCTTCTTTGAAAAGATTTAAAAGACACACTTTGATTAAGGAAAACCAAAACATAAGTAAAGAATATACAGGAAGAGTCAGGACAATGTTAGAGCAGAGAATATATGAAATGCCAGTAAATTTGAACATTTCTGTCAAGTGGACCATTTCCTAGCTCCTAAAGTTTACCAACACTGACACAAGAGGAAATCATTTAAGGTCATCATGTCTGCCCTTGGCATTCTCGGAACGCCCTGGCCTCAGAATGCAGCCTCTGTAGTCCATGGTAACCTGCGGAGAGGGGGCGGGGCTGAGGGAGGTTGGAACACTGCCCTCACTGAGGGAGTGGGTGTGGCCATCTCTGCTGTGACTGAACAAAGGGCAGGGGAGCAGGGGGCCCAGGGCAGGGCCCTCAGAGCACGGCAGGCCCAGTGGAGTGTCACAAGCTTTTAGGCCCAGGCCAAAGGGCGCCTTCTTTGTCTGCACAGCTGCCCAAACTCTCACCTTTCCACTCAGGCTGCCCTCTTACTTTAAGTGTGTGTGGAACGTGTCCGTGCAGTATTCCGCGCTGCACAGCTAAGCATAGGTCTGCGCATCATAGCTTCCTGCCAGGTGACCGAAGTTCGCAGGCAGATGGGTCCCTGGGACACACGTGGAGGGGCTCCTGCCCGGGTCACAGGCCGCCCACTGCCCCTGCCCCAGATCGGGGGCCGCAAATCAGCCCTGTTTGAGTCCCCTGCCTCTAGAGGGAGTATTGGAGCAACACTTGTAGAAAACGGGGTCCTTGCGGGCCACTCATTGGAGGGACACAAATAAATCTTTGCCGACTTTCTGCTGAAACTTATGAGCGTTCACACCTAAGCCTCTTACAAGGTCAGCTGTTTAGCTAAACATGAGCTCATGATCTAAATTTACACAATATTGAAGAAAGCAGCTACAAGGGGAGACAATCAGCCAAAACCATCAATACCAGAATTAGATTACCAAGGCCATCCATCAGATGTAGGAATAATCGGGTGCAAGGCAGAAAATATACATAAAACTGGAACTGAAACAAGGCACAAGGATGTTTTCAAAGACTGGTAGGATCTCTAAAACATTTTTCAAGGACATGTCATTGATAAAGCTAAATACTCCAAGGTTGTGTAATACAACAGATTAATCATTGAGAAGAGTGAAATTATGCTGTTTTGAAAACTATGGCAGGTCAGATTTTCTGCCTAATTATATAAGAAGATTTCTCTAAAAAATACACATTATTTCAAAGACTTATTGGCTGTGAAATAAGTTAAGGGTATTTCAAATGGCTTGTCTGCAAAGAAAGGTGAGATGTAGGGAATCACAGAAAGTCGAGGGGAAAATAGGTCAATATATACATTGCTGTATGGTGAACTAAGCCTTAGGCCAGCAACAATGGAGAGGACGTGACCCTTAGACACGAACAAGTAAGCTGGAATCTTCAAAAGTTCAAATCTTTATAAGTAAAAAGATTTATTAAAATGAATAACCAAGTGTTTTAATTGACATCAGAAGATGAAAACAATAAACCCTGAGAACATGGAGAAAAGATAAATAAAGATATGAGCAGAACTTAATACAACAGAAAACGTATAAAATTCAGGTGATTTAGTAAGTCCAAAGAATCTTCTTTGAAAAGATTTAAAAGACACACTTTGATTAAGGAAAACCAAAACATAAGTAAAGAATATCCAGAAAGAGTCAGGACAATGTTAGCGCAGAGAATATATGAAATGCCAGTAAATTTGAACATTTCTGTAAAGTGGACCATTTCCTAGCTCCTAAAGTTTACCAACACTGACACAAGAGGAAATCATTTAAGGTCATCATGTCTGCCCTTGGCATTCTCGGAACGCCCTGGCCTCAGAATGCAGCCTCTGTAGTCCATGGTAACCTGCGGAGAGGGGGCGGGGCTGAGGGAGGTTGGAACACTGCCCTCACTGAGGGAGTGGGTGTGGCCATCTCTGCTGTGACTGAACAAAGGGCAGGGGAGAAGGGGGCCCAGGCCAGGGCCCTCAGAGCCCGGCAGGCCCAGTGGAGTGTCACAAGTTTTTAGGCCCAGGCCAAAGGGCGCCTTCTTTGTCTGCACAGCTGCCCAAACTCTCACCTTTCCACTCAGGCCGCCCTCTTACTTGAAGTGTGTGTGGAACGTGTCTGCGCAGTACACCGCGCTGCACAGCTAAGCATAGTTCTGGGCATCGTACCTTCCTGCAAGGTGACCGAAGTTCGCAGGCAGATGGGACCCTGGGACACACGCGGAGGGGCTCCTGCCCGGGTCACACTCCGCCCACTGCCCCTGCCCCAGATCGGGGGCCGCAAAGCAGCCCTGTCTGAGTCCCCTGCCTCTAGAGGGAGTATTGGACCAACACTTGTAGAAAACGGGGCCCTTGCGAGCCACTCGTTGGAGGGACACAAATAAATCTTTGCCGACTTTTTGCTGAAACTTACGAGCGTTCATACCTAAGCCTCTTAAAAGGTCAGCTGTTTGGCTAAACATGAGCTCATGATCTAAATTTACACAATAATGAAGAAAGCAGCTACAAGGGGAGACAATCAGCCAAAACCATCAATACCAGAATTAGATTCCCAAGGCCATCCATCAGATGAAGGAATAATCGGGTGCAAGGCAGAAAATATACATAAAACTGGAACTGAAACAAGGCACAAGGATGTTTTAGCAGACTGGTAGGATCTCTAAAACATTTTTGAAGGACATGTCATTGATAAAGCTAAATACTCCAAGGTTGTGTAATACAACAGATTAATCATTGAGAAGAGTGAAATTATGCTGTTTTGAAAACTATGGCAGGTCAGATTTTCTGCCTAATTATATAAGAAGATTTCTCTAAAAAATACACATTATTTCAAAGACTTATTGGCTGTGAAATAAGTTAAGTGTATTTCAAATGGCTTGTCTGCAAAGAAAGGTGAGATGTAGGGAATCACAGAAAGTCGAGGGGAAAATAGGTTAATATATACATTGCTGTATGGTGAACTAAGCCTTAGGCTAGCAACAATGGAGAGGACGTGACCCTTAGACACGTACAAGTAAGCTGGAATCTTCAAAAGTTCAAATCTTTATAAGTAAAAAGATTTATTAAAATGAATAACCAAGTGCTTTAATTGACATCAGAAGATGAAAACAATAAACCCTGAGAACATAGAGAAAAGATAAATAAAGATATGAGCAGAACTTAATACAACAGAAAACGTATAAAATTGAGGTTATTTAGTAAGTCCAAAGAATCTTCTTTGAAAAGAATTAAAAGACACACTTTGATTAAGGAAAACCAAAACATAAGTAAAGAATATCCAGAAAGAGTCAGGACAATGTTAGAGCAGAGAATATATGAAATGCCAGTAAATTTGAACATTTCTGTAAAGTGGACCATTTCCTAGCTCCTAAAGTTTACCAACACTGACACAAGAGGAAATCATTTAAGGTCATCATGTCTGCCCTTGGCATTCTCGGAACGCCCTGGCCTCAGAATGCAGCCTCTGTAGTCCATGGTAACCTGCGGAGAGGGGGCGGGGCTGAGGGAGGTTGGAACACTGCCCTCACTGAGGGAGTGGGTGTGGCCATCTCTGCTGTGACTGAACAAAGGGCAGGGGAGCAGGGGGCCCAGGGCAGGGCCCTCAGAGACTGGCAGGCCCAGTGGAGTGTCACAAGTTTTTAGGCCCAGGCCAAAGGGTGCCTTCTTTGTCTGCACAGCTGCCCAAACTCTCACCTTTCCACTCAGGCCGCCCTCTTACTTGAAGTGTGTGTGGAACGTGTCTGCGCAGTACACCGCGCTGCACAGCTAAGCATAGTTCTGGGCATCATAGCTTCCTGCCAGGTGACCGAAGTTCGCAGGCAGATGGGACCCTGGGACACACGCGGAGGGGCTCCTGCCCGGGTCACACTCCGCCCACTGCCCCTGCCCCAGATCGGGGGCCGCAAAGCAGCCCTGTCTGAGTCCCCTGCCTCTAGAGGGAGTATTGGACCAACACTTGTAGAAAACGGGGCCCTTGCGAGCCACTCGTTGGAGGGACACAAATATATCTTTGCCGTCTTTTTGCTGAAACTTACGAGCGTTCATACCTAAGCCTTTTAAAAGGTCAGCTGTTTGGCTAAACATGAGCTCATGATCTAAATTTACACAATAATGAACAAAGCAGCTACAAGGGGAGACAATCAGCCAAAACCATCAATACCAGAATTAGATTCCCAAGGCCATCCATCAGATGAAGGAATAATCGGGTGCAAGGCAGAAAATATACATAAAACTGGAACTGAAACAAGGCACAAGGATGTTTTAGAAGACTGTTAGGATCTCTAAAACATTTTTCAAGGACATGTCATTGATAAAGCTAAATACTCCAAGGTTGTGTAATACAACAGATTAATCATTGAGAAGAGTGAAATTATGCTGTTTTGAAAACTATGGCAGGTCAGATTTTCTGCCTAATTATATAAGAAGATTTCTCTAAAAAATACACATTATTTCAAAGACTTATTGGCTGTGAAATAAGTTAAGGGTATTTCAAATGGCTTGTCTGCAAAGAAAGGTGAGATTTAGGGAATCATAGAAAGTCGAGGGGAAAATAGGTCAATATATACATTGCTGTATGGTGAACTAAGCCTTAGGCCAGCAACAATGGAGAGGACCTGACCCTTAGACACGTACAAGTAAGCTGGAATCTTCAAAAGTTCAAATCTTTATACGTAAAAAGATTTACTAAAATCAATAACCAAGTGTTTTAATTGACATCAGAAGATGAAAACAATAAACCCTGAGAACATGGAGAAAAGATAAATAAAGATATGAGCAGAACTTAATACAACAGAAAACGTATAAAATTCAGGTGATTTAGTAAGTCCAAAGAATCTTCTTTGAAAAGATTTAAAAGACACACTTTGATTAAGGAAAACCAAAACATAAGTAAAGAATATACAGGAAGAGTCAGGACAATGTTAGAGCAGAGAATATATGAAATGCCAGTAAATTTGAACATTTCTGTCAAGTGGACCATTTCCTAGCTCCTAAAGTTTACCAACACTGACACAAGAGGAAATCATTTAAGGTCATCATGTCTGCCCTTGGCATTCTCGGAACGCCCTGGCCTCAGAATGCAGCCTCTGTAGTCCATGGTAACCTGCGGAGAGGGGGCGGGGCTGAGGGAGGTTGGAACACTGCCCTCACTGAGGGAGTGGGTGTGGCCATCTCTGCTGTGACTGAACAAAGGGCAGGGGAGCAGGGGGCCCAGGGCAGGGCCCTCAGAGCACGGCAGGCCCAGTGGAGTGTCACAAGCTTTTAGGCCCAGGCCAAAGGGCGCCTTCTTTGTCTGCACAGCTGCCCAAACTCTCACCTTTCCACTCAGGCTGCCCTCTTACTTTAAGTGTGTGTGGAACGTGTCCGTGCAGTATTCCGCGCTGCACAGCTAAGCATAGGTCTGCGCATCATAGCTTCCTGCCAGGTGACCGAAGTTCGCAGGCAGATGGGTCCCTGGGACACACGTGGAGGGGCTCCTGCCCGGGTCACAGGCCGCCCACTGCCCCTGCCCCAGATCGGGGGCCGCAAATCAGCCCTGTTTGAGTCCCCTGCCTCTAGAGGGAGTATTGGAGCAACACTTGTAGAAAACGGGGTCCTTGCGGGCCACTCATTGGAGGGACACAAATAAATCTTTGCCGACTTTCTGCTGAAACTTATGAGCGTTCACACCTAAGCCTCTTACAAGGTCAGCTGTTTAGCTAAACATGAGCTCATGATCTAAATTTACACAATATTGAAGAAAGCAGCTACAAGGGGAGACAATCAGCCAAAACCATCAATACCAGAATTAGATTACCAAGGCCATCCATCAGATGTAGGAATAATCGGGTGCAAGGCAGAAAATATACATAAAACTGGAACTGAAACAAGGCACAAGGATGTTTTCAAAGACTGGTAGGATCTCTAAAACATTTTTCAAGGACATGTCATTGATAAAGCTAAATACTCCAAGGTTGTGTAATACAACAGATTAATCATTGAGAAGAGTGAAATTATGCTGTTTTGAAAACTATGGCAGGTCAGATTTTCTGCCTAATTATATAAGAAGATTTCTCTAAAAAATACACATTATTTCAAAGACTTATTGGCTGTGAAATAAGTTAAGGGTATTTCAAATGGCTTGTCTGCAAAGAAAGGTGAGATGTAGGGAATCACAGAAAGTCGAGGGGAAAATAGGTCAATATATACATTGCTGTATGGTGAACTAAGCCTTAGGCCAGCAACAATGGAGAGGACGTGACCCTTAGACACGAACAAGTAAGCTGGAATCTTCAAAAGTTCAAATCTTTATAAGTAAAAAGATTTATTAAAATGAATAACCAAGTGTTTTAATTGACATCAGAAGATGAAAACAATAAACCCTGAGAACATGGAGAAAAGATAAATAAAGATATGAGCAGAACTTAATACAACAGAAAACGTATAAAATTCAGGTGATTTAGTAAGTCCAAAGAATCTTCTTTGAAAAGATTTAAAAGACACACTTTGATTAAGGAAAACCAAAACATAAGTAAAGAATATCCAGAAAGAGTCAGGACAATGTTAGCGCAGAGAATATATGAAATGCCAGTAAATTTGAACATTTCTGTAAAGTGGACCATTTCCTAGCTCCTAAAGTTTACCAACACTGACACAAGAGGAAATCATTTAAGGTCATCATGTCTGCCCTTGGCATTCTCGGAACGCCCTGGCCTCAGAATGCAGCCTCTGTAGTCCATGGTAACCTGCGGAGAGGGGGCGGGGCTGAGGGAGGTTGGAACACTGCCCTCACTGAGGGAGTGGGTGTGGCCATCTCTGCTGTGACTGAACAAAGGGCAGGGGAGAAGGGGGCCCAGGCCAGGGCCCTCAGAGCCCGGCAGGCCCAGTGGAGTGTCACAAGTTTTTAGGCCCAGGCCAAAGGGCGCCTTCTTTGTCTGCACAGCTGCCCAAACTCTCACCTTTCCACTCAGGCCGCCCTCTTACTTGAAGTGTGTGTGGAACGTGTCTGCGCAGTACACCGCGCTGCACAGCTAAGCATAGTTCTGGGCATCGTACCTTCCTGCAAGGTGACCGAAGTTCGCAGGCAGATGGGACCCTGGGACACACGCGGAGGGGCTCCTGCCCGGGTCACACTCCGCCCACTGCCCCTGCCCCAGATCGGGGGCCGCAAAGCAGCCCTGTCTGAGTCCCCTGCCTCTAGAGGGAGTATTGGACCAACACTTGTAGAAAACGGGGCCCTTGCGAGCCACTCGTTGGAGGGACACAAATAAATCTTTGCCGACTTTTTGCTGAAACTTACGAGCGTTCATACCTAAGCCTCTTAAAAGGTCAGCTGTTTGGCTAAACATGAGCTCATGATCTAAATTTACACAATAATGAAGAAAGCAGCTACAAGGGGAGACAATCAGCCAAAACCATCAATACCAGAATTAGATTCCCAAGGCCATCCATCAGATGAAGGAATAATCGGGTGCAAGGCAGAAAATATACATAAAACTGGAACTGAAACAAGGCACAAGGATGTTTTAGAAGACTGGTAGCATCTCTAAAACATTTTTCAAGGACATGTCATTGATAAAGCTAAATACTCCAAGGTTGTGTAATACAACAGATTAATCATTGAGAAGAGTGAAATTATGCTGTTTTGAAAACTATGGCAGGTCAGATTTTCTGCCTAATTATATAAGAAGATTTCTCTAAAAAATACACATTATTTCAAAGACTTATTGGCTGTGAAATAAGTTAAGTGTATTTCAAATGGCTTGTCTGCAAAGAAAGGTGAGATGTAGGGAATCACAGAAAGTCGAGGGGAAAATAGGTTAATATATACATTGCTGTATGGTGATCTAAGCCTTAGGCTAGCAACAATGGAGAGGACGTGACCCTTAGACACGTACAAGTAAGCTGGAATCTTCAAAAGTTCAAATCTTTATAAGTAAAAAGATTTATTAAAATGAATAACCAAGTGCTTTAATTGACATCAGAAGATGAAAACAATAAACCCTGAGAACATAGAGAAAAGATAAATAAAGATATGAGCAGAACTTAATACAACAGAAAACGTATAAAATTGAGGTGATTTAGTAAGTCCAAAGAATCTTCTTTGAAAAGAATTAAAAGACACAATTTGAATAAGGAAAACCAAAACATAAGTAAAGAATATACAGAAAGAGTCAGGACAATGTTAGAGCAGAGAATATATGAAATGCCAGTAAATTTGAACATTTCTGTAAAGTGGACCATTTCCTAGCTCCTAAAGTTTACCAACACTGACACAAGAGGAAATCATTTAAGGTCATCATGTCTGCCCTTGGCATTCTCGGAACGCCCTGGCCTCAGAATGCAGCCTCTGTAGTCCATGGTAACCTGCGGAGAGGGGGCTGGGCTGAGGGAGGTTGGAACACTGCCCTCACTGAGGGAGTGGGTGTGGCCATCTCTGCTGTGACTGAACAAAGGGCAGGGGAGCAGGGGGCCCAGGGCAGGGCCCTCAGAGCCCGGCAGGCCCAGTGGAGTGTCACAAGCTTTTAGGCCCAGGCCAAAGGGCGCCTTCTTTGTCTGCACAGCTGCCCAAACTCTCACCTTTCCACTCAGGCCGCCCTCTTACTTGAAGTGTGTGTGGAACGTGTCCGCGCAGTATACCGCGCTACACAGCTAAGCATAGGTCTGGGCATCGTAGCTTCCTGCCAGGTGACCGAAGTTCGCAGGCAGATGGGTCCCTGGGACACACGCGGAGAGGCTCCTGCCCGGGTCACAGGCCGCCCACTGCCCCTGCCCCAGATCGGGAGCCGCAAAGCAGCCCTGTCTGAGTCCCCTGCCTCTAGAGGGAGTATTGGACCAACACTTGTAGAAAACGGGGTCCTTGCGGGCCACTCATTGGAGGGACACAAATAAATCTTTGCCGACTTTCTGCTGAAACTTACGAGCGTTCACACCTAAGCCTCTTACAAGGTCAGCTGTTTAGCTAAACATGAGCTCATGATCTAAATTTACACAATATTGAAGAAAGCAGCTACAAGGGGAGACAATCAGCCAAAACCATCAATACCAGAATTAGATTCCCAAGGCCAACCATCAGATGTAGGAATAATCGGGTGCAAGGCAGAAAATATACATAAAACTGGAACTGAAACAAGGCACAAGGATGTTTTCAAAGACTGGTAGGATCTCTAAAACATTTTTCAAGGACATGTCATTGATAAAGCTAAATACTCCAAGGTTGTGTAATACAACAGATTAATCATTGAGAAGAGTGAAATTATGCTGTTTTGAAAACTATGGCAGGTCAGATTTTCTGCCTAATTATATAAGAAGATTTCTCTAATAAATACACATTATTTCAAAGACTTCTTGGCTGTGAAATAAGTTAAGGGTATTTCAAATGGCTTGTCTGCAAAGAAAGGTGAGATGTAGGGAATCACAGAAAGTCGAGGGGAAAATAGGTCAATATATACATTGCTGTATGGTGAACTAAGCCTTAGGCCAGCAACAATGGAGAGGACCTGACCCTTAGACACGAACAAGTAAGCTGGAATCTTCAAAAGTTCAAATCTTTATAAGTAAAAAGATTTATTAAAATGAATAACCAAGTGTTTTAATTGACATCAGAAGATGAAAACAATAAACCCTGAGAACATGGAGAAAAGATAAATAAAGATATGAGCAGAACTTAATACAACAGAAAACGTATAAAATTCAGGTGATTTAGTAAGTCCAAAGAATCTTTGAAAAGATTTAAAAGACACACTTTGATTAAGGAAAACCAAAACATAAGTAAAGAATATCCAGAAAGAGTCAGGACAATGTTAGAGCAGAGAATATATGAAATGCCAGTAAATTTGAACATTTCTGTAAAGTGGACCATTTCCTAGCTCCTAAAGTTTACCAACACTGACACAAGAGGAAATCATTTAAGGTCATCATGTCTGCCCTTGGCATTCTCGGAACGCCCTGGCCTCAGAATGCAGCCTCTGTAGTCCATGGTAACCTGCGGAGAGGGGGCGGGGCTGAGGGAGGTTGGAACACTGCCCTCACTGAGGGAGTGGGTGTGGCCATCTCTGCTGTGACTGAACAAAGGGCAGGGGAGCAGGGGGCCCAGGCCAGGGCCCTCAGAGCCCGGCAGGCCCAGTGGAGTGTCACAAGCTTTTAGGCCCAGGCCAAAGGGCGCCTTCTTTGTCTGCACAGCTGCCCAAACTCTCAACTTTCCACTCAGGCCGCCCTCTTACTTGAAGTGTGTGTGGAACGTGTCCGCGCAGCACACCGCGCTGCACAGCTAAGCATAGTTCTGGGCATCGTAGCTTCCTGCCAGGTGACCGAAGTTCGCAGGCAGATGGGTCCCTGGGACACACGCGGAGGGGCTCCTGCCCGGGTCACAGGCCGCCCACTGCCCCTGCCCCAGATCGGGGGCCGCAAAGCAGCCCTGTCTGAGTCCCCTGCCTCTAGAGGGAGTATTGGACCAACACTTGTAGAAAACGGGGTCCTTGCGGGCCACTCATTGGAGGGACACAAATAAATCTTTGCCGACTTTCTGCTGAAACTTACGAGCGTTCACACCTAAGCCTCTTACAAGGTCAGCTGTTTAGCTAAACATGAGCTCATGATCTAAATTTACACAATATTGAAGAAAGCAGCTACAAGGGGAGACAATCAGCCAAAACCATCAATACCAGAATTAGATTCCCAAGGCCATCCATCAGATGTAGGAATAATCGGGTGCAAGGCAGAAAATATACATAAAACTGGAACTGAAACAAGGCACAAGGATGTTTTCAAAGACTGGTAGGATCTCTAAAACATTTTTGAAGGACATGTCATTGATAAAGCTAAATACTCCAAGGTTGTGTAATACAACAGATTAATCATTGAGAAGAGTGAAATTATGCTGTTTTGAAAACTATGGCAGGTCAGATTTTCTTCCTAATTATATAAGAAGATTTCTCTAAAAAATACACATTATTTCAAAGACTTATTGGCTGTGAAATAAGTTAAGGGTATATCAAATGGCTTGTCTGCAAAGAAAGGTGAGATGTAGGGAATCACAGAAAGTCGAGGGGAAAATAGGTCAATATATACATTGCTGTATGGTGAACTAAGCCTTAGGCCAGCAACAATGGAGAGGACCTGACCCTTAGACACGTACAAGTAAGCTGGAATCTTCAAAAGTTCAAATCTTTATAAGTAAAAAGATTTACTAAAATCAATAACCAAGTGTTTTAATTGACATCAGAAGATGAAAACAATAAACCCTGAGAACATGGAGAAAAGATAAATAAAGATATGAGCAGAACTTAATACAACAGAAAACGTATAAAATTCAGGTGATTTAGTAAGTCCAAAGAATCTTCTTTGAAAAGATTTAAAAGACACACTTTGATTAAGGAAAACCAAAACATAAGTAAAGAATATCCAGAAAGAGTCAGGACAATGTTAGCGCAGAGAATATATGAAATGCCAGTAAATTTGAACATTTCTGTAAAGTGGACCATTTCCTAGCTCCTAAAGTTTACCAACACTGACACAAGAGGAAATCATTTAAGGTCATCATGTCTGCCCTTGGCATTCTCGGAACGCCCTGGCCTCAGAATGCAGCCTCTGTAGTCCATGGTAACCTGCGGAGAGGGGGCGGGGCTGAGGGAGGTTGGAACACTGCCCTCACTGAGGGAGTGGGTGTGGCCATCTCTGCTGTGACTGAACAAAGGGCAGGGGAGCAGGGGGCCCAGGCCAGGGCCCTCAGAGCCCGGCAGGCCCAGTGGAGTGTCACAAGCTTTTAGGCCCAGGCCAAAGGGCGCCTTCTTTGTCTGCACAGCTGCCCAAACTCTCACCTTTCCACTCAGGCCGCCCTCTTACTTGAAGTGTGTGTGGAACGTGTCCGCGCAGTATACCGCGCTGCACAGCTAAGCATAGGTCTGGGCATCGTAGCTTCCTGCCAGGTAACCGAAGTTCGCACGCAGATGGGTCCCTGGGACACACGCGGAGGGGCTCCTGCCCGGGTCACAGGCCGCCCACTGCCCCTGCCCCAGATCGGGGGCCGCAAATCAGCCCTGTCTGAGTCCCCTGCCTCTAGAGGGAGTATTGGAGCAACACTTGTAGAAAACGGGGTCCTTGCGGGCCACTCATTGGAGGGACACAAATAAATCTTTGCCGACTTTCTGCTGAAACTTATGAGCGTTCACACCTAAGCCTCTTACAAGGTCAGCTGTTTAGCTAAACATGAGCTCATGATCTAAATTTACACAATATTGAAGAAAGCAGCTACAAGGGGAGACAATCAGCCAAAACCATCAATACCAGAATTAGATTCCCAAGGCCATCCATCAGATGTAGGAATAATCGGGTGCAAGGCAGAAAATATACATAAAACTGGAACTGAAACAAGGCACAAGGATGTTTTCAAAGACTGGTAGGATCTCTCAAACATTTTTCAAGGACATGTCATTGATAAAGCTAAATACTCCAAGGTTGTGTAATACAACAGATTAATCATTGAGAAGAGTGAAATTATGCTGTTTTGAAAACTATGGCAGGTCAGATTTTCTGCCTAATTATAGAAGAAGATTTCTCTAAAAAATACACATTATTTCAAAGACTTATTGGCTGTGAAATAAGTTAAGGGTATTTCAAATGGCTGTCTGCAAAGAAAGGTGAGATGTAGGGAATCACAGAAAGTCGAGGGGAAAATAGGTCAATATATACATTGCTGTATGGTGAACTAAGCCTTAGGCCAGCAACAATGGAGAGGACCTGACCCTTAGACACGAACAAGTAAGCTGGAATCTTCAAAAGTTCAAATCTTTATAAGTAAAAAGATTTATTAAAATCAATAATCAAGTGTTTTAATTGACATCAGAAGATGAAAACAATAAACCCTGAGAACATGGAGAAAAGATAAATAAAGATATGAGCAGAACTTAATACAACAGAAAACGTATAAAATTGAGGTGATTTAGTAAGTCCAAAGAATCTTCTTTGAAAAGAATTAAAAGACACACTTTGATTAAGGAAAACCAAAACACAAGTAAAGAATATACAGAAAGAGTCAGGACAATGTTAGAGCAGAGAATATATGAAATGCCAGTAAATTTGAACATTTCTGTAAAGTGGACCATTACCTAGCTCCTAAAGTTTACCAACACTGACACAAGAGGAAATCATTTAAGGTCATCATGTCTGCCCTTGGCATTCTCGGAACGCCCTGGCCTCAGAATGCAGCCTCTGTAGTCCATGGTAACCTGCGGAGAGGGGGCGGGGCTGAGGGAGGTTGGAACACTGCTCTCACTGAGGGAGTGGGTGTGGCCACTTCTGCTGTGACTGAACAAAGGGCAGGGAAGCAGGGGGCCCAGGGCAGGGCCCTCAGAGCACGGCAGGCCCAGTGGTGTGTCACAAGCTTTTTGGCCCAGGCAAATGGGCGCCTTCTTTGTCTGCACAGCTGCCCAAACTCTCACCTTTCCACTCAGGCCGCCCTCTTACTTTAAGTGTGTGTGGAACGTGTCCGTGCAGTATACCACGCTGCACAGCTAAGCATAGGTCTGGGCATCGTAGCTTCCTGCCAGGTGACCGAAGTTCGCAGGCAGATGGGTCCCTGGGACACACGCGGAGAGGCTCCTGCCCAGGTCACCGGCCGCCCACTGCCCCTGCCCCAGATCGGGAGCCGCAAAGCAGCCCTGTCTGAGTCCCCTGCCTCTAGAGGGAGTATTGGACCAACACTTGTAGAAAACGGGGTCCTTGCGGGCCACTCATTGGAGGGACACAAATAAATCTTTGCCGACTTTCTGCTGAAACTTACGAGCGTTCACACCTAAGCCTCTTAAAAGGTCAGCTGTTTAGCTAAACATGAGCTCATGATCTAAATTTACACAATATTGAAGAAAGCAGCTACAAGGGGAGACAATCAGCCAAAACCATCAATACCAGAATTAGATTCCCAAGGCCATCCATCAGATGTAGGAATAATCGGGTGCAAGGCAGAAAACATACATAAAACTGGAACTGTAACAAGGCACAAGGATGTTTTAGAAGACTGGTAGGATCTCTAAAACATTTTTCAAGGACATGTCATTGATAAAGCTAAATACTCCAAGGTTGTGTAATACAACAGATTAATCATTGAGAAGAGTGAAATTATGCTGTTTTGAAAACTATGGCAGGTCAGATTTTCTGCCTAATTATATAAGAAGATTTCTCTAAAAAATACACATTATTTCAAAGACTTATTGGCTGTGAAATAAGTTAAGGGTATTTCAAATGGCTTGTCTGCAAAGAAAGGTGAGATGTAGGGAATCACAGAAAGTCGAGGGGAAAATAGGTTAATATATACATTGCTGTATGGTGAACTAAGCCTTAGGCTAGCAACAATGGAGAGGACGTGACCCTTAGACACGTACAAGTAAGCTGGAATCTTCAAAAGTTCAAAACTTTATAAGTAAAAAGATTTATTAAAATGAATAACCAAGTGTTTTAATTGACATCAGAAGATGAAAACAATAAACCCTGAGAACATAGAGAAAAGATAAATAAAGATATGAGCAGAACTTAATACAACAGAAAACGTATAAAATTGAGGTGATTTAGTAAGTCCAAAGAATCTTCTTTGAAAAGAATTACAAGACACAATTTGATTAAGGAAAACAAAAACATAAGTAAAGAATATACAGAAAGAGTCAGGAGAATGTTAGAGCAGAGAATATATGAAATGCCAGTAAATTTGAACATTTCTGTCAAGTGGACCATTTCCTAGCTCCTAAAGTTTACCAACACTGACACAAGAGGAAATCATTTAAGGTCATCATGTCTGCCCTTGGCATTCTCGGAATGCCCTGGCCTCAGAATGCAGCCTCTGTAGTCCATGGTAACCTGCGGAGAGGGGGCGGGGCTGAGGGAGGTTGGAACACTGCCCTCACTGAGGGAGTGGGTGTGGCCATCTCTGCTGTGACTGAACAAAGGGCAGGGGAGCAGGGGGCCCAGGCCAGGGCCCTCAGAGCACGGCAGGCCCAGTGGAGTGTCACACGCTTTTAGGCCCAGGCCAAAGGGTGCCTTCTTTGTCTGCACAGCTGCCCAAACTCTCACCTTTCCACTCAGGCCGCCCTCTTACTTGAAGTGTGTGTGGAACGTGTCCGTGCAGTATACCGTGCTGCGCAGCTAAGCATAGGTCTGGGCATCGTAGCTTCCTGCCAGGTGACCGAAGTTCGCAGGCAGATGGGTCCCTGGGACACACGCGGAGAGGCTCCTGCACGGGTCACAGGCCGCCCACTGCCCCTGCCCCAGATCGGGAGCCGCAAAGCAGCCCTGTCTGAGTCCCCTGCCTCTAGAGGGAGTATTGGAGCAACACTTGTAGAAAACGGGGTCCTTGCGGGCCACTCATTGGAGGGACACAAATAAATCTTTGCCGACTTTCTGCTGAAACTTACGAGCGTTCACACCTAAGCCTCTTACAAGGTCAGCTGTTTAGCTAAACATGAGCTCATGATCTAAATTTACACAATATTGAAGAAAGCAGCTACAAGGGGAGACAATCAGCCAAAACCATCAATACCAGAATTAGATTCCCAAGGCCATCCATCAGATGTAGGAATAATCGGGTGCAAGGCAGAAAATATACATAAAACTGGAACTGAAACAAGGCACAAGGATGTTTTCAAAGACTGTTAGGATCTCTCAAACATTTTTCAAGGACATGTCATTGATAAAGCTAAATACTCCAAGGTTGTGTAATACAACAGATTAATCATTGAGAAGAGTGAAATTATGCTGTTTTGAAAACTATGGCAGGTGAGATTTTCTGCCTAATTATATAAGAAGATTTCTCTAAAAAATACACATTATTTCAAAGACTTATTGGCTGTGAAATAAGTTAAGGGTATTTCAAATGGCTTGTCTGCAAAGAAAGGTGAGATGTAGGGAATCACAGAAAGTCGAGGGGAAAATAGGTCAATATATACATTGCTGTATGGTGAACTAAGCCTTAGGCCAGCAACAATGGAGAGGACCTGACCCTTAGACACGTACAAGTAAGCTGGAATCTTCAAAAGTTCAAATCTTTATAAGTACAAAGATTTATTAAAATGAATAACCAAGTGTTTTAATTGACATCAGAAGATGAAAACAATAAACCCTGAGAACATAGAGAAAAGATAAATAAAGATATGAGCAGAACTTAATACAACAGAAAACGTATAAAATTGAGGTGATTTAGTAAGTCCAAAGAATCTTCTTTGAAAAGATTTAAAAGACACACTTTGATTAAGGAAAACGAAAATATAAGTAAAGAATATACAGAAAGAGTCAGGACAATGTTAGAGCAGAGAATATATGAAATGCCAGTAAATTTGAACATTTCTGTCAAGTGGACCATTTCCTAGCTCCTAAAGTTTACCAACACTGACACAAGAGGAAATCATTTAAGGTCATCATGTCTGCCCTTGGCATTCTCGGAACGCCCTGGCCTCAGAATGCAGCCTCTGTAGTCCATGGTAACCTGCGGAGAAGGGTCGGGGCTGAGGGAGGTTGGAACACTGCCCTCACTGAGGGGGTGGGTGTGGCCATCTCTGCTGTGACTGAACAAAGGGCAGGGGAGCAGGGGGCCCAGGGCAGGGCCCTCAGAGCCCGTCAGGCCCAGTGGAGTGTCACAAGCTTTTAGGCCCAGGCCAAAGGGCGCCTTCTTTGTCTGCACAGCTGCCCAAACTCTCACCTTTCCACTCAGGCCGCCCTCTTACTTGAAGTGTGTGTGGAACGTGTCTGCGCAGTACACCGCGCTGCACAGCTAAGCATAGGTCTGGGCATCGTAGCTTCCTGCCAGGTGACCGAAGTTCGCAGGCAGATGGGTCCCTGGGACACACGCGGAGAGGCTCCTGCCCGGGTCACAGGCCGCCCACTGCCCCTGCCACAGATCGGGAGCCGCAAAGCAGCCCTGTCTGAGTCCCCTGCCTCTAGAGGGAGTATTGGACCAACACTTGTAGAAAACGGGGTCCTTGCGGGCCACTCATTGGAGGGACACAAATAAATCTTTGCCGACTTTCTGCTGAAACTTACGAGCGTTCACACCTAAGCCTCTTACAAGGTCAGCTGTTTAGCTAAACATGAGCTCATGATCTAAATTTACACAATATTGAAGAAAGCAGCTACAAGGGGAGACAATCAGCCAAAACCATCAATACCAGAATTATATTCCCAAGGCCATCCATCAGATGTAGGAATAATCGGGTGCAAGGCAGAAAATATACATAAAACTGGAACTGAAGCAAGGCACAAGGATGTTTTCAAAGACTGGTAGGATCTCTAAAACATTTTTCAAGGACATGTCATTGATAAAGCTAAATACTCCAAGGTTGTGTAATACAACAGATTAATCATTGAGAAGAGTGAAATTATGCTGTTTTGAAAACTATGGCAGGTCAGATTTTCTGCCTAATTATATAAGAAGATTTCTCTAAAAAATACACATTATTTCAAAGACTTATTGGCTGTGAAATAAGTTAAGGGTATTTCAAATGGCTTGTCTGCAAAGAAAGGTGAGATGTAGGGAATCACAGAAAGTCGAGGGGAAAATAGGTCAATATATACATTGCTGTATGGTGAACTAAGCCTTAGGCCAGCAACAATGGAGAGGACCTGACCCTTAGACACGTACAAGTAAGCTGGAATCTTCAAAAGTTCAAATCTTTATAAGTAAAAAGATTTATTAAAATGAATAACCAAGTGTTTTAATTGACATCAGAAGATGAAAACAATAAACCCTGAGAACATAGAGAAAAGATAAATAAAGATATGAGCAGAACTTAATACAACAGAAAACGTATAAAATTGAGGTGATTTAGTAAGTCCAAAGAATCTTCTTTGAAAAGATTTAAAAGACACACTTTGATTAAGGAAAACCAAAACATAAGTAAAGAATATACAGAAAGAGTCAGGTCAATGTTAGAGCAGAGAATATATGAAATGCCAGTAAATTTGAACATTTCTGTCAAGTGGACCATTTCCTAGCTCCTAAAGTTTACCAACACTGACACAAGAGGAAATCATTTAAGGTCATCATGTCTGCCCTTGGCAATCTCGGAACGCCCTGGCCTCAGAATGCAGCCTCTGTAGTCCATGGTAACCTGCGGAGAGGGGTCGGGGCTGAGGGAGGTTGGAACACTGCCCTCACTGAGGGAGTGGGTGTGGCCATCTCTGCTGTGACTGAACAAAGGGCAGGGGAGCAGGGGGCCCAGGGCAGGGCCCTCAGAGCCCGGCAGGCCCAGTGGAGTGTCACAAGCTTTTAGGCCCATGCCAAAGGGCGCCTTCTTTGTCTGCACAGCTGCCCAAACTCTCACCTTTCCACTCAGGCCGCCCTCTTACTTGAAGTGTGTTTGGAACGTGTCCGCGCAGTATACCGCGCTGCACAGCTAAGCATAGGTCTGGGCATCGTAGCTTCCTGCCAGGTGACCGAAGTTCGCAGGCAGATGGGTCCCTGGGACACACGCGGAGGGGCTCCTGCCCGGGTCACAGGCCGCCCACTGCCCCTGCCCCAGATCGGGGGCCGCAAATCAGCCCTGTCTGAGTCCCCTGCCTCTAGAGGGAGTATTGGAGCAACACTTGTAGAAAACGGGGTCCTTGCGGGCCACTCATTGGAGGGACACAAATAAATCTTTGCCGACTTTCTGCTGAAACTTATGAGCGTTCACACCTAAGCCTCTTACAAGGTCAGCTGTTTAGCTAAACATGAGCTCATGATCTAAATTTACACAATATTGAAGAAAGCAGCTACAAGGGGAGACAATCAGCCAAAACCATCAATACCAGAATTAGATTCCCAAGGCCATCCATCAGATGTAGGAATAATCGGGTGCAAGGCAGAAAATATACATAAAACTGGAACTGAAACAAGGCACAAGGATGTTTTCAAAGACTGGTAGGATCTCTAAAACATTTTTCAAGGATATGTCATTGATAAAGCTAAATACTCCAAGGTTGTGTAATACAACAGATTAATCATTGAGAAGAGTGAAATTATGCTGTTTTGAAAACTATGGCAGGTCAGATTTTCTGCCTAATTATATAAGAAGATTTCTCTAAAAATTACACATTATTTCAAAGACTTATTGGCTGTGAAATAAGTTAAGGGTATTTCAAATGGCTTGTCTGCAAAGAAAGGTGAGATGTAGGGAATCACAGAAAGTCGAGGGGAAAATTGGTCAACATATACATTGCTGTATGGTGAACTAAGCCTTAGGCCAGCAAAAATGGAGTGGACCTGACCCTTAGACACGACCAAGTAAGCTGGAATCTTCAAAAGTTCAAATCTTTATAAGTAAAAAGATTTATTAAAATCAATAACCAAGTGTTTTAATTGACATCAGAAGATGAAAACAATAAACCCTGAGAAAATGGAGAAAAGATAAATAAAGATTTGAGCAGAACTTAATACAACAGAAAACGTATAAAATTGAGGTGATTTAGTAAGTCCAAAGAATCTTCTTTGAAAAGAATTAAAAGACACACTTTGATTAAGGAAAACCAAAACATAAGTAAAGAATATACAGAAAGAGTCAGGACAATGTTAGAGCAGAGAATATATGAAATGCCAGTAAATTTGAACATTTCTGTAAAGTGGACCATTTCCTAGCTCCTAAAGTTTACCAACACTGACACAAGAGGAAATCATTTAAGGTCATCATGTCTGCCCTTGGCATTCTCGGAACGCCCTGGCCTCAGAATGCAGCCTCTGTAGTCCATGGTAACCTGCGGAGAGGGGGCGGGGCTGAGGGAGGTTGGAACACTGCCCTCACTGAGGGAGTGTGTGTGGCCATATCTGCTGTGACTGAACAAAGGGCAGGGGAGCAGGGGGCCCAGGGCAGGGCCCTCAGAGCCCGGCAGGCCCAGTGGAGTGTCACAAGCTTTTAGGCCCAGGCCAAAGGGCGCCTTCTTTGTCTGCACAGCTGCCCAAATTCTCACCTTTCCACTCAGGCCGCCCTCTTACTTGAAGTGTGTGTGGAACGTGTCCGCGCAGTATACCGCGCTGCACAGCTAAGCATAGGTCTGGGCATCGTAGCTTCCTGCCAGGTGACCGAAGTTCGCAGGCAGATGGGTCCCTGGGACACACGCGGAGAGGCTCCTGCCCGGGTCACAGGCCGCCCACTGCCCCTGCCCCAGATCGGGAGCCGCAAAGCAGCCCTGTCTGAGTCCCCTGCCTCTAGAGGGAGTATTGGACCAACACTTGTAGAAAACGGGGTCCTTGCGGGCCACTCATTGGAGGGACACAAATAAATCTTTGCCGACTTTCTGCTGAAACTTACGAGCGTTCACACCTAAGCCTCTTACAAGGTCAGCTGTTTAGCTAAACATGAGCTCATGATCTAAATTTACACAATATTGAAGAAAGCAGCTACAAGGGGAGACAATCAGCCAAAACCATCAATACCAGAATTAGATTCCCAAGGCCATCCATCAGATGTAGGAATAATCGGGTGCAAGGCAGAAAATATACATAAAACTGGAACTGAAACAAGGCACAAGGATGTTTTCAAAGACTGGTAGGATCTCTAAAACATTTTTCAAGGACATGTCATTGATAAAGCTAAATACTCCAAGGTTGTGTAATACAACAGATTAATCATTGAGAAGAGTGAAATTATGCTGTTTTGAAAACTATGGCAGGTCAGATTTTCTGCCTAATTATATAAGAAGATTTCTCTAAAAAATACACATTATTTCAAAGACTTATTGGCTGTGAAATAAGTTAAGGGTATTTCAAATGGCTTGTCTGCAAAGAAAGGTGAGATGTAGGGAATCACAGAAAGTCGAGGGGAAAATAGGTCAATATATACATTGCTGTATGGTGAACTAAGCCTTAGGCCAGCAACAATGGAGAGGACGTGACCCTTAGACACGTACAAGTAAGCTGGAATCTTCAAAAGTTCAAATCTTTATAAGTAAAAAGATTTATTAAAATGAATAACCAAGTGTTTTAATTGACATCAGAAGATGAAAACAATAAACCCTGAGAACATAGAGAAAAGATAAATAAAGATATGAGCAGAACTTAATACAACAGAAAACGTATAAAATTCAGGTGATTTAGTAAGTCCAAAGAATCTTCTTTGAAAAGAATTAATAGACACACTTTGATTAAGGAAAACCAAAACATAAGTAAAGAATATACAGAAAGAGTCAGGACAATGTTAGAGCAGAGAATATATGAAATGCCAGTAAATTTGAACATTTCTGTAAAGTGGACCATTTCCTAGCTCCTAAAGTTTACCAACACTGACACAAGAGGAAATCATTTAAGGTCATCATGTCTGCCCTTGGCATTCTCGGAACGCCCTGGCCTCAGAATGCAGCCTCTGTAGTCCATGGTAACCTGCGGAGAGGGGGCGGGGCTGAGGGAGGTTGGAACACTGCCCTCACTGAGGGAGTGGGTGTGGCCATCTCTGCTGTGACTGAACAAAGGGCAGGGGAGCAGGGGGCCCAGGGCAGGGCCCTCAGAGCCCGGCAGGCCCAGTGGAGTGTCACAAGTTTTTAGGCCCAGGCCAAAGGGCGCCTTCTTTGTCTGCAGAGCTGCCCAAACTCTCACCTTTCCACTCAGGCCGCCCTCTTACTTGAAGTGTGTGTGGAACGTGTCTGCGCAGTACACCGCGCTGCACAGCTAAGCATAGTTCTGGGCATCGTAGCTTCCTGCAAGGTGACCGAAGTTCGCAGGCAGATGGGACCCTGGGACACACGCGGAGGGGCTCCTGCCCGGGTCACACTCCGCCCACTGCCCCTGCCCCAGATCGGGGGCCGCAAAGCAGCCCTGTCTGAGTCCCCTGCCTCTAGAGGGAGTATTGGACCAACACTTGTAGAAAACGGAGCACTTGCGGGCCACTCGTTGGAGGGACACAAATAAATCTTTGCCGACTTTTTGCTGAAACTTACGAGCGTTCATACCTAAGCCTCTTACAAGGTCAGCTGTTTAGCTAAACATGAGCTCATGATCTAAATTTACACAATAAGGAAGAAAGCAGCTACAAGGGGATATAATCAGCCAAAACCATCAATACCAGAATTAGATTCCCAAGGCCATCCATCAGATGAAGGAATAATCGGGTGCAAGGCAGAAAATATACATAAAACTGGAACTGAAACAAGGCACAAGGATGTTTTAGAAGACTGGTAGGATCTCTAAAACATTTTTCAAGGACATGTCATTGATAAAGCTAAATACTCCAAGGTTGTGTAATACAACAGATTAATCATTGAGAAGAGTGAAATTATGCTGTTTTGAAAACTATGGCAGGTCAGATTTTCTGCCTAATTCTATAAGAAGATTTCTCTAAAAAATACACATTATTTCAAAGACTTCTTGGCTGTGAAATAAGTTAAGGTTATTTCAAATGGCTTGTCTGCAAAGAAAGGTGAGATGTAGGGAATCACAGAAAGTCGAGGGGAAAATAGGTTAATATATACATTGCTGTATGGTGAACTAAGCCTTAGGCTAGCAACAATGGAGAGGACGTGACCCTTAGACACGTACAAGTAAGCTGGAATCTTCAAAAGTTCAAATCTTTATAAGTAAAAAGATTTATTAAAATGAATAACCAAGTGTTTTAATTGACATCAGAAGATGAAAACAATAAACCCTGAGAACATAGAGAAAAGATAAATAAAGATATGAGCAGAACTTAATACAACAGAAAACGTATAAAATTGAGGTGATTTAGTAAGTCCAAAGAATCTTCTTTGAAAAGAATTAAAAGACACAATTTGATTAAGGAAAACAAAAACATAAGTAAAGAATATACAGAAAGAGTCAGGACAATGTTATAGCAGAGAATATATGAAATGCCAGTAAATTTGAACATTTCTGTAAAGTGGACCATTTCCTAGCTCCTAAAGTTTACCAACACTGACACAAGAGGAAATCATTTAAGGTCATCATGTCTGCCCTTGGCATTCTCGGAACGCCCTGGCCTCAGAATGCAGCCTCTGTAGTCCATGGTAACCTGCGGAGAGGGGGCGGGGCTGAGGGAGGTTGGAACACTGCCCTCACTGAGGGAGTGGGTGTGGCCATCTCTGCTGTGACTGAACAAAGGGCAGGGGAGCAGGGGGCCCAGGGCAGGGCCCTCAGAGCCCGGCAGGCCCAGTGGAGTGTCACAAGTTTTTAGGCCCAGGCCAAAGGGCGCCTTCTTTGTCTGCAGAGCTGCCCAAACTCTCACCTTTCCACTCAGGCCGCCCTCTTACTTGAAGTGTGTGTGGAACGTGTCTGCGCAGTACACCGCGCTGCACAGCTAAGCATAGTTCTGGGCATCGTAGCTTCCTGCAAGGTGACCGAAGTTCGCAGGCAGATGGGACCCTGGGACACACGCGGAGGGGCTCCTGCCCGGGTCACACTCCGCCCACTGCCCCTGCCCCAGATCGGGGGCCGCAAAGCAGCCCTGTCTGAGTCCCCTGCCTCTAGAGGGAGTATTGGACCAACACTTGTAGAAAACGGAGCACTTGCGGGCCACTCGTTGGAGGGACACAAATAAATCTTTGCCGACTTTTTGCTGAAACTTACGAGCGTTCATACCTAAGCCTCTTACAAGGTCAGCTGTTTAGCTAAACATGAGCTCATGATCTAAATTTACACAATAAGGAAGAAAGCAGCTACAAGGGGATATAATCAGCCAAAACCATCAATACCAGAATTAGATTCCCAAGGCCATCCATCAGATGAAGGAATAATCGGGTGCAAGGCAGAAAATATACATAAAACTGGAACTGAAACAAGGCACAAGGATGTTTTAGAAGACTGGTAGGATCTCTAAAACATTTTTCAAGGACATGTCATTGATAAAGCTAAATACTCCAAGGTTGTGTAATACAACAGATTAATCATTGAGAAGAGTGAAATTATGCTGTTTTGAAAACTATGGCAGGTCAGATTTTCTGCCTAATTCTATAAGAAGATTTCTCTAAAAAATACACATTATTTCAAAGACTTCTTGGCTGTGAAATAAGTTAAGGTTATTTCAAATGGCTTGTCTGCAAAGAAAGGTGAGATGTAGGGAATCACAGAAAGTCGAGGGGAAAATAGGTTAATATATACATTGCTGTATGGTGAACTAAGCCTTAGGCTAGCAACAATGGAGAGGACGTGACCCTTAGACACGTACAAGTAAGCTGGAATCTTCAAAAGTTCAAATCTTTATAAGTAAAAAGATTTATTAAAATGAATAACCAAGTGTTTTAATTGACATCAGAAGATGAAAACAATAAACCCTGAGAACATAGAGAAAAGATAAATAAAGATATGAGCAGAACTTAATACAACAGAAAACGTATAAAATTGAGGTGATTTAGTAAGTCCAAAGAATCTTCTTTGAAAAGAATTAAAAGACACAATTTGATTAAGGAAAACAAAAACATAAGTAAAGAATATACAGAAAGAGTCAGGACAATGTTATAGCAGAGAATATATGAAATGCCAGTAAATTTGAACATTTCTGTAAAGTGGACCATTTCCTAGCTCCTAAAGTTTACCAACACTGACACAAGAGGAAATCATTTAAGGTCATCATGTCTGCCCTTGGCATTCTCGGAATGCCCTGGCCTCAGAATGCAGCCTCTGTAGTCCATGGTAACCTGCGGAGAGGGGGCGGGGCTGAGGGAGGTTGGAACACTGCCCTCACTGAGGGAGTGGGTGTGGCCATCTCTGCTGTGACTGAACAAAGGGCAGGGGAGCAGGGGGACCAGGGCAGGGCGCTCAGAGCTCGGCAGGGCCAGTGGAGTGTCACACGCTTTTAGGCCCAGGCCAAAGGGTGCCTTCTTTGTCTGCACAGCTGCCCAAACTCTCACCTTTCCACTCAGGCCGCCCTCTTACTTGAAGTGTGTGTGGAACGTGTCCGTGCAGTATACCGCGCTGCGCACCTAAGCATAGGTCTGGGCATCGTAGCTTCCTGCCAGGTGACCGAAGTTCGCAGGCAGATGGGTCCCTGGGACACACGCGGAGAGGCTCCTGCCCGGGTCACAGGCCGCCCACTGCCCCTGCCACAGATCGGGAGCCGCAAAGCAGCCCTGTCTGAGTCCCCTGCCTCTAGAGGGAGTATTGGACCAACACTTGTAGAAAACGGGGTCCTTGCGGGCCACTCATTGGAGGGACACAAATAAATCTTTGCCGACTTTCTGCTGAAACTTACGAGCGTTCACACCTAAGCCTCTTACAAGGTCAGCTGTTTAGCTAAACATGAGCTCATGATCTAAATTTACACAATATTGAAGAAAGCAGCTACAAGGGGAGACAATCAGCCAAAACCATCAATACCAGAATTAGATTCCCAAGGCCATCCATCAGATGTAGGAATAATCGGGTGCAAGGCAGAAAATATACATAAAACTGGAACTGAAACAAGGCACAAGGATGTTTTCAAAGACTGGTAGGATCTCTAAAACATTTTTCAAGGACATGTCATTGATAAAGCTAAATACTCCAAGGTTGTGTAATACAACAGATTAATCATTGAGAAGAGTGAAATTATGCTGTTTTGAAAACTATGGCAGGTCAGATTTTCTGCCTAATTATATAAGAAGATTTCTCTAAAAAATACACATTATTTCAAAGACTTATTGGCTGTGAAATAAGTTAAGGGTATTTCAAATGGCTTGTCTGCAAAGAAAGGTGAGATGTAGGGAATCACAGAAAGTCGAGGGGAAAATAGGTCAATATATACATTGCTGTATGGTGAACTAAGCCTTAGGCCAGCAACAATGGAGAGGACCTGACCCTTAGACACGTACAAGTAAGCTGGAATCTTCAAAAGTTCAAATCTTTATAAGTAAAAAGATTTATTAAAATCAATAACCAAGTGTTTTAATTGACATCAGAAGATGAAAACAATAAACCCTGAGAACATAGAGAAAAGATAAATAAAGATATGAGCAGAACTTAATACAACAGAAAACGTATAAAATTGAGGTGATTTAGTAAGTCCAAAGAATCTTCTTTGAAAAGAATTAAAAGACACACTTTGATTAAGGAAAACCAAAACATAAGTAAAGAATATACAGAAAGAGTCAGGACAATGTTAGAGCAGAGAATATATGAAATGCCAGTAAATTTGAACATTTCTGTAAAGTGGACCATTTCCTAGCTCCTAAAGTTTACCAACACTGACACAAGAGGAAATCATTTAAGGTCATCATGTCTGCCCTTGGCATTCTCGGAACGCCCTGGCCTCACAATGCAGCCTCTGTAGTCCATGGTAACCTGCGGAGAGGGGGCGGGGCTGAGGGAGGTTGGAACACTGCCCTCACTGAGGGAGTGGGTGTGGCCATCTCTGCTGTGACTGAACAAAGGGCAGGGGAGCAGGGGGCCCAGGGCAGGGCCCTCAGAGCCCGGCAGGCCCAGTGGAGTGTCACAAGTTTTTAGGCCCAGGCCAAAGGGCGCCTTCTTTGTCTGCACAGCTGCCCAAACTCTCACCTTTCCACTCAGGCCGCCCTCTTACTTGAAGTGTGTGTGGAACGTGTCTGCGCAGTACACCGCGCTGCACAGCTAAGCATAGTTCTGGGCATCGTAGCTTCCTGCAAGGTGACCGAAGTTCGCAGGCAGATGGGACCCTGGGACACACGCGGAGGGGCTCCTGCCCGGGTCACACTCCGCCCACTGCCCCTGCCCCAGATCGGGGGCCGCAAAGCAGCCCTGTCTGAGTCCCCTGCCTCTAGAGGGAGTATTGGACCAACACTTGTAGAAAACGGAGCACTTGCGGGCCACTCGTTGGAGGGACACAAATAAATCTTTGCCGACTTTTTGCTGAAACTTACGAGCGTTCATACCTAAGCCTCTTACAAGGTCAGCTGTTTAGCTAAACATGAGCTCATGATCTAAATTTACACAATAAGGAAGAAAGCAGCTACAAGGGGATATAATCAGCCAAAACCATCAATACCAGAATTAGATTCCCAAGGCCATCCATCAGATGAAGGAATAATCGGGTGCAAGGCAGAAAATATACATAAAACTGGAACTGAAACAAGGCACAAGGATGTTTTAGAAGACTGGTAGGATCTCTAAAACATTTTTCAAGGACATGTCATTGATAAAGCTAAATACTCCAAGGTTGTGTAATACAACAGATTAATCATTGAGAAGAGTGAAATTATGCTGTTTTGAAAACTATGGCAGGTCAGATTTTCTGCCTAATTCTATAAGAAGATTTCTCTAAAAAATACACATTATTTCAAAGACTTCTTGGCTGTGAAATAAGTTAAGGTTATTTCAAATGGCTTGTCTGCAAAGAAAGGTGAGATGTAGGGAATCACAGAAAGTCGAGGGGAAAATAGGTTAATATATACATTGCTGTATGGTGAACTAAGCCTTAGGCTAGCAACAATGGAGAGGACGTGACCCTTAGACACGTACAAGTAAGCTGGAATCTTCAAAAGTTCAAATCTTTATAAGTAAAAAGATTTATTAAAATGAATAACCAAGTGTTTTAATTGACATCAGAAGATGAAAACAATAAACCCTGAGAACATAGAGAAAAGATAAATAAAGATATGAGCAGAACTTAATACAACAGAAAACGTATAAAATTGAGGTGATTTAGTAAGTCCAAAGAATCTTCTTTGAAAAGAATTAAAAGACACAATTTGATTAAGGAAAACAAAAACATAAGTAAAGAATATACAGAAAGAGTCAGGACAATGTTATAGCAGAGAATATATGAAATGCCAGTAAATTTGAACATTTCTGTCAAGTGGACCATTTCCTAGCTCCTAAAGTTTACCAACACTGACACAAGAGGAAATCATTTAAGGTCATCATGTCTGCCATTGGCATTCTCGGAATGCCCTGGTCTCAGAATGCAGCCTCTGTAGTCCATGGTAACCTGCGGAGAGGGGGCGGGGCTGAGGGAGGTTGGAACACTGCCCTCACTGAGGGAGTGGGTGTGGCCATCTCTGCTGTGACTGAACAAAGGGCAGGGGAGCAGGGGGACCAGGGCAGGGCGCTCAGAGCTCGGCAGGCCCAGTGGAGTGTCACACGCTTTTAGGCCCAGGCCAAAGGGTGCCTTCTTTGTCTGCACAGCTGCCCAAACTCTCACCTTTCCACTCAGGCCGCCCTCTTACTTGAAGTGTGTGTGGAACGTGTCCGTGCAGTATACCGCGCTGCGCACCTAAGCATAGGTCTGGGCATCGTAGCTTCCTGCCAGGTGACCGAAGTTCGCAGGCAGATGGGTCCCTGGGACACACGCGGAGAGGCTCCTGCCCGGGTCACAGGCCGCCCACTGCCCCTGCCACAGATCGGGAGCCGCAAAGCAGCCCTGTCTGAGTCCCCTGCCTCTAGAGGGAGTATTGGACCAACACTTGTAGAAAACGGGGTCCTTGCGGGCCACTCATTGGAGGGACACAAATAAATCTTTGCCGACTTTCTGCTGAAACTTACGAGCGTTCACACCTAAGCCTCTTACAAGGTCAGCTGTTTAGCTAAACATGAGCTCATGATCTAAATTTACACAATATTGAAGAAAGCAGCTACAAGGGGAGACAATCAGCCAAAACCATCAATACCAGAATTAGATTCCCAAGGCCATCCATCAGATGTAGGAATAATCGGGTGCAAGGCAGAAAATATACATAAAACTGGAACTGAAACAAGGCACAAGGATGTTTTCAAAGACTGGTAGGATCTCTAAAACATTTTTCAAGGACATGTCATTGATAAAGCTAAATACTCCAAGGTTGTGTAATACAACAGATTAATCATTGAGAAGAGTGAAATTATGCTGTTTTGAAAACTATGGCAGGTCAGATTTTCTGCCTAATTATATAAGAAGATTTCTCTAAAAAATACACATTATTTCAAAGACTTATTGGCTGTGAAATAAGTTAAGGGTATTTCAAATGGCTTGTCTGCAAAGAAAGGTGAGATGTAGGGAATCACAGAAAGTCGAGGGGAAAATAGGTCAATATATACATTGCTGTATGGTGAACTAAGCCTTAGGCCAGCAACAATGGAGAGGACCTGACCCTTAGACACGTACAAGTAAGCTGGAATCTTCAAAAGTTCAAATCTTTATAAGTAAAAAGATTTATTAAAATCAATAACCAAGTGTTTTAATTGACATCAGAAGATGAAAACAATAAACCCTGAGAACATAGAGAAAAGATAAATAAAGATATGAGCAGAACTTAATACAACAGAAAACGTATAAAATTGAGGTGATTTAGTAAGTCCAAAGAATCTTCTTTGAAAAGAATTAAAAGACACACTTTGATTAAGGAAAACCAAAACATAAGTAAAGAATATACAGAAAGAGTCAGGACAATGTTAGAGCAGAGAATATATGAAATGCCAGTAAATTTGAACATTTCTGTAAAGTGGACCATTTCCTAGCTCCTAAAGTTTACCAACACTGACACAAGAGGAAATCATTTAAGGTCATCATGTCTGCCCTTGGCATTCTCGGAACGCCCTGGCCTCACAATGCAGCCTCTGTAGTCCATGGTAACCTGCGGAGAGGGGGCGGGGCTGAGGGAGGTTGGAACACTGCCCTCACTGAGGGAGTGGGTGTGGCCATCTCTGCTGTGACTGAACAAAGGGCAGGGGAGCAGGGGGCCCAGGGCAGGGCCCTCAGAGCCCGGCAGGCCCAGTGGAGTGTCACAAGTTTTTAGGCCCAGGCCAAAGGGCGCCTTCTTTGTCTGCACAGCTGCCCAAACTCTCACCTTTCCACTCAGGCCGCCCTCTTACTTGAAGTGTGTGTGGAACGTGTCTGCGCAGTACACCGCGCTGCACAGCTAAGCATAGTTCTGGGCATCGTAGCTTCCTGCAAGGTGACCGAAGTTCGCAGGCAGATGGGACCCTGGGACACACGCGGAGGGGCTCCTGCCCGGGTCATACTCCGCCCACTGCCCCTGCCCCAGATCGGGGGCCGCAAAGCAGCCCTGTCGGAGTCCCCTGCCTCTAGAGGGAGTATTGGACCAACACTTGTATAAAACGGAGCCCTTGCGGGACACTCGTTGGAGGGACACAAATAAATCTTTGCCGACTTTTTGCTGAAACTTACAAGCGTTCATACCTAAGCCTCTTAAAAGGTCAGCTGTTTAGCTAAACATGAGCTCATGATCTAAATTTACACAATAATGAAGAAAGCAGCTACAAGGGGAGACAATCAGCCAAAACCATCAATACCAGAATTAGATTCCCAAGGCCATCCATCAGATGAAGGAATAATCGGGTGCAAGGCAGAAAATATACATAAAACTGGAACTGAAACAAGGCACAAGGATGTTTTAGAAGACTGTTAGGATCTCTAAAACATTTTTCAAGGACATGTCATTGATAAAGCTAAATACTCCAAGGTTGTGTAATACAACAGATTAATCATTGAGAAGAGTGAAATTATGCTGTTTTGAAAACTATGGCAGGTCAGATTTTCTGCCTAATTATATAAGAAGATTTCTCTAATAAATACACATTATTTCAAAGACTTCTTGGCTGTGAAATAAGTTAAGGGTATTTCAAATGGCTTGTCTGCAAAGAAAGGTGAGATGTAGGGAATCACAGAAAGTCGAGGGGAAAATAGGTTAATATATACATTGCTGTATGGTGAACTAAGCCTTAGGCTAGCAACAATGGAGAGGACGTGACCCTTAGACACGTACAAGTAAGCTGGAATCTTCAAAAGTTCAAATCTTTATAAGTAAAAAGATTTATTAAAATGAATAACCAAGTGTTTTAATTGACATCAGAAGATGAAAACAATAAACCCTGAGAACATAGAGAAAAGATAAATAAAGATATGAGCAGAACTTAATACAACAGAAAACGTATAAAATTGAGGTGATTTAGTAAGTCCAAAGAATCTTCTTTGAAAAGAATTAAAAGACACAATTTGATTAAGGAAAACAAAAACATAAGTAAAGAATATACAGAAAGAGTCAGGACAATGTTAGAGCAGAGAATATATGAAATGCCAATAAATTTGAACATTTCTGTCAAGTGGACCATTTCCTAGCTCCTAAAGTTTACCAACACTGACACAAGAGGAAATCATTTAAGGTCATCATGTCTGCCCTTGGCATTCTCGGAATGCCCTGGCCACAGAATGCAGACTCTGTAGTCCATGGTAACCTGCCGAGAGGGGGCGAGGCTGAGGGAGGTTGGAACACTGCCCTCACTGAGGGAGTGGGTGTGGCCATCTCTGCTGTGACTGAACAAAGGGCCCAGGGCAGCAGGGGGCCCAGGGCAGGGCCCTCAGAGCCCGGCAGGCCCAGTGGAGTGTCACACGCTTTTAGGCCCAGGCCAAAGGGTGCCTTCTTTGTCTGCACAGCTGCCCAAACTCTCACCTTTCCACTCAGGCCGCCCTCTTACTTGAAGTGTGTGTGGAACGTGTCCGTGCAGTATACCGCGCTGCGCAGCTAAGCATAGGTCTGGGCATCGTAGCTTCCTGCCAGGTGACCGAAGTTCGCAGGCAGATGGGTCCCTGGGACACACGCGGAGAGGCTCCTGCCCGGGTCACAGGCCGCCCACTGCCCCTGCCACAGATCGGGAGCCGCAAAGCAGCCCTGTCTGAGTCCCCTGCCTCTAGAGGGAGTATTGGACCAACACTTGTAGAAAACGGGGTCCTTGCGGGCCACTCATTGGAGGGACACAAATAAATCTTTGCCGACTTTCTGCTGAAACTTACGAGCGTTCACACCTAAGCCTCTTACAAGGTCAGCTGTTTAGCTAAACATAGGCTCATGATCTAAATTTACACAATATTGAAGAAACCAGCTACAAGGGGAGACAATCAGCCAAAACCATCAATACCAGAATTAGATTCCCAAGGCCATCCATCAGATGTAGGAATAATCGGGTGCAAGGCAGAAAATATACATAAAACTGGAACTGAAACAAGGCACAAGGATGTTTTCAAAGACTGGTAGGAACTCTAAAACATTTTTCAAGGACATGTCATTGATAAAGCTAAATACTCCAAGGTTGTGTAATACAACAGATTAATCATTGAGAAGAGTGAAATTATGCTGTTTTGAAAACTATGGCAGGTGAGATTTTCTGCCTAATTATATAAGAAGATTTCTCTAAAAAATACACATTATTTCAAAGACTTATTGGCTGTGAAATAAGTTAAGGGTATTTCAAATGGCTTGTCTGCAAAGAAAGGTGAGATGTAGGGAATCACAGAAAGTCGAGGGGAAAATAGGTCAATATATACATTGCTGTATGGTGAACTAAGCCTTAGGCCAGCAACAATGGAGAGGACGTGACCCTTAGACACGTACAAGTAAGCTGGAATCTTCAAAAGTTCAAATCTTTATAAGTAAAAAGATTTATTAAAATGAATAACCAAGTGTTTTAATTGACATCAGAAGATGAAAACAATAAACCCTGAGAACATAGAGAAAAGATAAATAAAGATATGAGCAGAACTTAATACAACAGAAAACGTATAAAATTGAGGTGATTTAGTAAGTCCAAAGAATCTTCTTTGAAAAGAATTAAAAGACACACTTTGATTAAGGAAAACCAAAACATAAGTAAAGAATATACAGAAAGAGTCAGGACAATGTTAGAGCAGAGAATGTATGAAATGCCAGTAAATTTGAACATTTCTGTAAAGTGGACCATTTCCTAGCTCCTAAAGTTTACCAACACTGACACAAGAGGAAATCATTTAAGGTCATCATGTCTGCCCTTGGCATTCTCGGAACGCCCTGGCCTCAGAATGCAGCCTCTGTAGTCCATGGTAACCTGCGGAGAGGGGGCGGGGCTGAGGGAGGTTGGAACACTGCCCTCACTGAGGGAGTGGGTGTGGCCATCTCGGCTGTGACTGAACAAAGGGCAGGGGAGCAGGGGGCCCAGGGCAGGGCCCTCAGAGCCCGGCAGGCCCAGTGGAGTGTCACAAGATTTTAGGCCCATGCCAAAGGGCGCCTTCTTGGTCTGCACAGCTGCCCAAACTCTCACCTTTCCACTCAGGCGGCCCTCTTACTTTAAGTGTGTGTGGAACGTGTCCGTGCAGTATACCGCGCTGCACAGCTATGCATAGGTCTGGGCATCGTAGCTTCCTGCCAGGTGACCGAAGTTCGCAGACAGATGGGTCCCTGGGACACACCCGGAGGGGCTCCTGCCCGGGTCACAGGCCGCCCACTGCCCCTGCCACAGATCGGGGGCCGCAAAGCAGCCCTGTATGAGTCCCCTGCCTCTAGAGGGAGTATTGGAGCAACACTTGTAGAAAACGGGGTCCTTGTGGGCCACTCATTGGAGGGACACAAATAAATCTTTGCCGACTTTCTGCTGAAACTTACGAGCGTTCACACCTAAGCCTCTTACAAGGTCAGCTGTTTAGCTAAACATGAGCTCATGATCTAAATTTACACAATATTGAAGAAAGCAGCTACAAGGGGAGACAATCAGCCAAAACCATCAATACCAGAATTAGATTCCCAAGGCCATCCATCAGATGTAGGAATAATCGGGTGCAAGGCAGAAAATATACATAAAACTGGAACTGAAACAAGGCACAAGGATGTTTTCAAAGACTGGTAGGATCTCTAAAACATTTTTCAAGGACATGTCATTGATAAAGCTAAATACTCCAAGGTTGTGTAATACAACAGATTAATCATTGAGAAGAGTGAAATTATGCTGTTTTGAAAACTATGGCAGGTCAGATTTTCTGCCTAATTATATAAGAAGATTTCTCTAAAAAATACACATTATTTCAAAGACTTCTTGGCTGTGAAATAAGTTAAGGGCATTTCAAATGGCTTGCCTGCAAAGAAAGGTGAGATGTAGGGAATCACAGAAAGTCGAGGGGAAAATAGGTTAATATATACATTGCTGTATGGTGAACTAAGCCTTAGGCTAGCAACAATGGAGAGGACGTGACCCTTAGACACGTACAAGTAAGCTGGAATCTTCAAAAGTTCAAATCTTTATAAGTAAAAAGATTTATTAAAATGAATAACCAAGTGTTTTAATTGACATCAGAAGATGAAAACAATAAACCCTGAGAACATAGAGAAAAGATAAATAAAGATATGAGCAGAACTTAATACAACAGAAAACGTATAAAATTGAGGTGATTTAGTAAGTCCAAAGAATCTTCTTTGAAAAGAATTAAAAGACACAATTTGATTAAAGAAAACCAAAACATATGTAAAGAATATACAGAAAGAGTCAGGACAATGTTAGAGCAGAGAATATATGAAATGCCAGTAAATTTGAACATTTCTGTAAAGTGGACCATTTCCTAGCTCCTAAAGTTTACCAACACTGACACAAGAGGAAATCATTTAAGGTCATCATGTCTGCCCTTGGCATTCTCGGAACGCCCTGGCCTCAGAATGCAGACTCTGTAGTCCATGGTAACCTGCGGAGAGGGGGCGGGGCTGAGGGAGGTTGGAACACTGCCCTCACTGAGGGAGTGGGTGTGGCCATCTCTGCTGTGACTGAACAAAGGGCAGGGGAGCAGGGGGCCCAGGGCAGGGCCCTCAGAGCCCGGCAGGCCCAGTGGAGTGTCACATGCTTTTAGGCCCAGGCCAAAGGGTGCCTTCTTTGTCTGCACAGCTGCCCAAACTCTCACCTTTCCACTCAGGCCGCCCTCTTACTTGAAGTGTGTGTGGAACGTGTCCGTGCAGTATACCGCGCTGCACAGCTAAGCATAGTTCTGGGCATCGTAGCTTCCTGCCAGGTGACCGAAGTTCGCAGGCAGATGGGTCCCTGGGACACACGCGGAGAGGCTCCTGCCCGGGTCACAGGCCGCTCACTGCCCCTGCCCCAGATCGGGAGCCCCAAAGCAGCCCTGTCTGAGTCCCCTGCCTCTAGAGGGAGTATTGGACCAACACTTGTAGAAAACGGGGTCCTTGCGGGCCACTCATTGGAGGGACACAAATAAATCTTTGCCGACTTTCTGCTGAAACTTACGAGCGTTCACACCTAAGCCTCTTACAAGGTCAGCTGTTTAGCTAAACATGAGCTCATGATCTAAATTTACACAATATTGAAGAAAGCAGCTACAAGGGGAGACAATCAGCCAAAACCATCAATACCAGAATTAGATTCCCAAGGCCATCCATCAGATGTAGGAATAATCGGGTGCAAGGCAGAAAATATACATAAAACTGGAACTGAAACAAGGCACAAGGATGTTTTCAAAGACTGGTAGGATCTCTCAAACATTTTTCAAGGACATGTCATTGATAAAGCTAAATACTCCAAGGTTGTGTAATACAACAGATTAATCATTGAGAAGAGTGAAATTATGCTGTTTTGAAAACTATGGCAGGTCAGATTTTCTGCCTAATTATATAAGAAGATTTCTCTAAAACATACACATTATTTCAAAGACTTTTTGGCTGTGAAATAATTTAAGGATATTTCAAATGGCTTGTCTGCAAAGAAAGGTGAGATGTAGGGAATCACAGAAAGTCGAGGGGAAAATAGGTCAATATATACATTGCTGTATGGTGAACTAAGCCTTAGGCCAGCAACAATGGAGAGGACCTGACCCTTAGACACGTACAAGTAAGCTGGAATCTTCAAAAGTTCAAATCTTTATAAGTAAAAAGATTTATTAAAATGAATAACCAAGTGTTTTAATTGACATCAGAAGATGAAAAAAATAAACCCTGAGAACATAGAGAAAAGATAAATAAAGATATGAGCAGAACTTAATACAACAGAAAACGTATAAAATTGAGGTGATTTAGTAAGTCCAAAGAATCTTCTTTGAAAAGATTTAAAAGACACACTTTGATTAAGGAAAACCAAAACATAAGTAAAGAATATACAGAAAGAGTCAGGACAATGTTAGAGCAGAGAATATATGAAATGCGAGTAAATTTGAACATTTCTGTAAAGTGGACCATTTCCTAGCTCCTAAAGTTTACCAACACTGACACAAGAGGAAATCATTTAAGGTCATCATGTCTGCCCTTGGCATTCTCGGAACGCCCTGGCCTCAGAATGCAGCCTCTGTAGTCCATGGTAACCTGCGGAGAGGGGGCGGGGCTGAGGGAGGTTGGAACACTGCCCTCACTGAGGGAGTGTGTGTGGCCATCTCTGCTGTGACTGAACAAAGGGCAGGGGAGCAGGGGGCCCAGGCCAGGGCCCTCAGAGCCCGGCAGGCCCAGTGGAGTGTCACAAGCTTTTAGGCCCAGGCCAAAGGGCGCCTTCTTTGTCTGCACAGCTGCCCAAACTCTCACCTTTCCACTCAGGCCGCCCTCTTACTTGAAGTGTGTGTGGAACGTGTCCGCGCAGTACACCGCGCTGCACAGCTAAGCATAGTTCTGGGCATCGTAGCTTCCTGCCAGGTGACCGAAGTTCGCAGGCAGATGGGTCCCTGGGACACACGCGGAGAGGCTCCGGCCCAGGTCACAGGCCGCCCATGGCCCCTGCCCCAGATCGGGGGCCGCAAAGCAGCCCTGTCTGAGTCCCCTGCCTCTAGAGGGAGTATTGGACCAACACTTGTAGAAAACGGGGTCCTTGCGGGCCACTCATTGGTGGGACACAAATAAATCTTTGCCGACTTTCTGCTGAAACTTACGAGCGTTCACACCTAAGCCTCTTACAAGGTCAGCTGTTTAGCTAAACATGAGCTCATGATCTAAATTTACACAATATTGAAGAAAGCAGCTACAAGGGGAGACAATCAGCCAAAACCATCAATACCAGAATTAGATTCCCAAGGCCATCCATCAGATGTAGGAATAATCGGGTGCAAGGCAGAAAATATACATAAAACTGGAACTGAAACAAGGCACAAGGATGTTTTCAATGACTGGTAGGATCTCTAAAACATTTTTCAAGGACATGTCATTGATAAAGCTAAATACTCCAAGGTTGTGTAATACAACAGATTAATCATTGAGAAGAGTGAAATTATGCTGTTTTGAAAACTATGGCAGGTCAGATTTTCTGCCTAATTATATAAGAAGATTTCTCTAAAAAATACACATTATTTCAAAGACTTATTGGCTGTGAAATAAGTTAAGGGTATTTCAAATGGCTTGTCTGCAAAGAAAGGTGAGATGTAGGGAATCACAGAGAGTCGAGGGGAAAGTAGGTCAATATATACATTGCTGTATGGTGAACTAAGCCTTAGGCCAGCAACAATGGAGAGGACCTGACCCTTAGACAGGAACAAGTAAGCTGGAATCTTCAAAAGTTCAAATCTTTATAAGTAAAAAGATTTATTAAAATGAATAACCAAGTGTTTTAATTGACATCAGAAGATGAAAACAATAAACCCTGAGAACATGGAGAAAAGATAAATAAAGATATGAGCAGAACTTAATACAACAAAAAACGTATAAAATTCAGGTGATTTAGTAAGTCCAAAGAATCTTTGAAAAGATTTAAAAGACACACTTTGATTAAGGAAAACCAAAACATAAGTAAAGAATATCCAGAAAGAGTCAGGACAATGTTAGAGCAGAGAATATATGAAATGCCAGTAAATTTGAACATTTCTGTAAAGTGGACCATTTCCTAGCTCCTAAAGTTTACCAACACTGACACAAGAGGAAATCATTTAAGGTCATCATGTCTGCCCTTGGCATTCTCGGAACGCCCTGGCCTCAGAATGCAGCCTCTGTAGTCCATGGTAACCTGCGGAGAGGGGGCGGGGCTGAGGGAGGTTGGAACACTGCCCTCACTGAGGGAGTGGGTGTGGCCATCTCTGCTGTGACTGAACAAAGGGCAGGGGAGCAGGGGGCCCAGGGCAGGGCCCTCAGAGCCCGGCAGGCCCAGTGGAGTGTCACAAGGTTTTAGGCCCATGCCAAAGGGCGCCTTCTTGGTCTGCACAGCTGCCCAAACTCTCACCTTTCCACTCAGGCCGCCCTCTTACTTTAAGTGTGTGTGGAACGTGTCCGTGCAGTATACCGCGCTGCACAGCTATGCATAGGTCTGGGCATCGTAGCTTCCTGCCAGGTGACCGAAGTTCGCAGACAGATGGGTCCCTGGGACACACCCGGAGGGGCTCCTGCCCGGGTCACAGGCCGCCCACTGTCCCTGCCCCAGAACGGGGGCCGCAAAGCAGCCCTGTCTGAGTCCCCTGCCTCTAGAGGGAGTATTGGAGCAACACTTGTAGAAAACGGGGTCCTTGCGGGCCACTCATTGGAGGGACACAAATAAATCTTTGCCGACTTTCTGCTGAAACTTACGAGCGTTCACACCTAAGCCTCTTACAAGGTCAGCTGTTTAGCTAAACATGAGCTCATGATCTAAATTTACACAATATTGAAGAAAGCAGCTACAAGGGGAGACAATCAGCCAAAACCATCAATACCAGAATTAGATTCCCAAGGCCATCCATCAGATGTAGGAATAATCGGGTGCAAGGCAGAAAATATACATAAAACTGGAACTGAAACAAGGCACAAGGATGTTTTCAAAGACTGGTAGGATCTCTCAAACATTTTTCAAGGACATGTCATTGATAAAGCTAAATACTCCAAGGTTGTGTAATACAACAGATTAATCATTGAGAAGAGTGAAATTATGCTGTTTTGAAAACTATGGCAGGTCAGATTTTCTGCCTAATTATATAAGAAGATTTCTCTAAAAAATACACATTATTTCAAAGACTTATTGGCTGTGAAATAAGTTAAGGGTATTTCAAATGGCTTGTCTGCAAAGAAAGGTGAGATGTAGGGAATCACAGAAAGTCGAGGGGAAAATAGGTTAATATATACATTGCTGTATGGTGAACTAAGCCTTAGGCTAGCAACAATGGAGAGGACGTGACCCTTAGACACGTACAAGTAAGCTGGAATCTTCAAAAGTTCAAATCTTTATAAGTAAAAAGATTTATTAAAATGAATAACCAAGTGTTTTAATTGACATCAGAAGATGAAAACAATAAACCCTGAGAACATAGAGAAAAGATAAATAAAGATATGAGCAGAACTTAATACAACAGAAAACGTATAAAATTGAGGTGATTTAGTAAGTCCAAAGAATCTTCTTTGAAAAGAATTAAAAGACACAATTTGATTAAAGAAAACCAAAACATATGTAAAGAATATACAGAAAGAGTCAGGACAATGTTAGAGCAGAGAATATATGAAATGCCAGTAAATTTGAACATTTCTGTAAAGTGGACCATTTCCTAGCTCCTAAAGTTTACCAACACTGACACAAGAGGAAATCATTTAAGGTCATCATGTCTGCCCTTGGCATTCTCGGAATGCCCTGGCCTCAGAATGCAGACTCTGTAGTCCATGGTAACCTGCGGAGAGGGGGCGGGGCTGAGGGAGGTTGGAACACTGCCCTCACTGAGGGAGTGGGTGTGGCCATCTCTGCTGTGACTGAACAAAGGGCAGGGGAGCAGGGGGCCCAGGGCAGGGCCCTCAGAGCCCGGCAGGCCCAGTGGAGTGTCACACGCTTTTAGGCCCAGGCCAAAGGGTGCCTTCTTTGTCTGCACAGCTGCCCAAACTCTCACCTTTCCACTCAGGCCGCCCTCTTACTTGAAGTGTGTGTGGAACGTGTCCGTGCAGTATACCGCGCTGCACAGCTAAGCATAGGTCTGGGCATCGTAGCTTCCTGCCAGGTGACCGAAGTTCGCAGGCAGATGGGTCCCTGGGACACACGCGGAGAGGCTCCTGCCCGGGTCACAGGCCGCTCACTGCCCCTGCCCCAGATCGGGAGCCGCAAAGCAGCCCTGTCTGAGTCCCCTGCCTCTAGAGGGAGTATTGGACCAACACTTGTAGAAAACGGGGTCCTTGCGGGCCACTCATTGGAGGGACACAAATAAATCTTTGCCGACTTTCTGCTGAAACTTACGAGCGTTCACACCTAAGCCTCTTACAAGGTCAGCTGTTTAGCTAAACATGAGCTCATGATCTAAATTTACACAATATTGAAGAAAGCAGCTACAAGGGGAGACAATCAGCCAAAACCATCAATACCAGAATTAGATTCCCAAGGCCATCCATCAGATGTAGGAATAATCGGGTGCAAGGCAGAAAATATACATAAAACTGGAACTGAAACAAGGCACAAGGATGTTTTCAAAGACTGGTAGGATCTCTAAAACATTTTTCAAGGACATGTCATTGATAAAGCTAAATACTCCAAGGTTGTGTAATACAACAGATTAATCATTGAGAAGAGTGAAATTATGCTGTTTTGAAAACTATGGCAGGTCAGATTTTCTGCCTAATTATATAAGAAGATTTCTCTAAAAAATACACATTATTTCAAAGACTTATTGGCTGTGAAATAAGTTAAGGGTATTTCAAATGGCTTGTCTGCAAAGAAAGGTGAGATGTAGGGAATCACAGAAAGTCGAGGGGAAAATAGGTCAATATATACATTGCTGTATGGTGAACTAAGCCTTAGGCCAGCAACAATGGAGAGGACCTGACCCTTAGACACGTACAAGTAAGCTGGAATCTTCAAAAGTTCAAATCTTTATAAGTAAAAAGATTTATTAAAATCAATAACCAAGTGTTTTAATTGACATCAGAAGATGAAAACAATAAACCCTGAGAACATAGAGAAAAGATAAATAAAGATATGAGCAGAACTTAATACAACAGAAAACGTATAAAATTGAGGTGATTTAGTAAGTCCAAAGAATCTTCTTTGAAAAGAATTAAAAGACACACTTTGATTAAGGAAAACCAAAACATAAGTAAAGAATATACAGAAAGAGTCAGGACAATGTTAGAGCAGAGAATATATGAAATGCCAGTAAATTTGAACATTTCTGTAAAGTGGACCATTTCCTAGCTCCTAAAGTTTACCAACACTGACACAAGAGGAAATCATTTAAGGTCATCATGTCTGCCCTTGGCATTCTCGGAACGCCCTGGCCTCACAATGCAGCCTCTGTAGTCCATGGTAACCTGCGGAGAGGGGGCGGGGCTGAGGGAGGTTGGAACACTGCCCTCACTGAGGGAGTGGGTGTGGCCATCTCTGCTGTGACTGAACAAAGGGCAGGGGAGCAGGGGGCCCAGGGCAGGGCCCTCAGAGCCCGGCAGGCCCAGTGGAGTGTCACAAGTTTTTAGGCCCAGGCCAAAGGGCGCCTTCTTTGTCTGCACAGCTGCCCAAACTCTCACCTTTCCACTCAGGCCGCCCTCTTACTTGAAGTGTGTGTGGAACGTGTCTGCGCAGTACACAGCGCTGCACAGCTAAGCATAGTTCTGGGCATCGTAGCTTCCTGCAAGGTGACCGAAGTTCGCAGGCAGATGGGACCCTGGGACACACGCGGAGGGGCTCCTGCCCGGGTCATACTCCGCCCACTGCCCCTGCCCCAGATCGGGGGCCGCAAAGCAGCCCTGTCGGAGTCCCCTGCCTCTAGAGGGAGTATTGGACCAACACTTGTATAAAACGGAGCCCTTGCGGGACACTCGTTGGAGGGACACAAATAAATCTTTGCCGACTTTTTGCTGAAACTTACAAGCGTTCATACCTAAGCCTCTTAAAAGGTCAGCTGTTTAGCTAAACATGAGCTCATGATCTAAATTTACACAATAATGAAGAAAGCAGCTACAAGGGGAGACAATCAGCCAAAACCATCAATACCAGAATTAGATTCCCAAGGCCATCCATCAGATGAAGGAATAATCGGGTGCAAGGCAGAAAATATACATAAAACTGGAACTGAAACAAGGCACAAGGATGTTTTAGAAGACTGTTAGGATCTCTAAAACATTTTTCAAGGACATGTCATTGATAAAGCTAAATACTCCAAGGTTGTGTAATACAACAGATTAATCATTGAGAAGAGTGAAATTATGCTGTTTTGAAAACTATGGCAGGTCAGATTTTCTGCCTAATTATATAAGAAGATTTCTCTAATAAATACACATTATTTCAAAGACTTCTTGGCTGTGAAATAAGTTAAGGGTATTTCAAATGGCTTGTCTGCAAAGAAAGGTGAGATGTAGGGAATCACAGAAAGTCGAGGGGAAAATAGGTTAATATATACATTGCTGTATGGTGAACTAAGCCTTAGGCTAGCAACAATGGAGAGGACGTGACCCTTAGACACGTACAAGTAAGCTGGAATCTTCAAAAGTTCAAATCTTTATAAGTAAAAAGATTTATTAAAATGAATAACCAAGTGTTTTAATTGACATCAGAAGATGAAAACAATAAACCCTGAGAACATAGAGAAAAGATAAATAAAGATATGAGCAGAACTTAATACAACAGAAAACGTATAAAATTGAGGTGATTTAGTAAGTCCAAAGAATCTTCTTTGAAAAGAATTAAAAGACACAATTTGATTAAGGAAAACAAAAACATAAGTAAAGAATATACAGAAAGAGTCAGGACAATGTTAGAGCAGAGAATATATGAAATGCCAATAAATTTGAACATTTCTGTCAAGTGGACCATTTCCTAGCTCCTAAAGTTTACCAACACTGACACAAGAGGAAATCATTTAAGGTCATCATGTCTGCCCTTGGCATTCTCGGAATGCCCTGGCCACAGAATGCAGACTCTGTAGTCCATGGTAACCTGCGGAGAGGGGGCGGGGCTGAGGGAGGTTGGAACACTGCCCTCACTGAGGGAGTGGGTGTGGCCATCTCTGCTGTGACTGAACAAAGGGCCCAGGGGAGCAGGGGGCCCAGGCCAGGGCCCTCAGAGCACGGCAGGCCCAGTGGAGTGTCACACGCTTTTAGGCCCAGGCCAAAGGGTGCCTTCTTTGTCTGCACAGCTGCCCAAACTCTCACCTTTCCACTCAGGCCGCCCTCTTACTTGAAGTGTGTGTGGAACGTGTCCGTGCAGTATACCGCGCTGCGCAGCTAAGCATAGGTCTGGGCATCGTAGCTTCCTGCCAGGTGACCGAAGTTCGCAGGCAGATGGGTCCCTGGGACACACGCGGAGAGGCTCCTGCCCGGGTCACAGGCCGCCCACTGCCCCTGCCACAGATCGGGAGCCGCAAAGCAGCCCTGTCTGAGTCCCCTGCCTCTAGAGGGAGTATTGGACCAACACTTGTAGAAAACGGGGTCCTTGCGGGCCACTCATTGGAGGGACACAAATAAATCTTTGCCGACTTTCTGCTGAAACTTACGAGCGTTCACACCTAAGCCTCTTACAAGGTCAGCTGTTTAGCTAAACATAGGCTCATGATCTAAATTTACACAATATTGAAGAAACCAGCTACAAGGGGAGACAATCAGCCAAAACCATCAATACCAGAATTAGATTCCCAAGGCCATCCATCAGATGTAGGAATAATCGGGTGCAAGGCAGAAAATATACATAAAACTGGAACTGAAACAAGGCACAAGGATGTTTTCAAAGACTGGTAGGAACTCTAAAACATTTTTCAAGGACATGTCATTGATAAAGCTAAATACTCCAAGGTTGTGTAATACAACAGATTAATCATTGAGAAGAGTGAAATTATGCTGTTTTGAAAACTATGGCAGGTGAGATTTTCTGCCTAATTATATAAGAAGATTTCTCTAAAAAATACACATTATTTCAAAGACTTATTGGCTGTGAAATAAGTTAAGGGTATTTCAAATGGCTTGTCTGCAAAGAAAGGTGAGATGTAGGGAATCACAGAAAGTCGAGGGGAAAATAGGTCAATATATACATTGCTGTATGGTGAACTAAGCCTTAGGCCAGCAACAATGGAGAGGACGTGACCCTTAGACACGTACAAGTAAGCTGGAATCTTCAAAAGTTCAAATCTTTATAAGTAAAAAGATTTATTAAAATGAATAACCAAGTGTTTTAATTGACATCAGAAGATGAAAACAATAAACCCTGAGAACATAGAGAAAAGATAAATAAAGATATGAGCAGAACTTAATACAACAGAAAACGTATAAAATTGAGGTGATTTAGTAAGTCCAAAGAATCTTCTTTGAAAAGAATTAAAAGACACACTTTGATTAAGGAAAACCAAAACATAAGTAAAGAATATACAGAAAGAGTCAGGACAATGTTAGAGCAGAGAATGTATGAAATGCCAGTAAATTTGAACATTTCTGTAAAGTGGACCATTTCCTAGCTCCTAAAGTTTACCAACACTGACACAAGAGGAAATCATTTAAGGTCATCATGTCTGCCCTTGGCATTCTCGGAACGCCCTGGCCTCAGAATGCAGCCTCTGTAGTCCATGGTAACCTGCGGAGAGGGGGCGGGGCTGAGGGAGGTTGGAACACTGCCCTCACTGAGGGAGTGGGTGTGGCCATCTCGGCTGTGACTGAACAAAGGGCAGGGGAGCAGGGGGCCCAGGGCAGGGCCCTCAGAGCCCGGCAGGCCCAGTGGAGTGTCACAAGATTTTAGGCCCATGCCAAAGGGCGCCTTCTTGGTCTGCACAGCTGCCCAAACTCTCACCTTTCCACTCAGGCGGCCCTCTTACTTTAAGTGTGTGTGGAACGTGTCCGTGCAGTATACCGCGCTGCACAGCTATGCATAGGTCTGGGCATCGTAGCTTCCTGCCAGGTGACCGAAGTTCGCAGACAGATGGGTCCCTGGGACACACCCGGAGGGGCTCCTGCCCGGGTCACAGGCCGCCCACTGCCCCTGCCCCAGATCGGGGGCCGCAAAGCAGCCCTGTATGAGTCCCCTGCCTCTAGAGGGAGTATTGGAGCAACACTTGTAGAAAACGGGGTCCTTGTGGGCCACTCATTGGAGGGACACAAATAAATCTTTGCCGACTTTCTGCTGAAACTTACGAGCGTTCACACCTAAGCCTCTTACAAGGTCAGCTGTTTAGCTAAACATGAGCTCATGATCTAAATTTACACAATATTGAAGAAAGCAGCTACAAGGGGAGACAATCAGCCAAAACCATCAATACCAGAATTAGATTCCCAAGGCCATCCATCAGATGTAGGAATAATCGGGTGCAAGGCAGAAAATATACATAAAACTGGAACTGAAACAAGGCACAAGGATGTTTTCAAAGACTGGTAGGATCTCTAAAACATTTTTCAAGGACATGTCATTGATAAAGCTAAATACTCCAAGGTTGTGTAATACAACAGATTAAGCATTGAGAAGAGTGAAATTATGCTGTTTTGAAAACTATGGCAGGTCAGATTTTTTGCCTAATTATATAAGAAGATTTCTCTAAAAAATACACATTATTTCAAAGACTTCTTGGCTGTGAAATAAGTTAAGGGCATTTCAAATGGCTTGCCTGCAAAGAAAGGTGAGATGTAGGGAATCACAGAAAGTCGAGGGGAAAATAGGTTAATATATACATTGCTGTATGGTGAACTAAGCCTTAGGCTAGCAACAATGGAGAGGACGTGACCCTTAGACACGTACAAGTAAGCTGGAATCTTCAAAAGTTCAAATCTTTATAAGTAAAAAGATTTATTAAAATGAATAACCAAGTGTTTTAATTGACATCAGAAGATGAAAACAATAAACCCTGAGAACATAGAGAAAAGATAAATAAAGATATGAGCAGAACTTAATACAACAGAAAACGTATAAAATTGAGGTGATTTAGTAAGTCCAAAGAATCTTCTTTGAAAAGAATTAAAAGACACAATTTGATTAAAGAAAACCAAAACATATGTAAAGAATATACAGAAAGAGTCAGGACAATGTTAGAGCAGAGAATATATGAAATGCCAGTAAATTTGAACATTTCTGTAAAGTGGACCATTTCCTAGCTCCTAAAGTTTACCAACACTGACACAAGAGGAAATCATTTAAGGTCATCATGTCTGCCCTTGGCATTCTCGGAACGCCCTGGCCTCAGAATGCAGACTCTGTAGTCCATGGTAACCTGCGGAGAGGGGGCGGGGCTGAGGGAGGTTGGAACACTGCCCTCACTGAGGGAGTGGGTGTGGCCATCTCTGCTGTGACTGAACAAAGGGCAGGGGAGCAGGGGGCCCAGGGCAGGGCCCTCAGAGCCCGGCAGGCCCAGTGGAGTGTCACATGCTTTTAGGCCCAGGCCAAAGGGTGCCTTCTTTGTCTGCACAGCTGCCCAAACTCTCACCTTTCCACTCAGGCCGCCCTCTTACTTGAAGTGTGTGTGGAACGTGTCCGTGCAGTATACCGCGCTGCACAGCTAAGCATAGTTCTGGGCATCGTAGCTTCCTGCCAGGTGACCGAAGTTCGCAGGCAGATGGGTCCCTGGGACACACGCGGAGAGGCTCCTGCCCGGGTCACAGGCCGCTCACTGCCCCTGCCCCAGATCGGGAGCCCCAAAGCAGCCCTGTCTGAGTCCCCTGCCTCTAGAGGGAGTATTGGACCAACACTTGTAGAAAACGGGGTCCTTGCGGGCCACTCATTGGAGGGACACTGATAAATCTTTGCCGACTTTCTGCTGAAACTTACGAGCGTTCACACCTAAGCCTCTTACAAGGTCAGCTGTTTAGCTAAACATGAGCTCATGATCTAAATTTACACAATATTGAAGAAAGCAGCTACAAGGGGAGACAATCAGCCAAAACCATCAATACCAGAATTAGATTCCCAAGGCCATCCATCAGATGTAGGAATAATCGGGTGCAAGGCAGAAAATATACATAAAACTGGAACTGAAACAAGGCACAAGGATGTTTTCAAAGACTGGTAGGATCTCTCAAACATTTTTCAAGGACATGTCATTGATAAAGCTAAATACTCCAAGGTTGTGTAATACAACAGATTAATCATTGAGAAGAGTGAAATTATGCTGTTTTGAAAACTATGGCAGGTCAGATTTTCTGCCTAATTATATAAGAAGATTTCTCTAAAACATACACATTATTTCAAAGACTTTTTGGCTGTGAAATAATTTAAGGATATTTCAAATGGCTTGTCTGCAAAGAAAGGTGAGATGTAGGGAATCACAGAAAGTCGAGGGGAAAATAGGTCAATATATACATTGCTGTATGGTGAACTAAGCCTTAGGCCAGCAACAATGGAGAGGACCTGACCCTTAGACACGTACAAGTAAGCTGGAATCTTCAAAAGTTCAAATCTTTATAAGTAAAAAGATTTATTAAAATGAATAACCAAGTGTTTTAATTGACATCAGAAGATGAAAAAAATAAACCCTGAGAACATAGAGAAAAGATAAATAAAGATATGAGCAGAACTTAATACAACAGAAAACGTATAAAATTGAGGTGATTTAGTAAGTCCAAAGAATCTTCTTTGAAAAGATTTAAAAGACACACTTTGATTAAGGAAAACCAAAACATAAGTAAAGAATATACAGAAAGAGTCAGGACAATGTTAGAGCAGAGAATATATGAAATGCGAGTAAATTTGAACATTTCTGTAAAGTGGACCATTTCCTAGCTCCTAAAGTTTACCAACACTGACACAAGAGGAAATCATTTAAGGTCATCATGTCTGCCCTTGGAATTCTCGGAACGCCCTGGCCTCAGAATGCAGCCTCTGTAGTCCATGGTAACCTGCGGAGAGGGGGCGGGGCTGAGGGAGGTTGGAACACTGCCCTCACTGAGGGAGTGGGTGTGGCCATCTCTGCTGTGACTGAACAAAGGGCAGGGGAGCAGGGGGCCCAGGCCAGGGCCCTCAGAGCCCGGCAGGCCCAGTGGAGTGTCACAAGCTTTTAGGCCCAGGCCAAAGGGCGCCTTCTTTGTCTGCACAGCTGCCCAAACTCTCACCTTTCCACTCAGGCCGCCCTCTTACTTGAAGTGTGTGTGGAACGTGTCCGCGCAGTACACCGCGCTGCACAGCTAAGCATAGTTCTGGGCATCGTAGCTTCCTGCCAGGTGACCGAAGTTCGCAGGCAGATGGGTCCCTGGGACACACGCGGAGAGGCTCCGGCCCAGGTCACAGGCCGCCCATGGCCCCTGCCCCAGATCGGGGGCCGCAAAGCAGCCCTGTCTGAGTCCCCTGCCTCTAGAGGGAGTATTGGACCAACACTTGTAGAAAACGGGGTCCTTGCGGGCCACTCATTGGTGGGACACAAATAAATCTTTGCCGACTTTCTGCTGAAACTTACGAGCGTTCACACCTAAGCCTCTTACAAGGTCAGCTGTTTAGCTAAACATGAGCTCATGATCTAAATTTACACAATATTGAAGAAAGCAGCTACAAGGGGAGACAATCAGCCAAAACCATCAATACCAGAATTAGATTCCCAAGGCCATCCATCAGATGTAGGAATAATCGGGTGCAAGGCAGAAAATATACATAAAACTGGAACTGAAACAAGGCACAAGGATGTTTTCAATGACTGGTAGGATCTCTAAAACATTTTTCAAGGACATGTCATTGATAAAGCTAAATACTCCAAGGTTGTGTAATACAACAGATTAATCATTGAGAAGAGTGAAATTATGCTGTTTTGAAAACTATGGCAGGTCAGATTTTCTGCCTAATTATATAAGAAGATTTCTCTAAAAAATACACATTATTTCAAAGACTTATTGGCTGTGAAATAAGTTAAGGGTATTTCAAATGGCTTGTCTGCAAAGAAAGGTGAGATGTAGGGAATCACAGAGAGTCGAGGGGAAAGTAGGTCAATATATACATTGCTGTATGGTGAACTAAGCCTTAGGCCAGCAACAATGGAGAGGACCTGACCCTTAGACAGGAACAAGTAAGCTGGAATCTTCAAAAGTTCAAATCTTTATAAGTAAAAAGATTTATTAAAATGAATAACCAAGTGTTTTAATTGACATCAGAAGATGAAAACAATAAACCCTGAGAACATGGAGAAAAGATAAATAAAGATATGAGCAGAACTTAATACAACAAAAAACGTATAAAATTCAGGTGATTTAGTAAGTCCAAAGAATCTTTGAAAAGATTTAAAAGACACACTTTGATTAAGGAAAACCAAAACATAAGTAAAGAATATCCAGAAAGAGTCAGGACAATGTTAGAGCAGAGAATATATGAAATGCGAGTAAATTTGAACATTTCTGTAAAGTGGACCATTTCCTAGCTCCTAAAGTTTACCAACACTGACACAAGAGGAAATCATTTAAGGTCATCATGTCTGCCCTTGGCATTCTCGGAACGCCCTGGCCTCAGAATGCAGCCTCTGTAGTCCATGGTAACCTGCGGAGAGGGGGCGGGGCTGAGGGAGGTTGGAACACTGCCCTCACTGAGGGAGTGGGTGTGGCCATCTCTGCTGTGACTGAACAAAGGGCAGGGGAGCAGGGGGCCCAGGGCAGGGCCCTCAGAGCCCGGCAGGCCCAGTGGAGTGTCACAAGGTTTTAGGCCCATGCCAAAGGGCGCCTTCTTGGTCTGCACAGCTGCCCAAACTCTCACCTTTCCACTCAGGCCGCCCTCTTACTTTAAGTGTGTGTGGAACGTGTCCGTGCAGTATACCGCGCTGCACAGCTATGCATAGGTCTGGGCATCGTAGCTTCCTGCCAGGTGACCGAAGTTCGCAGACAGATGGGTCCCTGGGACACACCCGGAGGGGCTCCTGCCCGGGTCACAGGCCGCCCACTGTCCCTGCCCCAGAACGGGGGCCGCAAAGCAGCCCTGTCTGAGTCCCCTGCCTCTAGAGGGAGTATTGGAGCAACACTTGTAGAAAACGGGGTCCTTGCGGGCCACTCATTGGAGGGACACAAATAAATCTTTGCCGACTTTCTGCTGAAACTTACGAGCGTTCACACCTAAGCCTCTTACAAGGTCAGCTGTTTAGCTAAACATGAGCTCATGATCTAAATTTACACAATATTGAAGAAAGCAGCTACAAGGGGAGACAATCAGCCAAAACCATCAATACCAGAATTAGATTCCCAAGGCCATCCATCAGATGTAGGAATAATCGGGTGCAAGGCAGAAAATATACATAAAACTGGAACTGAAACAAGGCACAAGGATGTTTTCAAAGACTGGTAGGATCTCTCAAACATTTTTCAAGGACATGTCATTGATAAAGCTAAATACTCCAAGGTTGTGTAATACAACAGATTAATCATTGAGAAGAGTGAAATTATGCTGTTTTGAAAACTATGGCAGGTCAGATTTTCTGCCTAATTATATAAGAAGATTTCTCTAAAAAATACACATTATTTCAAAGACTTATTGGCTGTGAAATAAGTTAAGGGTATTTCAAATGGCTTGTCTGCAAAGAAAGGTGAGATGTAGGGAATCACAGAAAGTCGAGGGGAAAATAGGTTAATATATACATTGCTGTATGGTGAACTAAGCCTTAGGCTAGCAACAATGGAGAGGACGTGACCCTTAGACACGTACAAGTAAGCTGGAATCTTCAAAAGTTCAAATCTTTATAAGTAAAAAGATTTATTAAAATGAATAACCAAGTGTTTTAATTGACATCAGAAGATGAAAACAATAAACCCTGAGAACATAGAGAAAAGATAAATAAAGATATGAGCAGAACTTAATACAACAGAAAACGTATAAAATTGAGGTGATTTAGTAAGTCCAAAGAATCTTCTTTGAAAAGAATTAAAAGACACAATTTGATTAAAGAAAACCAAAACATATGTAAAGAATATACAGAAAGAGTCAGGACAATGTTAGAGCAGAGAATATATGAAATGCCAGTAAATTTGAACATTTCTGTAAAGTGGACCATTTCCTAGCTCCTAAAGTTTACCAACACTGACACAAGAGGAAATCATTTAAGGTCATCATGTCTGCCCTTGGCATTCTCGGAATGCCCTGGCCTCAGAATGCAGACTCTGTAGTCCATGGTAACCTGCGGAGAGGGGGCGGGGCTGAGGGAGGTTGGAACACTGCCCTCACTGAGGGAGTGGGTGTGGCCATCTCTGCTGTGACTGAACAAAGGGCAGGGGAGCAGGGGGCCCAGGGCAGGGCCCTCAGAGCCCGGCAGGCCCAGTGGAGTGTCACACGCTTTTAGGCCCAGGCCAAAGGGTGCCTTCTTTGTCTGCACAGCTGCCCAAACTCTCACCTTTCCACTCAGGCCGCCCTCTTACTTGAAGTGTGTGTGGAACGTGTCCGTGCAGTATACCGCGCTGCACAGCTAAGCATAGGTCTGGGCATCGTAGCTTCCTGCCAGGTGACCGAAGTTCGCAGGCAGATGGGTCCCTGGGACACACGCGGAGAGGCTCCTGCCCGGGTCACAGGCCGCTCACTGCCCCTGCCCCAGATCGGGAGCCGCAAAGCAGCCCTGTCTGAGTCCCCTGCCTCTAGAGGGAGTATTGGACCAACACTTGTAGAAAACGGGGTCCTTGCGGGCCACTCATTGGAGGGACACAAATAAATCTTTGCCGACTTTCTGCTGAAACTTACGAGCGTTCACACCTAAGCCTCTTACAAGGTCAGCTGTTTAGCTAAACATGAGCTCATGATCTAAATTTACACAATATTGAAGAAAGCAGCTACAAGGGGAGACAATCAGCCAAAACCATCAATACCAGAATTAGATTCCCAAGGCCATCCATCAGATGTAGGAATAATCGGGTGCAAGGCAGAAAATATACATAAAACTGGAACTGAAACAAGGCACAAGGATGTTTTCAAAGACTGGTAGGATCTCTAAAACATTTTTCAAGGACATGTCATTGATAAAGCTAAATACTCCAAGGTTGTGTAATACAACAGATTAATCATTGAGAAGAGTGAAATTATGCTGTTTTGAAAACTATGGCAGGTCAGATTTTCTGCCTAATTATATAAGAAGATTTCTCTAAAAAATACACATTATTTCAAAGACTTATTGGCTGTGAAATAAGTTAAGGGTATTTCAAATGGCTTGTCTGCAAAGAAAGGTGAGATGTAGGGAATCACAGAAAGTCGAGGGGAAAATAGGTCAATATATACATTGCTGTATGGTGAACTAAGCCTTAGGCCAGCAACAATGGAGAGGACCTGACCCTTAGACACGTACAAGTAAGCTGGAATCTTCAAAAGTTCAAATCTTTATAAGTAAAAAGATTTATTAAAATCAATAACCAAGTGTTTTAATTGACATCAGAAGATGAAAACAATAAACCCTGAGAACATAGAGAAAAGATAAATAAAGATATGAGCAGAACTTAATACAACAGAAAACGTATAAAATTGAGGTGATTTAGTAAGTCCAAAGAATCTTCTTTGAAAAGAATTAAAAGACACACTTTGATTAAGGAAAACCAAAACATAAGTAAAGAATATACAGAAAGAGTCAGGACAATGTTAGAGCAGAGAATATATGAAATGCCAGTAAATTTGAACATTTCTGTAAAGTGGACCATTTCCTAGCTCCTAAAGTTTACCAACACTGACACAAGAGGAAATCATTTAAGGTCATCATGTCTGCCCTTGGCATTCTCGGAACGCCCTGGCCTCACAATGCAGCCTCTGTAGTCCATGGTAACCTGCGGAGAGGGGGCGGGGCTGAGGGAGGTTGGAACACTGCCCTCACTGAGGGAGTGGGTGTGGCCATCTCTGCTGTGACTGAACAAAGGGCAGGGGAGCAGGGGGCCCAGGGCAGGGCCCTCAGAGCCCGGCAGGCCCAGTGGAGTGTCACAAGTTTTTAGGCCCAGGCCAAAGGGCGCCTTCTTTGTCTGCACAGCTGCCCAAACTCTCACCTTTCCACTCAGGCCGCCCTCTTACTTGAAGTGTGTGTGGAACGTGTCTGCGCAGTACACCGCGCTGCACAGCTAAGCATAGTTCTGGGCATCGTAGCTTCCTGCAAGGTGACCGAAGTTCGCAGGCAGATGGGACCCTGGGACACACGCGGAGGGGCTCCTGCCCGGGTCATACTCCGCCCACTGCCCCTGCCCCAGATCGGGGGCCGCAAAGCAGCCCTGTCGGAGTCCCCTGCCTCTAGAGGGAGTATTGGACCAACACTTGTATAAAACGGAGCCCTTGCGGGACACTCGTTGGAGGGACACAAATAAATCTTTGCCGACTTTTTGCTGAAACTTACAAGCGTTCATACCTAAGCCTCTTAAAAGGTCAGCTGTTTAGCTAAACATGAGCTCATGATCTAAATTTACACAATAATGAAGAAAGCAGCTACAAGGGGAGACAATCAGCCAAAACCATCAATACCAGAATTAGATTCCCAAGGCCATCCATCAGATGAAGGAATAATCGGGTGCAAGGCAGAAAATATACATAAAACTGGAACTGAAACAAGGCACAAGGATGTTTTAGAAGACTGTTAGGATCTCTAAAACATTTTTCAAGGACATGTCATTGATAAAGCTAAATACTCCAAGGTTGTGTAATACAACAGATTAATCATTGAGAAGAGTGAAATTATGCTGTTTTGAAAACTATGGCAGGTCAGATTTTCTGCCTAATTATATAAGAAGATTTCTCTAATAAATACACATTATTTCAAAGACTTCTTGGCTGTGAAATAAGTTAAGGGTATTTCAAATGGCTTGTCTGCAAAGAAAGGTGAGATGTAGGGAATCACAGAAAGTCGAGGGGAAAATAGGTTAATATATACATTGCTGTATGGTGAACTAAGCCTTAGGCTAGCAACAATGGAGAGGACGTGACCCTTAGACACGTACAAGTAAGCTGGAATCTTCAAAAGTTCAAATCTTTATAAGTAAAAAGATTTATTAAAATGAATAACCAAGTGTTTTAATTGACATCAGAAGATGAAAACAATAAACCCTGAGAACATAGAGAAAAGATAAATAAAGATATGAGCAGAACTTAATACAACAGAAAACGTATAAAATTGAGGTGATTTAGTAAGTCCAAAGAATCTTCTTTGAAAAGAATTAAAAGACACAATTTGATTAAGGAAAACAAAAACATAAGTAAAGAATATACAGAAAGAGTCAGGACAATGTTAGAGCAGAGAATATATGAAATGCCAATAAATTTGAACATTTCTGTCAAGTGGACCATTTCCTAGCTCCTAAAGTTTACCAACACTGACACAAGAGGAAATCATTTAAGGTCATCATGTCTGCCCTTGGCATTCTCGGAATGCCCTGGCCACAGAATGCAGACTCTGTAGTCCATGGTAACCTGCGGAGAGGGGGCGGGGCTGAGGGAGGTTGGAACACTGCCCTCACTGAGGGAGTGGGTGTGGCCATCTCTGCTGTGACTGAACAAAGGGCCCAGGGCAGCAGGGGGCCCAGGGCAGGGCCCTCAGAGCCCGGCAGGCCCAGTGGAGTGTCACACGCTTTTAGGCCCAGGCCAAAGGGTGCCTTCTTTGTCTGCACAGCTGCCCAAACTCTCACCTTTCCACTCAGGCCGCCCTCTTACTTGAAGTGTGTGTGGAACGTGTCCGTGCAGTATACCGCGCTGCGCAGCTAAGCATAGGTCTGGGCATCGTAGCTTCCTGCCAGGTGACCGAAGTTCGCAGTCAGATGGGTCCCTGGGACACACGCGGAGAGGCTCCTGCCCGGGTCACAGGCCGCCCACTGCCCCTGCCACAGATCGGGAGCCGCAAAGCAGCCCTGTCTGAGTCCCCTGCCTCTAGAGGGAGTATTGGACCAACACTTGTAGAAAACGGGGTCCTTGCGGGCCACTCATTGGAGGGACACAAATAAATCTTTGCCGACTTTCTGCTGAAACTTACGAGCGTTCACACCTAAGCCTCTTACAAGGTCAGCTGTTTAGCTAAACATAGGCTCATGATCTAAATTTACACAATATTGAAGAAACCAGCTACAAGGGGAGACAATCAGCCAAAACCATCAATACCAGAATTAGATTCCCAAGGCCATCCATCAGATGTAGGAATAATCGGGTGCAAGGCAGAAAATATACATAAAACTGGAACTGAAACAAGGCACAAGGATGTTTTCAAAGACTGGTAGGAACTCTAAAACATTTTTCAAGGACATGTCATTGATAAAGCTAAATACTCCAAGGTTGTGTAATACAACAGATTAATCATTGAGAAGAGTGAAATTATGCTGTTTTGAAAACTATGGCAGGTGAGATTTTCTGCCTAATTATATAAGAAGATTTCTCTAAAAAATACACATTATTTCAAAGACTTATTGGCTGTGAAATAAGTTAAGGGTATTTCAAATGGCTTGTCTGCAAAGAAAGGTGAGATGTAGGGAATCACAGAAAGTCGAGGGGAAAATAGGTCAATATATACATTGCTGTATGGTGAACTAAGCCTTAGGCCAGCAACAATGGAGAGGACGTGACCCTTAGACACGTACAAGTAAGCTGGAATCTTCAAAAGTTCAAATCTTTATAAGTAAAAAGATTTATTAAAATGAATAACCAAGTGTTTTAATTGACATCAGAAGATGAAAACAATAAACCCTGAGAACATAGAGAAAAGATAAATAAAGATATGAGCAGAACTTAATACAACAGAAAACGTATAAAATTGAGGTGATTTAGTAAGTCCAAAGAATCTTCTTTGAAAAGAATTAAAAGACACACTTTGATTAAGGAAAACCAAAACATAAGTAAAGAATATACAGAAAGAGTCAGGACAATGTTAGAGCAGAGAATGTATGAAATGCCAGTAAATTTGAACATTTCTGTAAAGTGGACCATTTCCTAGCTCCTAAAGTTTACCAACACTGACACAAGAGGAAATCATTTAAGGTCATCATGTCTGCCCTTGGCATTCTCGGAACGCCCTGGCCTCAGAATGCAGCCTCTGTAGTCCATGGTAACCTGCGGAGAGGGGGCGGGGCTGAGGGAGGTTGGAACACTGCCCTCACTGAGGGAGTGGGTGTGGCCATCTCGGCTGTGACTGAACAAAGGGCAGGGGAGCAGGGGGCCCAGGGCAGGGCCCTCAGAGCCCGGCAGGCCCAGTGGAGTGTCACAAGTTTTTAGGCCCAGGCCAAAGGGCGCCTTCTTTGTCTGCACAGCTGCCCAAACTCTCACCTTTCCACTCAGGCCGCCCTCTTACTTGAAGTGTGTGTGGAACGTGTCTGCGCAGTACACCGCGCTGCACAGCTAAGCATAGTTCTGGGCATCGTAGCTTCCTGCAAGGTGACCGAAGTTCGCAGGCAGATGGGACCCTGGGACACACGCGGAGGGGCTCCTGCCCGGGTCACACTCCGCCCACTGCCCCTGCCCCAGATCGGGGGCCGCAAAGCAGCCCTGTCTGAGTCCCCTGCCTCTAGAGGGAGTATTGGACCAACACTTGTAGAAAACGGAGCCTATGCGGGCCACTCGTTGGAGGGACACAAATAAATCTTTGCCGACTTTTTGCTGAAACTTACGAGCGTTCATACCTAAGCCTCTTAAAAGGTCAGCTGTTTAGCTAAACATGAGCTCATGATCTAAATTTACACAATAATGAAGAAAACAGCTACAAGGGGAGACAATCAGCCAAAACCATCAATACCAGAATTAGATTCCCAAGGCCATCCATCAGATGAAGGAATAATCGGGTGCAAGGCAGAAAATATACATAAAACTGGAACTGAAACAAGGCACAAGGATGTTTTAGAAGACTGGTAGGATCTCTAAAACATTTTTCAAGGACATGTCATTGATAAAGCTAAATACTCCAAGGTTGTGTAATACAACAGATTAATCATTGAGAAGAGTGAAATTATGCTGTTTTGAAAACTATGGCAGGTCAGATTTTCTGCCTAATTATATAAGAAGATTTCTCTAAAAAATACACATTATTTCAAAGACTTCTTGGCTGTGAAATAAGTTAAGGGTATTTCAAATGGCTTGTCTGCAAAGAAAGGTGAGATGTAGGGAATCACAGAAAGTCGAGGGGAAAATAGGTTAATATATACATTGCTGTATGGTGAACTAAGCCTTAGGCTAGCAACAATGGAGAGGACGTGACCCTTAGACACGTACAAGTAAGCTGGAATCTTCAAAAGTTCACTTCTTTATAAGTAAAAAGATTTATTAAAATGAATAACCAAGTGTTTTAATTGACATCAGAAGATGAAAACAATAAACCCTGAGAACATAGAGAAAAGATAAATAAAGATATGAGCAGAACTTAATACAACAGAAAACGTATAAAATTGAGGTGATTTAGTAAGTCCAAAGAATCTTCTTTGAAAAGAATTAAAAGACACAATTTGATTAAGGAAAACAAAAACATAAGTAAAGAATATACAGAAAGAGTCAGGACAATGTTAGAGCAGAGAATATATGAAATGCCAGTAAATTTGAACATTTCTGTAAAGTGGACCATTTCCTAGCCCCTAAAGTTTACCAACACTGACACAAGAGGAAATCATTTAAGGTCATCATGTCTGCCCTTGGCATTCTCGGAATGCCCTGGCCTCAGAATGCAGAATCTGTAGTCCATGGTAACCTGCGGAGAGGGGGCGGGGCTGAGGGAGTTTGGAACACTGCCCTCACTGAGGGAGTGTGTGTGGCCATCTCTGCTGTGACTGAACAAAGGGCAGGGGAGCAGGGGGCCCAGGGCAGGGCCCTCAGAGCTCGGCAGGCCCAGTGGAGTGTCACACGCTTTTAGGCCCAGGCCAAAGGGTGCCTTCTTTGTCTGCACAGCTGCCCAAACTCTCACCTTTCCACTCAGGCCGCCCTCTTACTTGAAGTGGGTGTGGAACGTGTCCGTGCAGTATACCGCGCTGCACAGCTAAGCATAGGTCTGGGCATCGTAGCTTCCTGCCAGGTGACCGAAGTTCGCAGGCAGATGGGTCCCTGGGACACACGCGGAGAGGCTCCTGCCCGGGTCACAGGCCGCCCACTGCCCCTGCCCCAGATCGGGAGCCGCAAAGCAGCCCTGTCTGAGTCCCCTGCCTCTAGAGGGAGTATTGGACCAACACTTGTAGAAAACGGGGTCCTTGCGGGCCACTCATTGGAGGGACACAAATAAATCTTTGCCGACTTTCTGCTGAAACTTACGAGCGTTCACACCTAAGCCTCTTAAAAGGTCAGCTGTTTAGCTAAACATGAGCTCATGATCTAAATTTACACAATATTGAAGAAAGCAGCTACAAGGGGAGACAATCAGCCAAAACCATCAATACCAGAATTAGATTCCCAAGGCCATCCATCAGATGTAGGAATAATCGGGTGCAAGGCAGAAAATATACATAAAACTGGAACTGAAACAAGGCGCAAGGATGTTTTCAAAGACTGGTAGGATCTCTAAAACATTTTTCAAGGACATGTCATTGATAAAGCTAAATACTCCAAGGTTGTGTAATACAACAGATTAATCATTGAGAAGAGTGAAATTATGCTGTTTTGAAAACTATGGCAGGTCAGATTTTCTGCCTAATTATATAAGAAGATTTCTCTAAAAAATACACATTATTTCAAAGACTTATTGGCTGTGAAATAAGTTAAGGGTATTTCAAATTGCTTGTCTGCAAAGAAAGGTGAGATGTAGGGAATCACAGAAAGTCGAGGGGAAAATAGGTCAATATATACATTGCTGTATGGTGAACTAAGCCTTAGGCCAGCAACAATGGAGAGGACCTGACCCTTAGACACGTACAAGTAAGCTGGAATCTTCAAAAGTTCAAATCTTTATAAGTAAAAAGATTTATTAAAATGAATAACCAAGTGTTTTAATTGACATCAGAAGATGAAAACAATAAACCCTGAGAACATAGAGAAAAGATAAATAAAGATATGAGCAGAACTTAATACAACAGAAAACGTATAAAATTGAGGTGATTTAGTAAGTCCAAAGAATCTTCTTTGAAAAGAATTAAAAGACACACTTTGATTAAGGAAAACCAAAACATAAGTAAAGAATATACAGAAAGAGTCAGGACAATGTTAGAGCAGAGAATATATGAAATGCCAGTAAATTTGAACATTTCTGTAAAGTGGACCATTTCCTAGCTCCTAAAGTTTACCAACACTGACACAAGAGGAAATCATTTAAGGTCATCATGTCTGCCCTTGGCATTCTCAGAACGCCCTGGCCTCAGAATGCAGCCTCTGTAGTCCATGGTAACCTGCGGAGAGGGGGCGGGGCTGAGGGAGGTTGGAACACTGCCCTCACTGAGGGAGTGGGTGTGGCCATCTCTGCTGTGACTGAACAAAGGGCAGGGGAGCAGGGGGCCCAGGGCAGGGCCCTCAGAGCCCGGCAGGCCCAGTGGAGTGTCACAAGTTTTTAGGCCCAGGCCAAAGGGCGCCTTCTTTGTCTGCAGAGCTGCCCAAACTCTCACCTTTCCACTCAGGCCGCCCTCTTACTTGAAGTGTGTGTGGAACGTGTCTGTGCAGTACACCGCGCTGCACAGCTAAGCATAGTTCTGGGCATCGTAGCTTCCTGCAAGGTGACCGAAGTTCGCAGGCAGATGGGACCCTGGACACACGCGGAGGGGCTCCTGCCCGGGTCACAGTCCGCCCACTGCCCCTGCCCCAGATCGGGGGCCGCAAAGCAGCCCTGTCTGAGTCCCCTGCATCAGAGGGAGTATTGGACCAACACTTGTAGAAAACGGAGCCTTTGCGGGCCACTCGTTGGAGGGACACAAATAAATCTTTGCCGACTTTTTGCTGAAACTTATGAGCGTTCATACCTAAGCCTCTTAAAAGGTCAGCTGTTTAGCTAAACATGAGCTCATGATCTAAATTTACACAATAATGAAGAAAGCAGCTACAAGGGGAGACAATCAGCCAAAACCATCAATACCAGAATTAGATTCCCAAGGCCATCCATCAGATGAAGGAATAATCGGGTGCAAGGCAGAAAATATACATAAAACTGGAACTGAAACAAGGCACAAGGATGTTTTAGAAGACTGGTAGGATCTCTAAAACATTTTTCAAGGACATGTCATTGATAAAGCTAAATACTCCAAGGTTGTGTAATACAACAGATTAATCATTGAGAAGAGTGAAATTATGCTGTTTTGAAAACTATGGCAGGTGAGATTTTCTGCCTAATTATATAAGAAGATTTCTCTAAAAAATACACATTATTTCAAAGACTTATTGGCTGTGAAATAAGTTAAGGGTATTTCAAATGGCTTGTCTGCAAAGTAAGGTGAGATGTAGGGAATCACAGAAAGTCGACGGGAAAATAGGTTAATATATACATTGCTGTATGGTGAACTAAGCCTTAGGCTAGCAACAATGGAGAGGACGTGACCCTTAGACACGTACAAGTAAGCTGGAATCTTCAAAAGTTCAAATCTTTATAAGTAAAAAGATTTATTAAAATGAATAACCAAGTGTTTTAATTGACATCAGAAGATGAAAACAATAAACCCTGAGAACATAGAGAAAAGATAAATAAAGATATGAGCAGAACTTAATACAACAGAAAACGTATAAAATTCAGGTGATTTAGTAAGTCCAAAGAATCTTCTTTGAAAAGAATTAAAAGACACAATTTGATTAAGGAAAACAAAAACATAAGTAAAGAATATACAGAAAGAGTCAGGACAATGTTAGAGCAGAGAATATATGAAATGCCAGTAAATTTGAACATTTCTGTCAAGTGGACCATTTCCTAGCTCCTAAAGTTTACCAACACTGACACAAGAGGAAATCATTTAAGGTCATCATGTCTGCCCTTGGCATTCTCGGAACACCCTGGCCTCAGAATGCAGCCTCTGTAGTCCATGGTAACCTGCGGAGAGGGGGCGGGGCTGAGGGAGGTTGGAACACTGCCCTCACTGAGGGAGTGTGTGTGGCCATCTCTGCTGTGACTGAACAAAGGGCAGGGGAGCAGGGGGCCCAGGCCAGGGCCCTCAGAGCCCGGCAGGCCCAGTGGAGTGTCACAAGTTTTTAGGCCCAGGCCAAAGGGCGCCTTCTTTGTCTGCACAGCTGCCCAAACTCTCACCTTTCCACTCAGGCCGCCCTCTTACTTGAAGTGTGTGTGGAACGTGTCCGCGCAGTACACCGCGCTGCACAGCTAAGCATAGTTCTGGGCATCGTAGCTTCCTGCCAGGTGACCGAAGTTCGCAGGCAGATGGGTCCCTGGGACACACGCGGTGAGGCTCCTGCCCGGGTCACAGGCCGCCCACTGCCCCTGCCACAGATCGGGAGCCGCAAAGCAGCCCTGTCTGAGTCCCCTGCCTCTAGAGGGAGTATTGGAGCAACACTTGTAGAAAACGGGGTCCTTGCGGGCCACTCATTGGAGGGACACAAATAAATCTTTGCCGACTTTCTGCTGAAACTTACGAGCGTTCACACCTAAGCCTCTTACAAGGTCAGCTGTTTAGCTAAACATGAGCTCATGATCTAAATTTACACAATATTGAAGAAAGCAGCTACAAGGGGAGACAATCAGCCAAAACCATCAATACCAGAATTAGATTCCCAAGGCCATCCATCAGATGTAGGAATAATCGGGTGCAAGGCAGAAAATATACATAAAACTGGAACTGAAACAAGGCACAAGGATGTTTTCAAAGACTGGTAGGATCTCTAAAACATTTTTCAAGGACATGTCATTGATAAAGCTAAATACTCCAAGGTTGTGTAATACAACAGATTAATCATTGAGAAGAGTGAAATTATGCTGTTTTGAAAACTATGGCAGGTCAGATTTTCTGCCTAATTATATAAGAAGATTTCTCTAAAAAATACACATTATTTCAAAGACTTATTGGCTGTGAAATAAGTTAAGGGTATTTCAAATGGCTTGTCTGCAAAGAAAGGTGAGATGTAGGGAATCACAGAAAGTCGAGGGGAAAATAGGTCAATATATACATTGCTGTATGGTGAACTAAGCCTTAGGCCAGCAACAATGGAGAGGACCTGACCCTTAGACACGTACAAGTAAGCTGGAATCTTCAAAAGTTCAAATCTTTATAAGTAAAAAGATTTATTAAAATCAATAACCAAGTGTTTTAATTGACATCAGAAGATGAAAACAATAAACCCTGAGAACATAGAGAAAAGATAAATAAAGATATGAGCAGAACTTAATACAACAGAAAACGTATAAAATTGAGGTGATTTAGTAAGTCCAAAGAATCTTCTTTGAAAAGAATTAAAAGACACACTTTGATTAAGGAAAACCAAAACATAAGTAAAGAATATACAGAAAGAGTCAGGACAATGTTAGAGCAGAGAATATATGAAATGCCAGTAAATTTGAACATTTCTGTCAAGTGGACCATTTCCTAGCTCCTAAAGTTTACCAACACTGACACAAGAGGAAATCATTTAAGGTCATCATGTCTGCCCTTGGCATTCTCGGAATGCCCTGGCCTCAGAATGCAGCCTCTGTAGTCCATGGTAACCTGCGGAGAGGGGGCGGGGCTGAGGGAGGTTGGAACACTGCCCTCACTGAGGGAGTGGGTGTGGCCATCTCTGCTGTGACTGAACAAAGGGCAGGGGAGCAGGGGGCCCAGGGCAGGGCCCTCAGAGCCCGGCAGGCCCAGTGGAGTGTCACAAGCTTTTAGGCCAAGGACAAAGGGTGCCTTCTTTGTCTGCACAGCTGCCCAAACTCTCACCTTTCCACTCAGGCCGCCCTCTTACTTGAAGTGTGTGTGGAATGTGTCCGCGCAGTATACCGCGCTGCACAGCTAAGCATAGTTCTGGGCATCGTAGCTTCCTGCCAGGTGACCGAAGTTCGCAGGCAGATGGGTCCCTGGGACACACGCGGAGAGGCTCCTGCCCGGGTCACAGGCCGCCCACTGCCCCTGCCCCAGATCGGGAGCCGCAAAGCAGCCCTGTCTGAGTCCCCTGCCTCTAGAGGGAGTATTGGACCAACACTTGTAGAAAACGGGGTCCTTGCGGGCCACTCATTGGAGGGACAGAAATAAATCTTTGCCGACTTTCTGCTGAAACTTACGAGCGTTCACACCTAAGCCTCTTACAAGGTCAGCTGTTTAGCTAAACATGAGCTCATGATCTAAATTTACACAATATTGAAGAAAGCAGCTACAAGGGGAGACAATCAGCCAAAACCATCAATACCAGAATTAGATTCCCAAGGCCATCCATCAGATGTAGGAATAATCGGGTGCAAGGCAGAAAATATACATAAAACTGGAACTGAAACAAGGCACAAGGATGTTTTCAAAGACTGGTAGGATCTCTAAAACATTTTTCAAGGACATGTCATTGATAAAGCTAAATACTCCAAGGTTGTGTAATACAACAGATTAATCATTGAGAAGAGTGAAATTATGCTGTTTTGAAAACTATGGCAGGTCAGATTTTCTGCCTAATTATATAAGAAGATTTCTCTAAAAAATACACATTATTTCAAAGACTTATTGGCTGTGAAATAAGTTAAGGGTATTTCAAATGGCTTGTCTGCAAAGAAAGGTGAGATGTAGGGAATCACAGAAAGTCGAGGGGAAAATAGGTCAATATATACATTGCTGTATGGTGAACTAAGCCTTAGGCCAGCAACAATGGAGAGGACCTGACCCTTAGACACGTACAAGTAAGCTGGAATCTTCAAAAGTTCAAATCTTTATAAGTAAAAAGATTTATTAAAATGAATAACCAAGTGTTTTAATTGACATCAGAAGATGAAAACAATAAACCCTGAGAACATGGAGAAAAGATAAATAAAGATATGAGCAGAAGTTAATACAACAGAAAACGTATAAAATTCAGGTGATTTAGTAAGTCCAAAGAATCTTTGAAAAGATTTAAAAGACACACTTTGATTAAGGAAAACCAAAACATAAGTAAAGAATATACAGAAAGAGTGAGGAAAATGTTAGAGCAGAGAATATATGAAATGCCAGTAAATTTGAACATTTCTGTAAAGTGGACCATTTCCTAGCTCCTAAAGTTTACCAACACTGACACAAGAGGAAATCATTTAAGGTCATCATGTCTGCCCTTGGCATTCTCGGAACGCCCTGGCCTCAGAATGCAGCCTCTGTAGTCCATGGTAACCTGCGGAGTGGGGGCAGGGCTGAGGGAGGTTGGAACACTGCCCTCACTGAGGGAGTGGGTGTGGCCATCTCTGCTGTGACTGAACAAAGGGCAGGGGAGCAGGGGGCCCAGGCCAGGGCTCTCAGAGCCCGGCAGGCCCAGTGGAGTGTCACAAGCTTTTAGGCCCAGGCCAAAGGGCGCCTTCTTTGTCTGCACAGCTGCCCAAACTCTCACCTTTCCACTCAGGCCGCCCTCTTACTTGAAGTGTGTGTGGAACGTGTCCGCGCAGTACACCGCGCTGCACAGCTAAGCATAGTTCTGGGCATCGTAGCTTCCTGCCAGGTGACCGAAGTTCGCAGGCAGATGGGTCCCTGGGACACACGCGGAGAGGTTCCGGCCCGGGTCACAGGCCGCCCTTGGCCCCTGCCCCAGATCGGGGGCCGCAAAGCAGCCCTGTCTGAGTCCCCTGCCTCTAGAGGGAGTATTGGACCAACACTTGTAGAAAACGGGGTCCTTGCGGGCCACTCATTGGAGGGACACAAATAAATCTTTGCCGACTTTCTGCTGAAACTTACGAGCGTTCACACCTAAGCCTCTTACAACGTCAGCTGTTTAGCTAAACATGAGCTCATGATCTAAATTTACACAATATTGAAGAAAGCAGCTACAAGGGGAGACAATCAGCCAAAACCATCAATACCAGAATTAGATTCCCAAGGCCATCCATCAGATGTAGGAATAATCGGGTGCAAGGCAGAAAATATACATAAAACTGGAACTGAAACAAGGCACAAGGATGTTTTCAAAGACTGGTAGGATCTCTAAAACATTTTTCAAGGACATGTCATTGATAAAGCTAAATACTCCAAGGTTGTGTAATACAACAGATTAATCATTGAGAAGAGTGAAATTATGCTGTTTTGAAAACTATGGCAGGTCAGATTTTCTGCCTAATTATATAAGAAGATTTCTCTAAAAAATACACATTATTTCAAAGACTTATTGGCTGTGAAATAAGTTAAGGGTATTTCAAATGGCTTGTCTGCAAAGAAAGGTGAGATGTAGGGAATCACAGAAAGTCGAGGGGAAAATAGGTCAATATATACATTGCTGTATGGTGAACTAAGCCTTAGGCCAGCAACAATGGAGAGGACCTGACCCTTAGACACGTACAAGTAAGCTGGAATCTTCAAAAGTTCAAATCTTTATAAGTAAAAAGATTTATTAAAATGAATAACCAAGTGTTTTAATTGACATCAGAAGATGAAAACAATAAACCCTGAGAACATGGAGAAAAGATAAATAAAGATATGAGCAGAACTTAATACAACAGAAAACGTATAAAATTCAGGTGATTTAGTAAGTCCAAAGAATCTTCTTTGAAAAGATTTAAAAGACACACTTTGATTAAGGAAAACCAAAACATAAGTAAAGAATATACAGAAAGAGTCAGGACAATGTTAGAGCAGAGAATATATGAAATGCCAGTAAATTTGAACATTTCTGTAAAGTGGACCATTTCCTAGCTCCTAAAGTTTACCAACACTGACACAAGAGGAAATCATTTAAGGTTATCATGTCTGCCCTTGGCATTCTCGGAACGCCCTGGCCTCAGAATGCAGCCTCTGTAGTCCATGGTAACCTGCGGAGAGGGGGCGGGGCTGAGGGAGGTTGGAACACTGCCCTCACTGAGGGAGTGTGTGTGGCCATCTCTGCTGTGACTGAACAAAGGGCAGGGGAGCAGGGGGCCGAGGGCAGGGCCCTCAGAGCCCGGCAGGCCCAGTGGAGTGTCACAAGCTTTTAGGCCCAGGCCAATGGGCGCCTTCTTTGTCTGCACAGCTGCCCAAATTCTTACCTTTCCACTCAGGCCGCCCTCTTACTTGAAGTCTGTGTGGAACGTGTCCGCGCAGTATACTGCGCTGCGCAGCTAAGCATAGGTCTGGGCATCGTAGCTTCCTGCCAGGTGACCGAAGTTCCCAGGCAGATGGGTCCCTGGGACACATGCGGAGAGGCTCCTGCCCGGGTCACAGGCCGCCCACTGCCCCTGCCCCAGATCGGGAGCCGCAAAGCAGCCCTGTCTGAGTCCCCTGCCTCTAGAGGGAGTATTGGACCAACACTTGTAGAAAACGGGGTCCTTGCGGGCCACTCATTGGAGGGACACAAATAAATCTTTGCCGATTTTCTGCTGAAACTTATGAGCGTTCACACCTAAGCCTCTTAAATGGTCAGCTGTTTAGCTAAACATGAGCTCATGATCTAAATTTACACAATAATGAAGAAAGCAGCTACAAGGGGAGACAATCAGCCAAAACCATCAATACCAGAATTAGATTCCCAAGGCCATCCATCAGATGAAGGAATAATCGGGTGCAAGGCAGAAAATATACATAAAACTGGAACTGAAACAAGGCACAAGGATGTTTTAGAAGACTGGTAGGATCTCTAAAACATTTTTCAAGGACATGTCATTGATAAAGCTAAATACTCCAAGGTTGTGTAATACAACAGATTAATCATTGAGAAGAGTGAAATTATGCTGTTTTGAAAACTATGGCAGGTCAGATTTTCTGCCTAATTATATAAGAAGATTTCTCTAAATAATACACATTATTTCAAAGACTTATTGGCTGTGAAATAAGTTAAGGGTATTTCAAATGGCTTGTCTGCAAAGAAAGGTGAGATGTAGGGAATCACAGAAAGTCGAGGGGAAAATAGGTCAATATATACATTGCTGTATGGTGAACTAAGCCTTAGGCCAGCAACAATGGAGAGGACCTGACCCTTAGACACGTACAAGTAAGCTGGAATCTTCAAAAGTTCAAATCTTTATAAGTACAAAGATTTATTAAAATGAATAACCAAGTGTTTTAATTGACATCAGAAGATGAAAACAATAAACCCTGAGAACATAGAGAAAAGATAAATAAAGATATGAGCAGAACTTAATACAACAGAAAACGTATAAAATTGAGGTGATTTAGTAAGTCCAAAGAATCTTCTTTGAAAAGAATTAAAAGACACACTTTGATTAAGGAAAACCAAAACATAAGTAAAGAATATACAGAAAGAGTCAGGACAATGTTAGAGCAGACAATATATGAAATGCCAGTAAATTTGAACATTTCTGTAAAGTGGACCATTTCCTAGCTCCTAAAGTTTACCAACACTGACACAAGAGGAAATCATTTAAGGTCATCATGTCTGCCCTTGGCATTCTCGGAACGCCCTGGCCTCAGAATGCAGCCTCTGTAGTCCATGGTAACCTGCGGAGTGGGGGCAGGGCTGAGGGAGGTTGGAACACTGCCCTCACTGAGGGAGTGGGTGTGGCCATCTCTGCTGTGACTGAACAAAGGGCAGGGGAGCAGGGGGCCCAGGGCAGGGCCCTCAGAGCACGGCAGGTCCAGTGGGGTGTCACAAGCATTAAGTCCCAGGCCAAAGGGCGCCTTCTTTGTCTGCACAGCTGCCCAAACTCTCACCTTTCCACTCAGGCCGCCCTCTTACTTGAAGTGTGTGTGGAATGTGTCCGCGCAGTATACCGCGCTGCACAGCTAAGCATAGGTCTGGGCATCGTAGCTTCCTGCCAGGTGACCGAAGTTCGCAGGCAGATGGGTCCCTGGGACACACGCGGAGAGGCTCCTGCCCGGGTCACAGGCTGCCCACGGCCCCTGCCCCAGATCGGAGGCCGCAAAGCAGCCCTGTCTGAGTCCCCTGCCTCTAGAGGGAGTATTGGACCAACACTTGTAGAAAACGGGGTCCTTGCGGGCCACTCATTGGAGGGACACAAATAAATCTTTGCCGACTTTCTGCTGAAACTTACGAGCGTTCACACCTAAGCCTCTTACAAGGTCAGCTGTTTAGCTAAACATGAGCTCATGATCTAAATTTACACAATATTGAAGAAAGCAGCTACAAGGGGAGACAATCAGCCAAAACCATCAATACCAGAATTAGATTCCCAAGGCCATCCATCAGACGTAGGAATAATCGGGTGCAAGGCAGAAAATATACATAAAACTGGAACTGAAACAAGGCACAAGGATGTTTTCAAAGACTGGTAGGATCTCTAAAACATTTTTCAAGGACATGTCATTGATAAAGCTAAATACTCCAAGGTTGTGTAATACAACAGATTAATCATTGAGAAGAGTGAAATTATGCTGTTTTGAAAACTATGGCAGGTCAGATTTTCTGCCTAATTATATAAGAAGATTTCTCTAAAAAATACACATTATTTCAAAGACTTATTGGCTGTGAAATAAGTTAAGGGTATTTCAAATGGCTTGTCTGCAAAGAAAGGTGAGATGTAGGGAATCACAGAAAGTCGAGGGGAAAATAGATCAATATATACATTGCTGTATGGTGAACTAAGCCTTAGGCCAGCAACAATGGAGAGGACCTGACCCTTAGACACGTACAAGTAAGCTGGAATCTTCAAAAGTTCAAATCTTTATAAGTAAAAAGATTTATTAAAATGAATAACCAAGTGTTTTAATTGACATCAGAAGATGAAAACAATAAACCCTGAGAACATGGAGAAAAGATAAATAAAGATATGAGCAGAAATTAATACAACATAAAACGTATAAAATTCAGGTGATTTAGTAAGTCCAAAGAATCTTTGAAAAGATTTAAAAGACACACTTTGATTAAGGAAAACCAAAACATAAGTAAAGAATATACAGAAAGAGTCAGGACAATGTTAGAGCAGAGAATATATGAAATGCCAGTAAATTTGAACATTTCTGTAAAGTGGACCATTTACTAGCTCCTAAAGTTTACCAACACTGACACAAGAGGAAATCATTTAAGGTCATCATGTCTGCCCTTGGCATTCTCGGAACGCCCTGGCCTCAGAATGCAGCCTCTGTAGTCCATGGTAACCTGCGGAGAGGGGGCGGGGCTGAGGGAGGTTGGAACACTGCCCTCACTGAGGGAGTGGGTGTGGCCATCTCTGCTGTGACTGAACAAAGGGCAGGGGAGCAGGGGGCCCAGGGCAGGGCCCTCAGAGCCCGGCAGGCCCAGTGGAGTGTCACAAGCTTTTAGGCCCAGGCCAAAGAGTGCCTTCTTTGTCTGCACAGCTGCCCAAACTCTCACCTTTCCACTCAGGCCGCCCTCTTACTTGAAGTGTGTGTGGAACGTGTCCGCGCAGTACACCGCGCTGCACAGCTAAGCATAGTTCTGGGCATCGTAGCTTCCTGCCAGGTGACCGAAGTTCGCAGGCAGATGGGACCCTGGGACACACGCGGAGAGGCTCCTGCCCGGGTCACAGGCCGCCCATGGCCCCTGCCCCAGATCGGGGGCCGCAAAGCAGCCCTGTCTGAGTCCCCTGCCTCTAGAGGGAGTATTGGGCCAACACTTGTAGAAAACGGGGTCCTTGCGGGCCACTCATTGGTGGGACACAAATAAATCTTTGCCGACTTTCTGCTGAAACTTACGAGCGTTCACACCTAAGCCTCTTACAAGGTCAGCTGTTTAGCTAAACATGAGCTCATGATCTAAATTTACACAGTATTGAAGAAAGCAGCTACAAGGGGAGACAATCAGCCAAAACCATCAATACCAGAATTAGATTCCCAAGGCCATCCATCAGATGTAGGAATAATCGGGTGCAAGGCAGAAAATATACATAAAACTGGAACTGAAACAAGGCACAAGGATGTTTTCAAAGACTGGTAGGATCTCTAAAACATTTTTCAAGGACATGTCATTGATAAAGCTAAATACTCCAAGGTTGTGTAATACAACAGATTAATCATTGAGAAGAGTGAAATTATGCTGTTTTGAAAACTATGGCAGGTCAGATTTTCTGCCTAATTATATAAGAAGATTTCTCTAAAAAATACACATTATTTCAAAGACTTATTGGCTGTGAAATAAGTTAAGGGTATTTCAAATGGCTTGTCTGCAAAGAAAGGTGAGATGTAGGGAATCACAGAAAGTCGAGGGGAAAATAGGTCAATATATACATTGCTGTATGGTGAACTAAGCCTTAGGCCAGCAACAATGGAGAGGACGTGACCCTTAGACACGTACAAGTAAGCTGGAATCTTCAAAAGTTCAAATCTTTATAAGTAAAAAGATTTACTAAAATCAATATCCAAGTGTTTTAATTGACATCAGAAAATGAAAACAATAAACCCTGAGAACATGGAGAAAAGATAAATAAACATATGAGCAGAACTTAATACAACAGAAAAGGTATAAAATTCAGGTGATTTAGTAAGTCCAAAGAATCTTCTTTGAAAAGATTTAAAAGACACACTTTGATTAAGGAAAACCAAAACATAAGTAAAGAATATACAGAAAGAGTCAGGACAATGTTAGAGCAGAGAATATATGAAATGCCAGTAAATTTGAACATTTCTGTAAAGTGGACCATTTCCTAGCTCCTAAAGTTTACCAACACTGACACAAGAGGAAATCATTTAAGGTCATCATGTCTGCCCTTGGCATTCTCGGAACGCCCTGGCCTCAGAATGCAGCCTCTGTAGTCCATGGTAACCTGTGGAGAGGGGCGGGGCTGAGGGAGGTTGGAACACTGCCCTCACTGAGGGAGTGGGTGTGGCCATCTCTGCAGTGACTGAACAAAGGGCAGGGGAGCATGGGGCCCAGGGCAGGGCCCTCAGAGCCCGGCAGGCCCAGTGGAGTGTCACAAGCTTTTAGGCCCAGGTCAAAGGGCGCCTTCTTTGTCTGCACAGCTGCCCAATCTCTCACCTTTCCACTCAGGCCGCCCTCTTACTTTAAGTGTGTGTGGAACGTGTCCGTGCAGTATACCGCGCTGCACAGATAAGCATAGGTCTGGGCATCGTAGCTTCCTGCCAGGTGACCGAAGTTCGCAGGCAGATGGGTCCCTGGGACACACGCGGAGGAGCTCCTGCCCGGGTCACAGGCCGCCCACTGCCCCTGCCCCAGATCGGGGGCCGCAACGCAGCCCTGTCTGAGTCCCCTGCCTCTAGAGGGAGTATTGGACCAACACTTGTAGAAAACGGGGTCCTTGCGGGCCACTCATTGGAGGGACACAAATAAATCTTTGCCGACTTTCTGCTGAAACTTACGAGCGTTCACACCTAAGCCTCTTACAAGGTCAGCTGTTTAGCTAAACATGAGCTCATGATCTAAATTTACACAATATTGAAGAAAGCAGCTACAAGGGGAGACAATCAGCCAAAACCATCAATACCAGAATTAGATTCCCAAGGCCATCCATCAGATGTAGGAATAATCGGGTGCAAGGCAGAAAATATACATAAAACTGGAACTGAAACAAGGCACAAGGATGTTTTCAAAGACTGGTAGGATCTCTAAAACATTTTTCAAGGACATGTCATTGATAAAGCTAAATACTCCAAGGTTGTGTAATACAACAGATTAATCACTGAGAAGAGTGAAATTATGCTGTTTTGAAAACTATGGCAGGTCAGATTTTCTGCCTAATTATATAAGAAGATTTCTCTAAAAAATACACATTATTTCAAAGACTTATTGGCTGTGAAATAAGTTAAGGGTATTTCAAATGGCTTGTCTGCAAAGAAAGGTGAGATGTAGGGAATCACAGAAAGTCGAGGGGAAAATAGATCAATATATACATTGCTGTATGGTGAACTAAGCCTTAGGCCAGCAACAATGGAGAGGACCTGACCCTTAGACACGTACAAGTAAGCTGGAATCTTCAAAAGTTCAAATCTTTATAAGTAAAAAGATTTATTAAAATGAATAACCAAGTGTTTTAATTGACATCAGAAGATGAAAACAATAAACCCTGAGAACATGGAGAAAAGATAAATAAAGATATGAGCAGAAATTAATACAACATAAAACGTATAAAATTCAGGTGATTTAGTAAGTCCAAAGAATCTTTGAAAAGATTTAAAAGACACACTTTGATTAAGGAAAACCAAAACATAAGTAAAGAATATACAGAAAGAGTCAGGACAATGTTAGAGCAGAGAATATATGAAATGCCAGTAAATTTGAACATTTCTGTAAAGTGGACCATTTACTAGCTCCTAAAGTTTACCAACACTGACACAAGAGGAAATCATTTAAGGTCATCATGTCTGCCCTTGGCATTCTCGGAACGCCCTGGCCTCAGAATGCAGCCTCTGTAGTCCATGGTAACCTGCGGAGAGGGGGCGGGGCTGAGGGAGGTTGGAACACTGCCCTCACTGAGGGAGTGGGTGTGGCCATCTCTGCTGTGACTGAACAAAGGGCAGGGGAGCAGGGGGCCCAGGGCAGGGCCCTCAGAGCCCGGCAGGCCCAGTGGAGTGTCACAAGCTTTTAGGCCCAGGCCAAAGGGTGCCTTCTTTGTCTGCACAGCTGCCCAAACTCTCACCTTTCCACTCAGGCCGCCCTCTTACTTGAAGTGTGTGTGGAACGTGTCCGCGCAGTACACCGCGCTGCACAGCTAAGCATAGTTCTGGGCATCGTAGCTTCCTGCCAGGTGACCGAAGTTCGCAGGCAGATGGGACCCTGGGACACACGCGGAGAGGCTCCTGCCCGGGTCACAGGCCGCCCATGGCCCCTGCCCCAGATCGGGGGCCGCAAAGCAGCCCTGTCTGAGTCCCCTGCCTCTAGAGGGAGTATTGGGCCAACACTTGTAGAAAACGGGGTCCTTGCGGGCCACTCATTGGTGGGACACAAATAAATCTTTGCCGACTTTCTGCTGAAACTTACGAGCGTTCACACCTAAGCCTCTTACAAGGTCAGCTGTTTAGCTAAACATGAGCTCATGATCTAAATTTACACAGTATTGAAGAAAGCAGCTACAAGGGGAGACAATCAGCCAAAACCATCAATACCAGAATTAGATTCCCAAGGCCATCCATCAGATGTAGGAATAATCGGGTGCAAGGCAGAAAATATACATAAAACTGGAACTGAAACAAGGCACAAGGATGTTTTCAAAGACTGGTAGGATCTCTAAAACATTTTTCAAGGACATGTCATTGATAAAGCTAAATACTCCAAGGTTGTGTAATACAACAGATTAATCATTGAGAAGAGTGAAATTATGCTGTTTTGAAAACTATGGCAGGTCAGATTTTCTGCCTAATTATATAAGAAGATTTCTCTAAAAAATACACATTATTTCAAAGACTTATTGGCTGTGAAATAAGTTAAGGGTATTTCAAATGGCTTGTCTGCAAAGAAAGGTGAGATGTAGGGAATCACAGAAAGTCGAGGGGAAAATAGGTCAATATATACATTGCTGTATGGTGAACTAAGCCTTAGGCCAGCAACAATGGAGAGGACGTGACCCTTAGACACGTACAAGTAAGCTGGAATCTTCAAAAGTTCAAATCTTTATAAGTAAAAAGATTTACTAAAATCAATATCCAAGTGTTTTAATTGACATCAGAAAATGAAAACAATAAACCCTGAGAACATGGAGAAAAGATAAATAAAGATATGAGCAGAACTTAATACAACAGAAAAGGTATAAAATTCAGGTGATTTAGTAAGTCCAAAGAATCTTCTTTGAAAAGATTTAAAAGACACACTTTGATTAAGGAAAACCAAAACATAAGTAAAGAATATACAGAAAGAGTCAGGACAATGTTAGAGCAGAGAATATATGAAATGCCAGTAAATTTGAACATTTCTGTAAAGTGGACCATTTCCTAGCTCCTAAAGTTTACCAACACTGACACAAGAGGAAATCATTTAAGGTCATCATGTCTGCCCTTGGCATTCTCGGAACGCCCTGGCCTCAGAATGCAGCCTCTGTAGTCCATGGTAACCTGTGGAGAGGGGCGGGGCTGAGGGAGGTTGGAACACTGCCCTCACTGAGGGAGTGGGTGTGGCCATCTCTGCAGTGACTGAACAAAGGGCAGGGGAGCATGGGGCCCAGGGCAGGGCCCTCAGAGCCCGGCAGGCCCAGTGGAGTGTCACAAGCTTTTAGGCCCAGGTCAAAGGGCGCCTTCTTTGTCTGCACAGCTGCCCAATCTCTCACCTTTCCACTCAGGCCGCCCTCTTACTTTAAGTGTGTGTGGAACGTGTCCGTGCAGTATACCGCGCTGCACAGATAAGCATAGGTCTGGGCATCGTAGCTTCCTGCCAGGTGACCGAAGTTCGCAGGCAGATGGGTCCCTGGGACACACGCGGAGGAGCTCCTGCCCGGGTCACAGGCCGCCCACTGCCCCTGCCCCAGATCGGGGGCCGCAACGCAGCCCTGTCTGAGTCCCCTGCCTCTAGAGGGAGTATTGGACCAACACTTGTAGAAAACGGGGTCCTTGCGGGCCACTCATTGGAGGGACACAAATAAATCTTTGCCGACTTTCTGCTGAAACTTACGAGCGTTCACACCTAAGCCTCTTACAAGGTCAGCTGTTTAGCTAAACATGAGCTCATGATCTAAATTTACACAATATTGAAGAAAGCAGCTACAAGGGGAGACAATCAGCCAAAACCATCAATACCAGAATTAGATTCCCAAGGCCATCCATCAGATGTAGGAATAATCGGGTGCAAGGCAGAAAATATACATAAAACTGGAACTGAAACAAGGCACAAGGATGTTTTCAAAGACTGGTAGGATCTCTAAAACATTTTTCAAGGACATGTCATTGATAAAGCTAAATACTCCAAGGTTGTGTAATACAACAGATTAATCATTGAGAAGAGTGAAATTATGCTGTTTTGAAAACTATGGCAGGTCAGATTTTCTGCCTAATTATAGAAGAAGATTTCTCTAAAAAATACACATTATTTCAAAGACTTATTGGCTGTGAAATAAGTTAAGGGTATTTCAAATGGCTTGTCTGCAAAGAAAGGTGAGATGTAGGGAATCACAGAAAGTCGAGGGGAAAATAGGTCAATATATACATTGCTGTATGGTGAACTAAGCCTTAGGCCAGCAACAATGGAGAGGACCTGACCCTTAGACACGTACAAGTAAGCTGGAATCTTCAAAAGTTCAAATCTTTATAAGTAAAAAGATTTATTAAAATGAATAACCAAGTGTTTTAATTGACATCAGAAGATGAAAACAATAAACCCTGACAACATAGAAAAAAGATAAATAAAGATATGAGCAGAACTTAATACAACAGAAAACGTATAAAATTCAGGTGATTTAGTAAGTCCAAAGAATCTTCTTTGAAAAGATTTAAAAGACACACTTTGATTAAGGAAAACAAAAACATAAGTAAAGAATATACAGAAAGAGTCAGGACAATGTTAGAGCAGAGAATATATGAAATGCCAGTAAATTTGAACATTTCTGTAAAGTGGACCATTTCCTAGCTCCTAAAGTTTACCAACACTGACACAAGAGGAAATCATTTAAGGTCATCATGTCTGCCCTTGGCATTCTCGGAACGCCCTGGCCTCAGAATGCAGCCTCTGTAGTCCATGGTAACCTGCGGAGAGGGGGCGGGGCTGAGGGAGGTTGGAACACTGCTCTCACTGAGGGAGTGCGTGTGGCCATTTCTGCTGTGACTGAACAAAGGGCAGTGAAGAAGGGGGCCCAGGGCAGGGCCCTCAGAGCCTGGCAGGACCAGTGGAGTGTCACAAGCTTTTAGGCCCAGGCCAAAGGGCCCCTTCTTTGTCTGCACAGCTGCCCAAACTCTCACCTTTCCACTCAGGCCGCCCTCTTACTTGAAGTGTGTGTGGAACGTGTCCGTGCAGTATACCGCGCTGCACAGCTAAGCATAAGTCTGGGCATCGTAGCTTCCTGCCAGGTGACAGAAGTTCGCAGGCAGATGGGTCCCTGGGACACACGCGGAGGGGCTCCTGCCCGGGTCACACTCCGCCCACTGCCCCTGCCCCAGATCGGGGGCCGCAAAGCAGCCCTGTCTGAGTCCCCTGCCTCTAGAGGGAGTATTGGACCAACACTTGTAGAAAACGGGGCCCTTGCGGGCCACTCATTGGAGGGACACAAATAAATCTTTGCCGACTTTTTGCTGAAACTTACGAGCGTTCATACCTAAGCCTCTTAAAAGGTCAGCTGTTTAGCTAAACATGAGCTCATGATCTAAATTTACACAATAATGAAGAAAGCAGCTACAAGGGGAGACAATCAGCCAAAACCATCAATACCAGAATTAGATTCCCAAGGTCATCCATCAGATGAAGGAATAATCGGGTGCAAGTCAGAAAATATACATAAAACTGGAACTGAAACAAGGCACAAGGATGTTTTCAAAGACTGGTAGGATCTCTAAAACATTTTTCAAGGACATGTCATTGATAAAGCTAAATACTCCAAGGTTGTGTAATACAACAGATTAATCATTGAGAAGAGTGAAATTATGCTGTTTTGAAAACTATGGCAGGTCAGATTTTCTGCCTAATTATATAAGAAGATTTCTCTAAAAAATACACATTATTTCAAAGACTTATTGGCTGTGAAATAAGTTAAGGGTATTTCAAATGGCTTGTCTGCAAAGAAAGGTGAGATGTAGGGAATCACAGAAAGTCGAGGGGAAAATAAGTCAATATATACATTGCTGTATGGTGAACTAAGCCTTAGGCCAGCAACAATGGAGAGGACGTGACCCTTAGACACGTACAAGTAAGCTGGAATCTTCAAAAGTTCAAATCTTTATAAGTAAAAAGATTTATTAAAATGAATAACCAAGTGTTTTAATTGACATCAGAAGATGAAAACAATAAACGCTGAGATCATGGAGAAAAGATAAATAAAGATATGAGCAGAACTTAATACAACAGAAAACGTATAAAATTGAGGTGATTTAGTAAGTAAAAAGAATCTTCTTTGAAAAGAATTAAAAGACACAATTTGATTAAGGAAAACCAAAACATAAGTAAAGAATATACAGAAAGAGTCAGGACAATGTTAGAGCAGACAATATATGAAATGCCAGAAAATTTGAACATTTCTGTCAAGTGGACCATTTCCTAGCTCCTAAATTTAACAACACTGACACAAGAGGAAATCATTTAAGGTCATCATGTCTGCCCTTGGCATTCTCGGAATGTCCTGGCCTCAGAATGCAGACTCTGTAGTCCATAGTAACCTGCGGAGAGGGGACGGGGCTGAGGGAGGTTGGAACACTGCCCTCACTGAGGGAGTGGGTGTGGCCATCTCTGCTGTGACTGAACAAAGGGCAGGGGAGCAGGGGGCCCAGGGCAGGGCCCTCAGAGCCCGGCAGGCCCAGTGGAGTGTCACACGCTTTTAGGCCCAGGCCAAAGGGTGCCTTCTTTGTCTGCACAGCTGCCCAAACTCTCACCTTTCCACTCAGGCCGCCCTCTTACTTGAAGTGTGTGTGGAACGTGTCCGTGCAGTATACCGTGCTGCACAGCTAAGCATAGGTCTGGGCATCGTAGCTTCCTGCCAGGTGACCGAAGTTCGCAGGCAGATGGGTCCCTGGGATACACGCGGAGAGGCTCCTGCCCGGGTCACAGGCCGCCGAATGCCCCTGCCCCAGATCGGGAGCCGCAAAGCAGCCCTGTCTGAGTCCCCTGCCTCTAGAGGGAGTATTGGACCAACACTTGTAGAAAACGGGGTCCTTGCGGGCCACTCATTGGAGGGACACAAATAAATCTTTGCCGACTTTCTGCTGAAACTTACGAGCGTTCACACCTAAGCCTCTTACAAGGGCAGCTGTTTAGCTAAACATGAGCTCATGATCTAAATTTACACAATATTGAAGAAAGCAGCTACAAGGGGAGACAATCAGCCAAAACCATCAATACCAGAATTAGATTCCCAAGGCCATCCATCAGATGTAGGAATAATCGGGTGCAAGGCAGAAAATATACATAAAACTGGAACTGAAACAAGGCACAAGGATGTTTTCAAAGACTGGTAGGATCTCTAAAACATTTTTCAAGGACATGTCATTGATAAAGCTAAATACTCCAAGGTTGTGTAATACAACAGATTAATCATTGAGAAGAGTGAAATTATGCTGTTTTGAAAACTATGGCAGGTCAGATTTTCTGCCTAATTATATAAGAAGATTTCTCTAAAAAATACACATTATTTCAAAGACTTATTGGCTGTGAAATAAGTTAAGGGTATTTCAAATGGCTTGTCTGCAAAGAAAGATGAGATGTAGGGAATCACAGAAAGTCGAGGGGAAAATAGGTCAATATATACATTGCTGTATGGTGAACTAAGCCTTAGGCCAGCAACAATGGAGAGGACGTGACCCTTAGACACGTACAAGTAAGCTGGAATCTTCAAAAGTTCAAATCTTTATAAGTAAAAAGATTTATTAAAATCAATAACCAAGTGTTTTAATTGACATCAGAAGATGAAAACAATAAACCCTGAGAACATAGAGAAAAGATAAATAAAGATATGAGCAGAACTTAATACAACAAAAAACGTATAAAATTCAGGTGATTGAGTAAGTCCAAAGAATTTTCTTTGAAAAGATTTAAAAGACACAATTTGATTAAGGAAAACCAAAACATAAGTAAATAATATACAGAAAGAGTCAGGACAATGTTAGAGCAGAAAATATATGAAATGCCAGTAAATTTGAACATTTCTGTAAAGTGGACCATTTCCTAGCTCCTAAAGTTTACCAACACTGACACAAGAGGAAATCATTTAAGGTCATAATGTCTGCCCTTGGCATTCTCGGAATGTCCTGGCCTCAGAATGCAGACTCTGTAGTCCATAGTAACCTGCGGAGAGGGGGCGGTGCTGAGGGAGGTTGGAACACTGCCCTCACTGAGGGAGTGGGTGTGGCCATCTCTGCTGTGACTGAACAAAGGGCAGGGGAGCAGGGGGCCCAGGGCAGGGCCCTCAGAGCCCGGCAGGCCCAGTGGAGTGTCACAAGCTTTTAGGCCCAGGCCAAAGGGTGCCTTCTTTGTCTGCACAGCTGCCCAAACTCTCACCTTTCCACTCAGGCCGCCCTCTTACTTGAAGTGTGTGTGGAACGTGTCCGCGCAGTATACCGCGCTGCACAGCTAAGCATAGGTCTGGGCATCGTAGCTTCCTGCCAGGTGACCGAAGTTCGCAGGCAGATGGGTCCCTGGGACACACGCGGAGAGGCTCCTGCCCGGGTCACAGGCCGCCCACTGCCCCTGCCCCAGATCGGGAGCCGCAAAGCAGCCCTGTCTGCGTCCCCTGCCTCTAGAGGGAGTATTGGACCAACACTTGTAGAAAACGGGGTCCTTGCGGGCCACTCATTGGAGGGACACAAATAAATCTTTGCCGACTTTCTGCTGAAACTTACGAGTGTTCACACCTAAGCCTATTACAAGGTCAGCTGTTTAGCTAAACATGAGCACATGATCTAAATTTACACAATATTGAAGAAAGCAGCTACAAGGGGAGACAATCAGCCAAAACCATCAATACCAGAATTAGATTCCCAAGGCCATCCATCAGATGTAGGAATAATCGGGTGCAAGGCAGAAAATATACATAAAACTGGAACTGAAACAAGGCACAAGGATGTTTTCAAAGACTGGTAGGATCTCTAAAACATTTTTCAAGGACATGTCATTGATAAAGCTAAATACTCCAAGGTTGTGTAATACAACAGATTAATCATTGAGAAGAGTGAAATTATGCTGTTTTGAAAACTATGGCAGGTCAGATTTTCTGCCTAATTATATAAGAAGATTTCTCTAAAAAATACACATTATTTCAAAGACTTATTGGCTGTGAAATAAGTTAAGGGTATTTCAAATGGCTTGTCTGCAAAGAAAGGTGAGATGTAGGGAATCACAGAAAGTCGAGGGGAAAATAGGTCAATATATACATTGCTGTATGGTGAACTAAGCCTTAGGCCAGCAACAATGGAGAGGACCTGACCCTTAGACACGTACAAGTAAGCTGGAATCTTCAAAAGTTCAAATCTTTATAAGTAAAAAGATTTATTAAAATGAATAACCAAGTGTTTTAATTGACATCAGAAGATGAAAACAATAAACCCTGAGAACATAGAGAAAAGATAAATAAAGATATGAGCAGAACTTAATACAACAGAAAACGTATAAAATTGAGGTGATTTAGTAAGTCCAAAGAATCTTCTTTGAAAAGAATTAAAAGACACACTTTGATTAAGGAAAACCAAAACATAAGTAAAGAATATTCAGAAAGAGTCAGGACAATGTTAGAGCAGAGAATATATGAAATGCCAGTAAATTTGAACATTTCTGTAAAGTGGACCATTTCCTAGCTCCTAAAGTTTACCAACACTGACACAAGAGGAAATCATTTAAGGTCATCATGTCTGCCCTTGGCATTCTCGGAACGCCCTGGCCTCAGAATGCAGCCTCTGTAGTCCATGGTAACCTGCGGAGAGGGGGCGGGGCTGAGGGAGGTTGGAACACTGCCCTCACTGAGGGAGTGGGTGTGGCCAACTCTGCTGTGACTGAACAAAGGGCAGGGGAGCAGGGGGCCCAGGGCAGGGCCCTCAGAGCCCGGCAGGCCCAGTGGAGTGTCACAAGCTTTTAGGACCAGGCCAAAGGGTGCCTTCTTTGTCTGCACAGCTGCCCAAACTCTCACCTTTCCACTCAGCCCGCCCTCTTACTTGAAGTGTGTGTGGAACGTGTCCGCGCAGTATACCACACTACACAGCTAAGCATAGGTCTGGGCATCGTAGCTTCCTGCCAGTTGACCGAAGTTCGCAGGCAGATGGGTCCCTGGGACACACGCGGAGAGGCTCCTGCCCGGGTCACAGGCCGCCCACTTCCCCTGCCCCAGATCGGGAGCCGCAAAGCAGCCCTGTCTGAGTCCCCTGCCTCTAGAGGGAGTATTGGACCAACACTTGTAGAAAACGGGGTCCTTGCGGGCCACTCATTGGAGGGACACAAATAAATCTTTGCCGACTTTCTGCTGAAACTTACGAGCGTTCACACCTAAGCCTCTTACAAGGTCAGCTGTTTAGCTAAACATGAGCTCATGATCTAAATTTACACAGTATTGAAGAAAGCAGCTACAAGGGGAGACAATCAGCCAAAACCATCAATACCAGAATTAGATTCCCAAGGCCATCCATCAGATGTAGGAATAATCGGGTGCAAGGCAGAAAATATACATAAAACTGGAACTGAAACAAGGCACAAGGATGTTTTCAAAGACTGGTAGGATCTCTAAAACATTTTTCTAGGACATGTCATTGATAAAGCTAAATACTCCAAGGTTGTGTAATACAACAGATTAATCATTGAGAAGAGTGAAATTATGCTGTTTTGAAAACTATGGCAGGTCAGATTTTCTGCCTAATTATAGAAGAAGATTTCTCTAAAAAATACACATTATTTCAAAGACTTATTGGCTGTGAAATAAGTTAAGGGTATTTCAAATGGCTTGTCTGCAAAGAAAGGTGAGATGTAGGGAATCACAGAAAGTCGAGGGGAAAATAGGTCAATATATACATTGCTGTATGGTGAACTAAGCCTTAGGCCAGCAACAATGGAGAGGACCTGACCCTTAGACACGTACAAGTAAGCTGGAATCTTCAAAAGTTCAAATCTTTATAAGTAAAAAGATTTATTAAAATCAATAACCAAGTGTTTTAATTGACATCAGAAGATGAAAACAATAAACCCTGAGAACATGGAGAAAAGATAAATAAAGATATGAGCAGAACTTAATACAACAGAAAACGTATAAAATTGAGGTGATTTAGTAAGTCCAAAGAATCTTCTTTGAAAAGATTTAAAAGACAAACTTTGATTAAGGAAAACCAAAACATAAGTAAAGAATATACAGAAAGAGTCAGGACAATGTTAGAGCAGAGAATATATGAAATGCCAGTAAATTTGAACATTTCTGTAAAGTGGACCATTTCCTAGCTCCTAAAGTTTACCAACACTGACACAAGAGGAAATCATTTAAGGTCATCATGTCTGCCCTTGGCATTCTCGGAACGCCCTGGCTTCAGAATGCAGCCTCTGTAGTCCATGGTAACCTGTGGAGAGGGGGCGGGGCTGAGGGAGGTTGGAACACTGCTCTCACTGAGGGAGTGGGTGTGGCCACTTCTGCTGTGACTGAACAAAGGGCAGGGAAGCAGGGGGCCCAGGGCAGGGCCCTCAGAGCCCGGCAGGCCCAGTGGAGTGTCACAAGCTTTTAGGCCCAGACCAATGAGCGCCTTCTTTGTCTGCACAGCTGCCCAAACTCTCACCTTTCCACTCAGGCCGCCCTCTTACTTGAAGTGTGTGTGGAACGTGTCTGTGCAGTATACCGCGCTGCACAGCTAAGCATAGGTCTGGACATCGTAGCTTCCTGCCAGGTGACCGAAGTTCGCAGGCAGATGGATCCCTGGGACAGACGCAGAGGGGCTCCTGCCCGGGTCACAGGCCGCCCACTGCCCCTGCCCCAGATCGGGGGCCGCAAAGCAGCCCTGTCTGAGTCCCCTGCCTCTAGAGGGAGTATTGGACCAACACTTGTAGAAAACGGGGTCCTTGCGGGCCTCTCATTGGAGGGACACAAATAAATCTTTGCCGACTTTCTGCTGAAACTTACGAGCGTTCATACCTAAGCCTGTTAAAAGGTCAGCTGTTTAGCTAAACATGAGCTCATGATCTAAATTTACACAATAATGAAGAAAGCAGCTACAAGGGGAGACAATCAGCCAAAACCATCAATACCAGAATTAGATTCCCAAGGTCATCCATCAGATGAAGGAATAATCGGGTGCAAGTCAGAAAATATACATAAAACTGGAACTGAAACAAGGCACAAGGATGTTTTCAAAGACTGGTAGGATCTCTAAAACATTTTTCAAGGACATGTCATTGATAAAGCTAAATACTCCAAGGTTGTGTAATACAACAGATTAATCATTGAGGAGAGCGAAATTATGCTGTTTTGAAAACTATGGCAGGTCAGATTTTCTGCCTAATTACATAAGAAGATTTCTCTAAAAATTACACATTATTTCAAAGACTTATTGGCTGTGAAATAAGTTAAGGGTATTTCAAATGGCTTGTCTGCAAAGAAAGGTGAGATGTAGGGAATCACAGAAAGTCGAGGGGAAAATAGGTCAATATATACATTGCTGTAGGGTGAACTAAGCCTTAGGCCAGCAACAATGGAGAGGACGTGACCCTTAGACACGTACAAGTAAGCTGGAATCTTCAAAAGTTCAAATCTTTATAAGTAAAAAGATTTATTAAAATGAATAACCAAGTGTTTTAATTGACATCAGAAGATGAAAACAATAAACCCTGAGATCATGGAGAAAAGATAAATAAAGATATGAGCAGAACTTAATACAACAGAAAACGTATAAAATTGAGGTGATTTAGTAAGTAAAAAGAATCTTCTTTGAAAAGAATTAAAAGACACAATTTGATTAAGGAAAACCAAAACATAAGTAAAAAATATACAGAAAGAGTCAGGACAATGTTAGAGCAGACAATATATGAAATGCCAGTAAATTTGAACATTTCTGTCAAGTGGACCATTTCCTAGCTCCTAAATTTAACAACACTGACACAAGAGGAAATCATTTAAGGTCATCATGTCTGCCCTTGGCATTCTCGGAATGTCCTGGCCTCAGAATGCAGACTCTGTAGTCCATAGTAACCTGCGGAGAGGGGGCGGGGCTGAGGGAGGTTGGAACACTGCCCTCACTGAGGGAGTGGGTGTGGCCATCTCTGCTGTGACTGAACAAAGGGCAGGGGAGCAGGGGGCCCAGGGCAGGGCCCTCAGAGCCCGGCAGGCCCAGTGGAGTGTCACACGCTTTTAGGCCCAGGCCAAAGGGTGCCTTCTTTGTCTGCACAGCTGCCCAAACTCTCACCTTTCCACTCAGGCCGCCCTCTTACTTGAAGTGTGTGTGGAACGTGTCCGTGCAGTATACCGTGCTGCACAGCTAAGCATAGGTCTGGGCATCGTAGCTTCCTGCCAGGTGACCGAAGTTCGCAGGCAGATGGGTCCCTGGGACACACGCGGAGAGGCTCCTGCCCGGGTCACAGGCCGCCGAATGCCCCTGCCCCAGATCGGGAGCCGCAAAGCAGCCCTGTCTGAGTCCCCTGCCTCTAGAGGGAGTATTGGACCAACACTTGTAGAAAACGGGGTCCTTGCGGGCCACTCATTGGAGGGACACAAATAAATCTTTGCCGACTTTCTGCTGAAACTTACGAGCGTTCACACCTAAGCCTCTTACAAGGTCAGCTGTTTAGCTAAACATGAGCTCATGATCTAAATTTACACAATATTGAAGAAAGCAGCTACAAGGGGAGACAATCAGCCAAAACCATCAATACCAGAATTAGATTCCCAAGGCCATCCATCAGATGTAGGAATAATCGGGTGCAAGGCAGAAAATATACATAAAACTGGAACTGAAACAAGGCACAAGGATGTTTTCAAAGACTGGTAGGATCTCTAAAACATTTTTCAAGGACATGTCATTGATAAAGCTAAATACTCCAAGGTTGTGTAATACAACAGATTAATCATTGAGAAGAGTGAAATTATGCTGTTTTGAAAACTATGGCAGGTCAGATTTTCTGCCTAATTATATAAGAAGATTTCTCTAAAAAATACACATTATTTCAAAGACTTATTGGCTGTGAAATAAGTTAAGGGTATTTCAAATGGCTTGTCTGCAAAGAAAGATGAGATGTAGGGAATCACAGAAAGTCGAGGGGAAAATAGGTCAATATATACATTGCTGTATGGTGAACTAAGCCTTAGGCCAGCAACAATGGAGAGGACGTGACCCTTAGACACGTACAAGTAAGCTGGAATCTTCAAAAGTTCAAATCTTTATAAGTAAAAAGATTTATTAAAATCAATAACCAAGTGTTTTAATTGACATCAGAAGATGAAAACAATAAACCCTGAGAACATAGAGAAAAGATAAATAAAGATATGAGCAGAACTTAATACAACAGAAAACGTATAAAATTGAGGTGATTTAGTAAGTCCGAAGAATCTTCTTTGAAAAGAATTAAAAGACACACTTTGATTAAGGAAAACCAAAACATAAGTAAAGAATATACAGAAAGAGTCAGGACAATGTTAGAGCAGAGAATATATGAAATGCCAGTAAATTTGAACATTTCTGTAAAGTGGACCATTTCCTAGCTCCTAAAGTTTACCAACACTGACACAAGAGGAAATCATTTAAGGTCATCATGTCTGCCCTTGGCATTCTCGGAACGCCCTGGCCTCAGAATGCAGCCTCTGTAGTCCATGGTAACCTGCGGAGAGGGGGCGGGGCTGAGGGAGGTTGGAACACTGCCCTCACTGAGGGAGTGGGTGTGGCCAACTCTGCTGTGACTGAACAAAGGGCAGGGGAGCAGGGGGCCCAGGGCAGGGCCCTCAGAGCCCGGCAGGCCCAGTGGAGTGTCACAAGCTTTTAGGCCCAGGCCAAAGGGTGCCTTCTTTGTCTGCACAGCTGCCCAAACTCTCACCTTTCCACTCAGGCCGCCCTCTTACTTGAAGTGTGTGTGGAACGTGTCCGCGCAGTATACCGCACTACACAGCTAAGCATAGGTCTGGGCATCGTAGCTTCCTGCCAGTTGACCGAAGTTCGCAGGCAGATGGGTCCCTGGGACACACGCGGAGGGGCTCCTGCCCGGGTCACAGGCCGCCCACTTCCCCTGCCCCAGATCGGGAGCCGCAAAGCAGCCCTGTCTGAGTCCCCTGCCTCTAGAGGGAGTATTGGACCAACACTTGTAGAAAACGGGGTCCTTGCAGGCCACTCATTGGAGGGACACAAATAAATCTTTGCCGACTTTCTGCTGAAACTTACGAGCGTTCACACCTAAGCCTCTTACAAGGTCAGCTGTTTAGCTAAACATGAGCTCATGATCTAAATTTACACAATATTGAAGAAAGCAGCTACAAGGGGAGACAATCAGCCAAAACCATCAATACCAGAATTAGATTCCCAAGGCCATCCATCAGATGTACGAATAATCGGGTGCAAGGCAGAAAATATACATAAAACTGGAACTGAAACAAGGCACAAGGATGTTTTCAAAGACTGGTAGGATCTCTAAAACATTTTTCAAGGACATGTCATTGATAAAGCTAAATACTCCAAGGTTGTGTAATACAACAGATTAATCATTGAGAAGAGTGAAATTATGCTGTTTTGAAAACTATGGCAGGTCAGATTTTCTGCCTAATTATATAAGAAGATTTCTCTAAAAAATACACATTATTTCAAAGACTTATTGGCTGTGAAATAAGTTAAGGGTATTTCAAATGGCTTGTCTGCAAAGAAAGGTGAGATGTAGGGAATCACAGAAAGTCGAGGGGAAAATAGGTCAATATATACATTGCTGTATGGTGAACTAAGCCTTAGGCCAGCAACAATGGAGAGGACCTGACCCTTAGACACGTACAAGTAAGCTGGAATCTTCAAAAGTTCAAATCTTTATAAGTAAAAAGATTTATTAAAATCAATAACCAAGTGTTTTAATTGACATCAGAAGATGAAAACAATAAACCCTGAGAACATGGAGAAAAGATAAATAAAGATATGAGCAGAACTTAATACAACAGAAAACGTATAAAATTGAGGTGATTTAGTAAGTCCAAAGAATCTTCTTTGAAAAGATTTAAAAGACACACTTTGATTAAGGAAAACCAAAACATAAGTAAAGAATATACAGAAAGAGTCAGGACAATGTTAGAGCAGAGAATATATGAAATGCCAGTAAATTTGAACATTTCTGTAAAGTGGACCATTTCCTAGCTCCTAAAGTTTACCAACACTGACACAAGAGGAAATCATTTAAGGTCATCATGTCTGCCCTTGGCATTCTCGGAACGCCCTGGCCTCAGAATGCAGCCTCTGTAGTCCATGGTAACCTGCGGAGAGGGGGCGGGGCTGAGGGAGGTTGGAACACTGCTCTCACTGAGGGAGTGGGTGTGGCCACTTCTGCTGTGACTGAACAAAGGGCAGGGAAGCAGGGGGCCCAGGGCAGGGCCCTCAGAGCCCGGCAGGCCCAGTGGAGTGTCACAAGCTTTTAGGCCCAGACCAATGGGCGCCTTCTTTGTCTGCACAGCTGCCCAAACTCTCACCTTTCCACTCAGGCCGCCCTCTTACTTGAAGTGTGTGTGGAACGTGTCCGTGCAGTATACCGCGCTGCACAGCTAAGCATAGGTCTGGACATCGTAGCTTCCTGCCATGTGACCGAAGTTCGCAGGCAGAGGGGTCCCTGGGACACACGCGGAGGGGCTCCTGCCCGGGTCACAGGCCGCCCACTGCCCCTGCCCCAGATCGGGGGCCGCAAAGCAGCCCTGTCTGAGTCCCCTGCCTCTAGAGGGAGTATTGGACCAACACATGTAGAAAACGGGGTCCTTGCGGGCCTCTCATTGGAGGGACACAAATAAATCTTTGCCGACTTTCTGCTGAAACTTACGAGCGTTCACACCTAAGCCTCTTACAAAGTCAGCTGTTTAGCTAAACATGAGCTCATAATCTAAATTTACACAATATTGAAGAAAGCAGCTACAAGGGGAGACAATCAGCCAAAACCATCAATACCAGAATTAGATTCCCAAGGCCATCCATCAGTTGTAGGAATAATCGGGTGCAAGGCAGAAAATATACATAAAACTGGAACTGAAACAAGGCACAAGGATGTTTTCAATGACTGGTAGGATCTCTAAAACATTTTTCAAGGACATGTCATTGATAAAGCTAAATACTGCAAGGTTCTGTAATACAACAGATTAATCATTGAGAAGAGTGAAATTATGCTGTTTTGAAAACTATGGCAGGTCAGATTTTCTGCCTAATTATATAAGAAGATTTCTCTAAAAAATACACATTATTTCAAAGACTTATTGGCTGTGAAATAAGTTAAGGGTATTTCAAATGGCTTGTCTGCAAAGAAAGGTGAGATGTAGGGAATCACAGAAAGTTGAGGGGAAAATAGGCCAATATATACATTGCTGTATGGTGAACTAAGCCTTAGGCCAGCAACAATGGAGAGGACCTGACCCTTAGACACGTACAAGTAAACTGGAATCTTCAAAAGTTCAAATCTTTATAAGTAAAAAGATTTATTAAAATGAATAACCAAGTGTTTTAATTGACATCAGAAGATGAAAACAATAAACCCTGAGAACATAGAAAAAAGATAAATAAAGATATGAGCAGAACTTAATACAACAGAAAACGTATAAAATTCAGGTGATTTAGTAAGTCCAAAGAATCTTCTTTGAAAAGAATTAAAAGACACACTTTGATTAAGGAAAACCAAAACATAAGTAAAGAATATACAGAAAGAGTCAGGACAATGTTAGAGCAGAGAATATATGAAATGCCAGTAAATTTGAACATTTCTGTAAAGTGGACCATTTCCTAGCTCCTAAAGTTTACCAACACTGACACAAGAGGAAATCATTTAAGGTCATCATGTCTGCCCTTGGCATTCTCGGAACGCCCTGGCCTCAGAATGCAGCCTCTGTAGTCCATGGTAACCTGCAGAGAGGGGGCGGGGCTGAGGGAGGTTGGAACACTGCCCTCACTGAGGGAGTGGGTGTGGCCATCTCTGCTGTGACTGAACAAAGGGCAGGGGAGCAGGGGGCCCAGGGCAGGGCCCTCAGAGCCCGGCAGGCCCAGTGGAGTGTCACAAGCTTTTAGGCGCAGGCCAAAGGGCGCCATCTTTGTCTGCACAGCTGCCCAAACTCACACCTTTCCACTCAGGCCGCCCTCTTACTTGAAGTGTGTGTGGAACGTGTCCGTGCAGTATACCGCGCTGCACAGCTAAACATAGGTCTGGGCATCGTAGCTTCCTGCCAGGTGACCGAAGTTCGCAGGTAGATGGGTCCCTGGGACACTAGTGGAGAGGCTCCTGCCCGGGTCACAGGCTGCCCACGGCCCCTGCCCCAGATCGGGGGCCGCAAAGCAGCCCTGTCTGAGTCCCCTGCCTCTAGAGGGAGTATTGGACCAACACTTGTAGAAAACGGGGTCCTTGCGGGCCACTCATTGGAGGGACACAAATAAATCTTTGCCGACTTTCTGCTGAAACTTACGAGCTTTCACACCTAAGCCACTTACAAGGTCAGCTGTTTAGCTAAACATGAGCTCATGATCTAAATTTACACAATATTGAAGAAAGCAGCTACAAGGGGAGACAATCAGCCAAAACCATCAATACCAGAATTAGATTCCCAAGGCCATCCATCAGATGAAGGAATAATCGGGTGCAAGGCAGAAAATATACATAAAACTGGAACTGAAACAAGGCACAAGGATGTTTTCAAAGACTGGTAGGATCTCTAAAACATTTTTCAAGGACATGTCATTGATAAAGCTAAATACTCCAAGGTTGTGTAATACAACAGATTAATCATTGAGAAGAGTGAAATTATGCTGTTTTGAAAACTATGGCAGGTCAGATTTTCTGCCTAATTATATAAGAAGATTTCTCTAAAAAATACACATTATTTCAAATACTTATTGGCTGTGAAATAAGTTAAGGGTATTTCAAATGGCTTGTCTGCAAAGAAAGGTGAGATTTAGGGAATCATAGAAAGTCGAGGGGAAAATAGGTCAATATATACATTGCTGTATGGTGAACTAATCCTTAGGCCAGCAACAATGGAGAGGACCTGACCCTTAGACACGTACAAGTAAGCTGGAATCTTCAAAAGTTCAAATCTTTATAAGTACAAAGATTTATTAAAATGAATAACCAAGTGTTTTAATTGACAGCAGAAGATGAAAACAATAAACCCTGAGAACATAGAAAAAAGATAAATAAAGATATGAGCAGAACTTAATACAACAGAAAACGTATAAAATTCAGGTGATTTAGTAAGTCCAAAGAACCTTCTTTGAAAAGATTTAAAAGACACACTTTGATTAAGGAAAACCAAAACATAAGTAAAGAATATACAGAAAGAGTCAGGACAATGTTAGAGCAGAGAATATATGAAATGCCAGTAAATTTGAACATTTCTGTAAAGTGGACCATTTCCTAGCTCCTAAAGTTTTCCAACACTGACACAAGAGGAAATCATTTAAGGTCATCATGTCTGCCCTTGGCATTCTCGGAACGCCCTGGCCTCAGAATGCAGCCTCTGTAGTCCATGGTAACCTGCGGAGAGGGGGCGGGGCTGAGGGAGGTTGGAACACTACCCTCACTGAGGGAGTGGATGTGGCCATCTCTGCTGTGACTGAACAAAGGGCAGGGGAGCAGGGGTCCCAGGGCAGGGCCCTCAGAGCCCGGCAGGCCCAGTGGAGTGTCACAAGCTTTTAGGCCCAGGACAAGGGGCGCCTTCTTTGTCTGCACAGCTGCCCAAACTCTCACCTTTCCACTCAGGCAGCCCTCTTACTTGAAGTGTGTGTGGAACCTGTCCGCTCAGTACACCGCGCTGCACAGCTAAGCATAGGTCTGGGCTTCGTAGCTTCCTGCCAGGTGACCGAAGTTCGCAGGCAGATGGGTCCCTGGGACACATGCGTAGGGGCTCCTGCCTGGGTCACAGGCCGCCCACTGCCCCTGCACCAGATCGGGGGTCGCAAAGCAGCCCTGTCTGAGTCCCCTGCCTCTAGAGGGAGTATTGGACCAACACTTGTAGAAAACGGGGTCCTTGCGGGCCACTCATTGGAGGGACACAAATAAATCTTTGCCGACTTTCTGCTGAAACTTACGAGCGTTCACACCTAAGCCTCTTACAAGGTCAGCTGTTTAGCTAAACATGAGCACATGATCTAAATTTACACAATATTGAAGAAAGCAGCTACAAGGGGAGACAATCAGCCAAAACCATCAATACCAGAATTAGATTCCCAAGGCCATCCATCAGATGTAGGAATAATCGGGTGCAAGGCAGAAAATATACATAAAACTGGAACTGAAACAAGGCACAAGGATGTTTTCAAAGACTGTTAGGATCTCTAAAACATTTTTCAAGGACATGTCATAGATAAAGCTAAATACTCCAAGGTTGTGTAATACAACAGATTAATCACTGAGAAGAGTGAAATTATGCTGTTTTGAAAACTATGGCAGGTCAGATTTTCTGCCTAATTATATAAGAAGATTTCTCTAAAAAAGACACATTATTTCAAAGACTTATTGGCTGTGAAATAAGTTAAGGGTATTTCAAATGGCTTGTCTGCAAAGAAAGGTGAGATGTAGGGAATCACAGAAAGTCGAGGGGAAAATAGGTCAATATATACATTGCTGTATGGTGAACTAAGCCTTAGGCCAGCAACAATGGAGAGGACCTGACCCTTAGACACGTACAAGTAAGCTGGAATCTTCAAAAGTTCAAATCTTTATAAGTAAAAAGATTTATTAAAATGAATAACCAAGTGTTTTAATTGACATCAGAAGATGAAAACAATAAACCCTGAGAACATAGAGAAAAGATAAATAAAGATATGAGCAGAACTTAATACAACAGAAAACGTATAAAATTGAGGTGATTTAGTAAGTCCAAAGAATCTTCTTTGAAAAGAATTAAAAGACACACTTTGATTAAGGAAAACCAAAACATAAGTAAAGAATATACAGAAAGAGTCAGGACAATGTTAGAGCAGAGAATATATGAAATGCCAGTAAATTTGAACATTTCTGTAAAGTGGACCATTTCCTAGCTCCTAAAGTTTACCAACACTGACACAAGAGGAAATCATTTAAGGTCATCATGTCTGCCCTTGGCATTCTCGGAACGCCCTGGCCTCAGAATGCAGCCTCTGTAGTCCATGGTAACCTGCGGAGAGGGGGCGGGGCTGAGGGAGGTTGGAACACTGCCCTCACTGAGGGAGTGGGTGTGGCCAACTCTGCTGTGACTGAACAAAGGGCAGGGGAGCAGGGGGCCCAGGGCAGGGCCCTCAGAGCCCGGCAGGCCCAGTGGAGTGTCACAAGCTTTTAGGCCCAGGCCAAAGGGTGCCTTCTTTGTCTGCACAGCTGCCCAAACTCTCACCTTTCCACTCAGGCCGCCCTCTTACTTTAAGTGTGTGTGGAACGTGTCCGCGCAGTATACCGCACTACACAGCTAAGCATAGGTCTGGGCATCGTAGCTTCCTGCCAGGTGACCGAAGTTCGCAGGCAGATGGGTCCCTGGGACACACGCGGAGAGGCTCCTGCCCGGGTCACAGGCCGCCTACTGCCCCTGCCCCAGATCGGGAGCCGCAAAGCAGCCCTGTCTGAGTCCCCTGCCTCTAGAGGGAGTATTGGACCAACACTTGTAGAAAACGGGGTCCTTGCAGGCCGCTCATTGGAGGGACACAAATAAATCTTTGCCGACTTTCTGCTGAAACTTACGAGCGTTCACACCTAAGCCTCTTACAAGGTCAGCTGTTTAGCTAAACATGAGCTCATGATCTAAATTTACACAATATTGAAGAAAGCAGCTACAAGGGGAGACAATCAGCCAAAACCATCAATACCAGAATTAGATTCCCAAGGCCATCCATCAGATGTAGGAATAATCGGGTGCAAGGCAGAAAATATACATAAAACTGGAACTGAAACAAGGCACAAGGGTGTTTTCAAAGACTGGTAGGATCTCTAAAACATTTTTCTAGGACATGTCAATGATAAAGCTAAATACTCCAAGGTTGTGTAATACAACAGATTAATCAATGAGAAGAGTGAAATTATGCTGTTTTGAAAACTATGGCAGGTCAGATTTTCTGCCTAATTAAATAAGAAGATTTCTCTAAAAAATACACATTATTTCAAAGATGTATTGGCTGTGAAATAAGTTAAGGGTATTTCAAATGGCTTGTCTGCAAAGAAAGGTGAGATGTAGGGAATCACAGAAAGTCGAGGGGAAAATAGGTCAATATATACATTGCTGTATGGTGAACTAAGCCTTAGGCCAGCAACAATGGAGAGGACCTGACCCTTAGACACGTACAAGTAAGCTGGAATCTTCAAAAGTTCAAATCTTTATAAGTAAAAAGATTTATTAAAATCAATAACCAAGTGTTTTAATTGACATCAGAAGATGAAAACAATAAACCCTGAGAACATGGAGAAAAGATAAATAAAGATATGAGCAGAACTTAATACAACAGAAAACGTATAAAATTGAGGTGATTTAGTAAGTCCAAAGAATCTTCTTTGAAAAGATTTAAAAGACAAACTTTGATTAAGGAAAACCAAAACATAAGTAAAGAATATACAGAAAGAGTCAGGACAATGTTAGAGCAGAGAATATATGAAATGCCAGTAAATTTGAACATTTCTGTAAAGTGGACCATTTCCTAGCTCCTAAAGTTTACCAACACTGACACAAGAGGAAATCATTTAAGGTCATCATGTCTGCCCTTGGCATTCTCGTAACGCCCTGGCCTCAGAATGCAGCCTCTGTAGTCCATGGTAACCTGCGGAGAGGGGGCGGGGCTGAGGGCGGTTGGAACACTGCTCTCACTGAGGGAGTGGGTGTGGCCACTTCTGCTGTGACTGAACAAAGGGCAGGGAAGCAGGGGGCCCAAGGCAGGGCCCTCAGAGCCCGGCAGGCCCAGTGGAGTGTCACAAGCTTTTAGGCCCAGAACAATGGGCGCCTTCTTTGTCTGCACAGCTGCCCAAACTCTCACCTTTCCACTCAGGCCGCCCTCTTACTTGAAGTGTGTGTGGAACGTGTCCGTGCAGTATACCGCGCTGCACAGCTAAGCATAGGTCTGGACATCGTAGCTTCCTGCCAGGTGACCGAAGTTCGCAGGCAGATGGGTCCCTGGGACACACGCAGAGGGGCTCCTGCCCGGGTCACAGGCCGCCCACAGCCCCTGCCCCAGATCGGGGGCCGCAAAGCAGCCCTGTCTGAGTCCCCTGCCTCTAGAGGGAGTATTGGACCAACACTTGTAGAAAACGGGGTCCTTGCGGGCCACTCATTGGAGGGACACAAATAAATCTTTGCCGACTTTCTGCTGAAACTTACGAGCTTTCACACCTAAGCCACTTACAAGGTCAGCTGTTTAGCTAAACATGAGCTCATGATCTAAATTTACACAATATTGAAGAAAGCAGCTACAAGGGGAGACAATCAGCCAAAACCATCAATACCAGAATTAGATTCCCAAGGCCATCCATCAGATGAAGGAATAATCGGGTGCAAGGCAGAAAATATACATAAAACTGGAACTGAAACAAGGCACAAGGATGTTTTCAAAGACTGGTAGGATCTCTAAAACATTTTTCAAGGACATGTCATTGATAAAGCTAAATACTCCAAGGTTGTGTAATACAACAGATTAAGCATTGAGAAGAGTGAAATTATGCTGTTTTGAAAACTATGGCAGGTCAGATTTTCTGCCTAATTATATAAGAAGATTTCTCTAAAAAAGACACATTATTTCAAAGACTTATTGGCTGTGAAATAAGTTAAGGGTATTTCAAATGGCTTGTCTGCAAAGAAAGGTGAGATGTAGGGAATCATAGAAAGTCGAGGGGAAAATAGGTCAATATATACATTGCTGTATGGTGAACTAAGCCTTAGCCCAGCAACAATGGAGAGGATATGACCCTTAGACACGAACAAGTAAGCTGGTAATTTCAAAAGTTCAAATCTTTATAAGTAAAAAGATTTATTAAAATGAATAACAAAGTGTTTTAATTGACATCAGAAGATGAAAACAATAAACCCTGAGAACATAGAAAAAAGATAAATAAAGATATGTGCAGAACTTAATACAACAGAAAACGTATAAAATTCAGGTGATTTAGTAAGTCCAAAGAATCTTCTTTGAAAAGATTTAAAAGACACACTTTGATTAAGGAAAACCAAAACATAAGTAAAGAATATACAGAAAGAGTCAGGACAATGTTAGAGCAGAGAATATATGAAATGCCAGTAAAATTGAACATTTCTGTAAAGTGGACCATTTCCTAGCTCCTAAAGTTTTCCAACACTGACACAAGAGGAAATCATTTAAGGTCATCATGTCTGCCCTTGGCATTCTCGGAACGCCCTGGCCTCAGAATGCAGCCTCTGTAGTCCATGGTAACCTGCGGAGAGGGGGCGGGGCTGAGGGAGGTTGGAACACTACCCTCACAGAGGGAGTGGGTGTGGCCATCTCTGCTGTGACTGAACAAAGGGCAGGGGAGCAGGGGTCCCAGGGCAGGGCCCTCAGAGCCCGGCAGGCCCAGTGGAGTGTCACAAGCTTTTAGGCCCAGGCCAAGGGGCGCCTTCTTTGTCTGCACAGCTGCCCAAACTCTCACCTTTCCACTCAGGCCGCCCTCTTACTTGAAGTGTGTGTGGAACGTGTCCGTGCAGTAAACCGTGCTGCACAGATAAGCATAGGTCTGGGCATCGTAGCTTCCTGCCAGGTGACCGAAGTTCGCAGGCAGATGGGTCCCTGGGACACACGCGGAGAGGCTCCTGCCCGGGTCACAGGCCGCCCACTGCCCCTGCCCCAGATCGGGGGCCGCAAAGCAGCCCTGTCTGAGTCCCCTGCCTCTAGAGGGAGTATTGGACCAACACTTGTAGAAAACGGGGTCCTTGCGGGCCACTCATTGGAGGGACACAAATACATCTTTGCCGACTCTCTGCTGAAACTTACGAGCGTTCACAACTAAGCCTCTTACAAGGGCAGCTGTTTAGCTAAACATGAACTCATGATCTAAATTTACACAATAATGAAGAAAGCAGCTACAAGGGGAGAGAATCAGCCAAAACCATCAATACCAGAATTAGATTCCCAAGGCCATCCATCAGATGTAGGAATAATCGGGTGCAAGGCAGAAAATATACATAAAACTGGAACTGAAACAAGGCACAAGGATGTTTTCAAAGACTGGTAGGATCTCTAAAACATTTTTCAAGGACATGTCATTGATAATGCTAAATACTGCAAGGTTGTGTAATACAACAGATTAAGCATTGAGAAGAGTGAAATTATGCTGTTTTGAAAACTATGGCAGGTCAGATTTTCTGCCTAATTATATAAGAAGATTTCTCTAAAAAATACACATTATTTCAAAGACTTATTGGCTGTGAAATAAGTTAAGGGTATTTCAAATGGCTTGTCTGCAAAGAAAGGTGAGATGTAGGGAATCACAGAAAGTCGAGGGGAAAATAGGTCAATATATACATTGCTGTATGGTGAACTAAGCCTTAGGCCAGCAACAATGGAGAGGACCTGACCCTTAGACACGTACAAGTAAGCTGGAATCTTCAAAAGTTCAAATCTTTATAAGTAAGAAGATGTAGTAAAATCAATAACCAAGTGTTTTAATTGACATCAGAAGATGAAAACAATAAACCCTGAGAACATGGAGAAAAGATAAATAAAGATATGAGCAGAAATTAATACAACAGAAAACGTATAAAATTCAGGTGATTTAGTAAGTCCAAAGAATCTTCTTTGAAAAGATTTAAAAGACACACTTTGATTAAGGAAAACCAAAACATAAGTAAAGAATATACAGAAAGAGTCAGGACAATGTTAGAGCAGAGAATATATGAAATGCCAGTAAATTTGAACATTTCTGTAAAGTGGACCATTTCCTAGCTCCTAAAGTTTTCCAACACTGACACAAGAGGAAATCATTTAAGGTCATCATGTCTGCCCTTGGCATTCTCGGAACGCCCTGGCCTCAGAATGCAGCCTCTGTAGTCCATGGTAACCTGCGGAGAGGGGGCGGGGCTGAGGGAGGTTGGAACACTACTCTCACTGAGGGAGTGGGTGTGGCCATCTCTGCTGTGACTGAACAAAGGGCAGGGGAGCAGGGGGCCCAGGGCAGGGCCCTCAGATCCCGGCAGGCCCAGTGGAGTGTCACAAGCTTTTAGGCCCAGGCCAAGGGGCGCCTTCTTTGTCTGCACAGCTGCCCAAACTCTCACCTTTCCACTCAGGCAGCCCTCTTACTTGAAGTGTGTGTGGAACCTGTCCGCTCAGTACACCGCGCTGCACAGCTAAGCATAGGTCTGGGCTTCGTAGCTTCCTGCCAGGAGACCGAAGTTCGCAGGCAGATGGGTCCCTGGGACACACGCGTAGGGGCTCCTGCCTGGGTCACAGGCCGCCCACTGCCCCTGCCCCAGATCGGGGGTCGCAAAGCAGCCCTGTCTGAGTCCCCTGCCTCTAGAGGGAGTATTGGACCAACACTTGTAGAAAACGGGGTCCTTGCGGGCCACTCATTGGAGGGACACAAATAAATCTTTGCCGACTTTCTGCTGAAACTTACGAGCGTAAACACCTAAGCCTCTTACAAGGTGAGCTGTTTAGCTAAACATGAGCACATGATCTAAATTTACACAATATTGAAGAAAGCAGCTACAAGGGGAGACAATCAGCCAAAACCATCAATACCAGAATTATATTCCCAAGGCCATCCATCAGATGAAGGAATAATCGGGTGCAAGGCAGAAAATATACATAAAACTGGAACTGAAACAAGGCACAAGGATGTTTTCAAAGACTGGTAGGATCTCTAAAACATTTTTCAAGGACATGTCATTGATAAAGCTAAATACTCCAAGGTTGTGTAATACAACAGATTAATCATTGAGAAGAGTGAAATTATGCTGTTTTGAAAACTATGGCAGGTCAGATTTTCTGCCTAATTATATAAGAAGATTTCTCTAAAAAATACACATTATTTCAAAGACTTATTGGCTGTGAAATAAGTTAAGGGTATTTCAAATGGCTTGTCTGCAAAGAAAGGTGAGATGTAGGGAATCACAGAAAGTCGAGGGGAAAATAGGTCAATATATACATTGCTGTATGGTGAACTAAGCCTTAGGCCAGCAACAATGGAGAGGACCTGACCCTTAGACACGTACAAGTAAGCTGGAATCTTCAAAAGTTCAAATCTTTATAAGTAAAAAGATTTATTAAAATGAATAACCAAGTGTTTTAATTGACATCAGAAGATGAAAACAATAAACCCTGAGAACATAGAGAAAAGATAAATAAAGATATGAGCAGAACTTAATACAACAGAAAACGTATAAAATTGAGGTGATTTAGTAAGTCCAAAGAATCTTCTTTGAAAAGAATTAAAAGACACACTTTGATTAAGGAAAACCAAAACATAAGTAAAGAATATACAGAAAGAGTCAGGACAATGTTAGAGCAGAGAATATATGAAATGCCAGTAAATTTGAACATTTCTGTAAAGTGGACCATTTCCTAGCTCCTAAAGTTTACCAACACTGACACAAGAGGAAATCATTTAAGGTCATCATGTCTGCCCTTGGCATTCTCGGAACGCCCTGGCCTCAGAATGCAGCCTCTGTAGTCCATGGTAACCTGCGGAGAGGGGGCGGGGCTGAGGGAGGTTGGAACACTGCCCTCACTGAGGGAGTGGGTGTGGCCAACTCTGCTGTGACTGAACAAAGGGCAGGGGAGCAGGGGGCCCAGGGCAGGGCCCTCAGAGCCCGGCAGGCCCAGTGGAGTGTCACAAGCTTTTAGGCCCAGGCCAAAGGGTGCCTTCTTTGTCTGCACAGCTGCCCAAACTCTCACCTTTCCACTCAGGCCGCCCTCTTACTTGAAGTGTGTGTGGAACGTGTCCGCGCAGTATACCGCACTACACAGCTAAGCATAGGTCTGGGCATCGTAGCTTCCTGCCAGGTGACCGAAGTTCGCAGGCAGATGGGTCCCTGGGACACACGCGGAGAGGCTCCTGCCCGGGTCACAGGCCGCCCACGGCCCCTGCCCCAGATTGGGGGCCGCAAAGCAGCCCTGTCTGAGTCCCCTGCCTCTAGAGGGAGTATTGGACCAACACTTGTAGAAAACGGGGTCCTTGCGGGCCACTCATTGGAGGGACACAAATAAATCTTTGCCGACTTTCTGCTGAAACTTACGAGCTTTCACACCTAAGCCACTTACAAGGTCAGCTGTTTAGCTAAACATGAGCTCATGATCTAAATTTACACAATATTGAAGAAAGCAGCTACAAGGGGAGACAATCAGCCAAAACCATCAATACCAGAATTAGATTCCCAAGGCCATCCATCAGATGAAGGAATAATCGGGTGCAAGGCAGAAAATATACATAAAACTGGAACTGAAACAAGGCACAAGGATGTTTTCAAAGACTGGTAGGATCTCTAAAACATTTTTCAAGGACATGTCATTGATAAAGCTAAATACTCCAAGGTTGTGTAATACAACAGATTAATCATTGAGAAGAGTGAAATTATGCTGTTTTGAAAACTATGGCAGGTCAGATTTTCTGCCTAATTATATAAGAAGATTTCTCTAAAAAATACACATTATTTCAAAGACTTATTGGCTGTGAAATAAGTTAAGGGTATTTCAAATGGCTTGTCTGCAAAGAAAGGTGAGATGTAGGGAATCATAGAAAGTCGAGGGGAAAATAGGTCAATATATACATTGCTGTATGGTGAACTAAGCCTTAGGCCAGCAACAATGGAGAGGATCTGACCCTTAGACACGAACAAGTAAGCTGGTAATTTCAAAAGATCAAATCTTTATAAGTAAAAAGATTTATTAAAATGAATAACAAAGTGTTTTAATTGACATCAGAAGATGAAAACAATAAACCCTGAGAACATAGAAAAAAGATAAATAAAGATATGTGCAGAACTTAATACAACAGAAAACGTATAAAATTCAGGTGATTTAGTAAGTCCAAAGAATCTTCTTTGAAAAGATTTAAAAGACACACTTTGATTAAGGAAAACCAAAACATAAGTAAAGAATATACAGAAAGAGTCAGGACAATGTTAGAGCAGAGAATATATGAAATGCCAGTAAATTTGAACATTTCTGTAAAGTGGACCATTTCCTAGCTCCTAAAGTTTTCCAACACTGACACAAGAGGAAATCATTTAAGGTCATCATGTCTGCCCTTGGCATTCTCGGAACGCCCTGGCCTCAGAATGCAGCCTCTGTAGTCCATGGTAACCTGCGGAGAGGGGGCGGGGCTGAGGGAGGTTGGAACACTACCCTCACTGAGGGAGTGGGTGTGGCCATCTCTGCTGTGACTGAACAAAGGGCAGGGGAGCAGAGGTCCCAGGGCAGGGCCCTCAGAGCCCGGCAGGCCCAGTGGAGTGTCACAAGATTTTAGGCCCAGGCCAAGGGGCGCCTTCTTTGTCTGCACAGCTGCCCAAACTCTCACCTTTCCACTGAGGCAGCCCTCTTACTTGAAGTGTGTGTGGAACCTGTCCGCTCAGTACACCGCGCTGCACAGCTAAGCATAGGTCTGGGCTTCGTAGCTTCCTGCCAGGTGACCGAAGTTCGCAGGCAGATGGGTCCCTGGGACACTCGCGTAGGGGCTCCTGCCTGGGTCACAGGCCGCACACTGCCCCTGCCCCAGATCGGGGGTCGCAAAGCAGCCCTGTCTGAGTCCCCTGCCTCTAGAGGGAGTATTGGACCAACACTTGTAGAAAACGGGGTCCTTGCGGGCCACTCATTGGAGGGACACAAATAAATCTTTGCCGACTTTCTGCTGAAACTTACGAGCGTTCACACCTAAGCCTCTTACAAGGTCAGCTGTTTAGCTAAACATGAGCACATGATCTAAATTTACACAATATTGAAGAAAGCAGCTACAAGGGGAGACAATCAGCCAAAACCATCAATACCAGAATTAGATTCCCAAGGCCATCCATCAGATGAAGGAATAATCGGGTGCAAGGCAGAAAATATACATAAAACTGGAACTGAAACAAGGCACAAGGATGTTTTCAAAGACTGGTAGGATCTCTAAAACATTTTTCAAGGACATGTCATTGATAAAGCTAAATACTCCAAGGTTGTGTAATACAACAGATTAATCACTGAGAAGAGTGAAATTATGCTGTTTTGAAAACTATGGCAGGTCAGATTTCCTGCCTAATTATATAAGAAGATTTCTCTAAAAAAGACACATTATTTCAAAGACTTATTGGCTGTGAAATAAGTTAAGGGTATTTCAAATGGCTTGTCTGCAAAGAAAGGTGAGATGTAGGGAATCACAGAAAGTCGAGGGGAAAATAGGTCAATATATACATTGCTGTATGGTGAACTAAGCCTTAGGCCAGCAACAATGGAGAGGACCTGACCCTTAGACACGTACAAGTAAGCTGGAATCTTCAAAAGTTCAAATCTTTATAAGTAAAAAGATTTATTAAAATGAATAACCAAGTGTTTTAATTGACATCAGAAGATGAAAACAATAAACCCTGAGAACATAGAAAAAAGATAAATAAAGATATGAGCAGAACTTAATACAACAGAAAACGTATAAAATTCAGGTGATTTAGTAAGTCCAAAGAACCTTCTTTGAAAAGATTTAAAAGACACACTTTGATTAAGGAAAACCAAAACATAAGTAAAGAATATACAGAAAGAGTCAGGACAATGTTAGAGCAGAGAATATATGAAATGCCAGTAAATTTGAACATTTCTGTAAAGTGGACCATTTCCTAGCTCCTAAAGTTTACCAACACTGACACAAGAGGAAATCTTTTAAGGTCATCATGTCTGCCCTTGGCATTCTCGGAACGCCCTGGCCTCAGAATGCAGCCTCTGTAGTCCATGGTAACCTGTGGAGAGGGGGCGGGGCTGAGGGAGGTTGGAACACTGCCCTCACTGAGGGAGTGGGTGTGGCCATCTCTGCTGTGACTGAACAAAGGGCAGGGGAGCAGGGGGCCCAGGGCAGGGCCCTCAGAGCCCGGCAGGCCCAGTGGAGTGTCACAAGCTTTTAGGCCCAGGCCAAAGAGCGCCTTCTTTGTCTGCACAGTTGCCCAAACTCTCACCTTTCCACTCAGGCCGCCCTCTTACTTGAAGTGTGTGTGGAACGTGTCCGTGCAGTATACCGTGCTGCACAGATAAGCATAGGTCTGGGCATCGTAGCTTCCTGCCAGGTGACCGAAGTTCGCAGGCAGATGGGTCCCTGGGACACACGCGGAGAGGCTCCTGCCCGGGTCACAGGCCGCCCACAGCCCCTGCCCCAGATCGGGGGCCGCAAAGCAGCCCTGTCTGAGTCCCCTGCCTCTAGAGGGAGTATTGGACCAACACTTGTAGAAAACGGGGTCCTTGCGGGCCACTCATTGGAGGGACACAAATACATCTTTGCCGACTCTCTGCTGAAACTTACGAGCGTTCACACCTAAGCCTCTTACAAGGGCAGCTGTTTAGCTAAACATGAACTCATGATCTAAATTTACACAATAATGAAGAAAGCAGCTACAAGGGGAGACAATCAGCCAAAACCATCAATACCAGAATTAGATTCCCAAGGCCATCCATCAGATGTAGGAATAATCGGGTGCAAGGCAGAAAATATACATAAAACTGGAACTGAAACAAGGCACAAGGATGTTTTCAAAGACTGGTAGGATCTCTAAAACATTTTTCAAGGACATGTCATTGATAAAGCTAAATACTCCAAGGTTGTGTAATACAACAGATTAATCATTGAGAAGAGTGAAATTATGCTGTTTTGAAAACTATGGCAGGTCAGATTTTCTGCCTAATTATATAAGAAGATTTCTCTAAAAAATACACATTATTTCAAAGACTTATTGGCTGTGAAATAAGTTAAGGGTATTTCAAATGGCTTGTCTGCAAAGAAAGGTGAGATGTAGGGAATCACAGAAAGTCGAGGGGAAATTAGGTCAATATATACATTGCTGTATGGTGAACTAAGCCTTAGGCCAGCAACAATAGAGAGGACCTGACCCTTAGACACGTACAAGTAAGCTGGAATCTTCAAAAGTTCAAATCTTTATAAGTAAAAAGATGTACTAAAATCAATAACCAATTGTTTTAATTGACATCAGAAGATGAAAACAATAAACCCTGAGAACATGGAGAAAAGATAAATAAAGATATGAGCAGAACTTAATACAACAGAAAACGTATAAAATTGAGGTGATTTAGTAAGTCCAAAGAATCTTCTTTGAAAAGAATTAAAAGACACACTTTGATTAAGGAAAACCAAAACATAAGTAAAGAATATACAGAAAGAGTCAGGACAATGTTAGAGCAGAGAATATATGAAATGCCAGTAAATTTGAATATTTCTGTAAAGTGGACCATTTCCTAGCTCCTAAAGTTTTCCAACACTGACACAAGAGGAAATCATTTAAGGTCATCATGTCTGCCCTTGGCATTCTCGGAACGCCCTGGCCTCAGAATGCAGCCTCTGTAGTCCATGGTAACCTGCGGAGAGGGGGCGGGGCTGAGGGAGGTTGGAACACTACCCTCACTGAGGGAGTGGGTGTGGCCATCTCTGCTGTGACTGAACAAAGGGCAGGGGAGCAGGGGGCCCAGGGCAGGGCCCTCAGAGCCCGGCAGGCCCAGTGGAGTGTCACAAGCTTTTAGGCCCAGGCCAAGGGGCGCCTTCTTTGTCTGCACAGCTGCCCAACCTCTCACCTTTCCACTCAGGCAGCCCTCTTACTTGAAGTGTGTGTGGAACGTGTCCGCGGAGTACACCGCGCTGCACAGCTAAGCATAGTTCTGGGCATCGTAGCTTCCTGCCAGGTGACCGAAGTTCGCAGGCAGATGGGTCCCTGGGACACATGCGTAGGGGCTCCTGCCTGGGTCACAAGCCGCCCACTGCCCCTGCCCTGATCGGGGGCCGCAAAGCAGCCCTGTCTGAGTCCCCTGCCTCTAGAGGGAGTATTGGAACAACACTTGTAGAAAACGGGGTCCTTGCGGGCCACTCATTGGAGGGACACAAATAAATCTTTGCCGACTTTCTGCTGAAACTTATGAGAGTTCACACCTAAGCCTCTTACAAGGTCAGCTGTTTAGGTAAACATGAGCTCATGATCTAAATTTACACAATAATGAAGAAAGCAGCTACAAGGGGAGACAATCAGCCAAAATCATCAATACCAGAATTAGATTCCCAAGGCCATCCATCAGATGTAGGAATAATCGGGTGCAAGGCAGAAAATATACATAAAACTGGAACTGAAACAAGGCACAAGGATGTTTTCAAAGACTGGTAGGATCTCTCAAACATTTTTCAAGGACATGTCATTGATAAAGCTAAATACTCCAAGGTTGTGTAATACAACAGATTAATCATTGAGAAGAGTGAAATTATGCTGTTTTGAAAACTATGGCAGGTCAGCTTTTCTGCCTAATTATATAAGAAGATTTCTCTAAAAAATACACATTATTTCAAAGACTTATTGGCTGTGAAATAAGTTAAGGGTGTTTCAAATGGCTTGTCTGCAAAGAAAGGTGAGATGTAGGGAATCACAGAAAGTCGAGGGGAAAATAGGTCAATATATATATTGCTGTATGGTGAACTAAGCCTTAGGCCAGCAACAATGGAGAGGACCTGACCCTTAGACACGAACAAGTAAGCTGGAATCTTCAAAAGTTCAAATCTTTATAAGTAAAAAGATTTATTAAAATGAATAACCAAGTGTTTTAATTGACATCAGAAGATGAAAACAATAAACCTGAGAACATGGAGAAAAGATAAATAAAGATATGAGCAGAACTTAATACAACAGAAAACGTATAAAATTCAGGTGATTTAGTAAGTCCAAAGAATCTTCTTTGAAAATATGTAAAAGACACACTTTGATTAAGGAAAACCAAAACATAAGTAAAGAATATACAGAAAGAGTCAGGACAATGTTAGAGCAGAGAATATATGAAATGCCAGTAAATTTGAACATTTCTGTAAAGTGGACCATTTCCTAGCTCCTAAACTTTACCAACACTGACACAAGAGGAAATCATTTAAGGTCATCATGTCTGCCCTTGGCATTCTCGGAACGCCCTGGCCTCAGAATGCAGCCTCAGTAGTCCTTGGTAAGGTGCGGAGAGGGGGCGGGGCTGAGGGAGGTTGGAACACTGCCCTCACTGAGGGAGTGGGTGTGGCCATCTCTGCTGTGACTGAACAAAGGGCAGGGGAGCAGGGGGCCCAGGGCAGGGCCCTCAGAGCCCGGCAGTCCCAGTGGCGTGTCACAAGTTTTTAGGCCCAGGCCAAAGGGCGCCATCTTTGTCTGCACAGCTGCCCAAACTCTCACCTTTCCACTCAGGCCGCCCTCTTACTTGAAGTGTGTGTGGAACGTGTCCGTGCAGTATACCGCGCTGCACAGCTAAGCATAGGTCTGGGCATCGTAGCTTCCTGCAAGGAGACCGAAGTTCGCAGGCAGATGGGTCCCTGGTACACACGCGGAGGGGCTCCTGCCCGGGACACAGGCCGCCCACTGCCCCTGCCCCAGATCGGGGCCCGCCAAGCAACACTGTCTGAGTCCCCTGCCTCTAGAGGGAGTATTGGACCAACACTTGTAGAAAACGGGGTCCTTGCGGGCCACTCATTGGAGGGACACAAATAAATCTTTGCCGACTTTCTGCTGAAACTTACGAGCGTTCACACCTAAGCCTCTTACAAGGTCAGCTGTTTAGCTAAACATGAGCACATGATCTAAATTTACACAATAATGAAGAAAGCAGCTACAAGGGGAGACAATCAGCCAAAACCATCAATACCAGAATTAGATTCCCAAGGCCATCCATCAGATGTAGGAATAATCGGGTGCAAGGCAGAAAATATACATAAAACTGGAACTGAAACAAGGCACAAGGATGTTTTCAAAGACTGGTAGGATCTCTCAAACATTTTTCAAGGACATGTCATTGATAAAGCTAAATACTCCAAGGTTGTGTAATACAACAGATTAATCATTGAGAAGAGTGAAATTATGCTGTTTTGAAAACTATGGCAGGTCAGATTTCTGCCTAATTATATAAGAAGATTTCTCTAAAAAATACACATTATTTCAAATACTTATTGGCTGTGAAATAAGTTAAGGGTATTTCAAATGGCTTGTCTGCAAAGAAAGGTGAGATGTAGGGAATCACAGAAAGTCGAGGGGAAAATAGGTCAATATATACATTGCTGTATGGTGAACTAAGCCTTAGGCCAGCAACAATGGAGAGGACCTGACCCTTAGACACGAACAAGTAAGCTGGAATCTTCAAAAGTTCAAATCTTTATAAGTAAAAAGATTTATTAAAATGAATAACCAAGTGTTTTAATTGACATCAGAAGATGAAAACAATAAACCCTGAGAACATGGAGAAAAGATAAATAAAGATATGAGCAGAAGTTAATACAACAGAAAACGTATAAAATTCAGGTGATTTAGTAAGTCCAAAGAATCTTTGAAAAGATTTAAAAGACACACTTTGATTAAGGAAAACCAAAACATAAGTAAAGAATATACAGAAAGAGTCAGGACAATGTTAGAGCAGAGAATATATGAAATGCCAGTAAATTTGAACATTTCTGTAAAGTGGACCATTTCCTAGCTCCTAAAGTTTACCAACACTGACACAAGAGGAAATCATTTAAGGTCATCATGTCTGCCCTTGGCATTCTCGGAACGCCCTGGCCTCAGAATGCAGCCTCTGTAGTCCATGGTAACCTGCGGAGAGGGGGCGGGGCTGAGGGAGGTTGGAACACTGCCCTCACTGAGGGAGGGGGTGTGGCCATCTCTGCTGTGACTGAACAAAGGGCAGGGGAGCAGGGGGCCCAGGGCAGGGCCCTCAGAGCCCGGCAGGCCCAGTGGAGTGTCACACGCTTTTAGGCCCAGGCCAAAGGGTGCCTTCTTTGTCTGCACAGCTGCCAAACTCTCACCTTTCCACTCAGGCCGCCCTCTTACTTGAAGTGTGTGTGGAACGTGTCCGTGCAGTATACCACGCTGCACAGCTAAGCATAGGTCTGGGCATCGTAGCTTCCTGCCAGGTGACCGAAGTTCGCAGGCAGATGGGTCCCTGGGACACACGCGGAGAGGCTCCTGCCCGGGTCACAGGCCGCCCACTGCCCCTGCCCCAGATCGGGAGCCGCAAAGCAGCCCTGTCTGAGTCCCCTGCCTCTAGAGGGAGTATTGGACCAACACTTGTAGAAAACGGGGTCCTTGCGGGCCACTCATTGGAGGGACACAAATAAATCTTTGCCGACTTTCTGCTGAAACTTACGAGCGTTCACACCTAAGCCTCTTACAAGGTCAGCTGTTTAGCTAAACATGAGCTCATGATCTAAATTTACACAATATTGAAGAAAGCAGCTACAAGGGGAGACAATCAGCCAAAACCATCAATACCAGAATTAGATTCCCAAGGCCATCCATCAGATGTAGGAATAATCGGGTGCAAGGCAGAAAATATACATAAAACTGGAACTGAAACAAGGCACAAGGATGTTTTCAAAGACTGGTAGGATCTCTAAAACATTTTTCAAGGACATGTCATTGATAAAGCTAAATACTCCAAGGTTGTGTAATACAACAGATTAATCATTGAGAAGAGTGAAATTATGCTGTTTTGAAAACTATGGCAGGTCAGATTTTCTGCCTAATTATATAAGAAGATTTCTCTAAAAAATACACATTATTTCAAATACTTATTGGCTGTGAAATAAGTTAAGGGTATTTCAAATGGCTTGTCTGCAAAGAAAGGTGAGATGTAGGGAATCACAGAAAGTCGAGGGGAAAATAGGTCAATATATACATTGCTGTATGGTGAACTAAGCCTTAGGCCAGCAACAATGGAGAGGACCTGACCCTTAGACACGAACAAGTAAGCTGGAATCTTCAAAAGTTCAAATCTTTATAAGTAAAAAGATTTATTAAAATGAATAACCAAGTGTTTTAATTGACATCAGAAGATAAAAACAATAAACCCTGAGAACATGGAGAAAAGATAAATAAAGATATGAGCAGAAGTTAATACAACAGAAAACGTATAAAATTCAGGTGATTTAGTAAGTCCAAAGAATCTTTGAAAAGATTTAAAAGACACACTTTGATTAAGGAAAACCAAAACATAAGTAAAGAATATACAGAAAGAGTCAGGACAATATTAGAGCAGAGAATATATGAAATGCCAGTAAATTTGAACATTTCTGTAAAGTGGACCATTTCCTAGCTCCTAAAGTTTACCAACACTGACACAAGAGGAAATCATTTAAGGTCATCATGTCTGCCCTTGGCATTCTCGGAACGCCCTGGCCTCAGAATGCAGCCTCTGTAGTCCATGGTAACCTGCGGAGAGTGGGCGGGGCTGAGGGAGGTTGGAACACTGCCCTCACTGAGGGAGTGGGTGTGGCCATCTCTGCTGTGACTGAACAAAGGGCAGGGGAGCAGGGGGCCCAGGGCAGGGCCCTCAGAGCCCGGCAGGCCCAGTGGAGTGTCACACGCTTTTAGGCCCAGGCCAAAGGGTGCCTTCTTTGTCTGCACAGCTGCCAAACTCTCACCTTTCCACTCAGGCCGCCCTCTTACTTGAAGTGTGTGTGGAACGTGTCCGTGCAGTATACCGCGCTGCACAGCTAAGCATAGGTCTGGGCATCGTAGCTTCCTGCCAGGTGACCGAAGTTCGCAGGCAGATGGGTCCCTGGGACAAACGTGGAGAGGCTCCTGCCCGTGTCACAGGCCGCCCACTGCCCCTGCCCCAGATCGGGAGCCGCAAAGCAGCCCTGTCTGAGTCCCCTGCCTCTAGAGGGAGTATTGGACCAACACTTGTAGAAAACGGGGTCCTTGCGGGCCACTCATTGGAGGGACACAAATAAATCTTTGCCGACTTCCTGCTGAAACTTACGAGCGTTCACACCTAAGCCTCTTACAAGGTCAGCTGTTTAGCTAAACATGAGCTCATGATCTAAATTTACACAGTATTGAAGAAAGCAGCTACAAGGGGAGACAATCAGCCAAAACCATCAATACCAGAATTAGATTCCCAAGGCCATCCATCAGATGTAGGAATAATCGGGTGCAAGGCAGAAAATATACATAAAACTGGAACTGAAACAAGGCACAAGGATGTTTTCAAAGACTGGTAGGATCTCTCAAACATTTTTCAAGGACATGTCATTGATAAAGCTAAGTACTCCAAGGTTGTGTAATACAACAGATTAATCATTGAGAAGAGTGAAATTATGCTGTTTTGAAAACTATGGCAGGTCAGATTTTCTGCCTAATTATATAAGAAGATTTCTCTAAAAAATACACATTATTTCAAAGACTTATTGGCTGTGAAATAAGTTAAGGGTATTTCAAATTGCTTGTCTGCAAAGAAAGGTGAGATGTAGGGAATCACAGAAAGTCGAGGGGAAAATAGGTCAATATATACATTGCTGTATGGTGAACTAAGCCTTAGGCCAGCAACAATGGAGAGGACCTGACCCTTAGACACGTACAAGTAAGCTGGAATCTTCAAAAGTTCAAATCTTTATAAGTAAAAAGATTTATTAAAATGAATAACCAAGTGTTTTAATTGACATCAGAAGATGAAAACAATAAACCCTGAGAACATAGAGAAAAGATAAATAAAGATATGAGCAGAACTTAATACAACAGAAAACGTATAAAATTGAGGTGATTTAGTAAGTCCAAAGAATCTTCTTTGAAAAGAATTAAAAGACACACTTTGATTAAGGAAAACCAAAACATAAGTAAAGAATATACAGAAAGAGTCAGGACAATGTTAGAGCAGAGAATATATGAAATGCCAGTAAATTTGAACATTTCTGTAAAGTGGACCATTTCCTAGCTCCTAAAGTTTACCAACACTGACACAAGAGGAAATCATTTAAGGTCATCATGTCTGCCCTTGGCATTCTCAGAACGCCCTGGCCTCAGAATGCAGCCTCTGTAGTCCATGGTAACCTGCGGAGAGGGGGCGGGGCTGAGGGAGGTTGGAACACTGCCCTCACTGAGGGAGTGGGTGTGGCCATCTCTGCTGTGACTGAACAAAGGGCAGGGGAGCAGGGGGCCCAGGGCAGGGCCCTCAGAGCCCGGCAGGCCCAGTGGAGTGTCACAAGTTTTTAGGCCCAGGCCAAAGGGCGCCTTCTTTGTCTGCAGAGCTGCCCAAACTCTCACCTTTCCACTCAGGCCGCCCTCTTACTTGAAGTGTGTGTGGAACGTGTCTGTGCAGTACACCGCGCTGCACAGCTAAGCATAGTTCTGGGCATCGTAGCTTCCTGCAAGGTGACCGAAGTTCGCAGGCAGATGGGACCCTGGACACACGCGGAGGGGCTCCTGCCCGGGTCACAGTCCGCCCACTGCCCCTGCCCCAGATCGGGGGCCGCAAAGCAGCCCTGTCTGAGTCCCCTGCATCAGAGGGAGTATTGGACCAACACTTGTAGAAAACGGAGCCTTTGCGGGCCACTCGTTGGAGGGACACAAATAAATCTTTGCCGACTTTTTGCTGAAACTTATGAGCGTTCATACCTAAGCCTCTTAAAAGGTCAGCTGTTTAGCTAAACATGAGCTCATGATCTAAATTTACACAATAATGAAGAAAGCAGCTACAAGGGGAGACAATCAGCCAAAACCATCAATACCAGAATTAGATTCCCAAGGCCATCCATCAGATGAAGGAATAATCGGGTGCAAGGCAGAAAATATACATAAAACTGGAACTGAAACAAGGCACAAGGATGTTTTAGAAGACTGGTAGGATCTCTAAAACATTTTTCAAGGACATGTCATTGATAAAGCTAAATACTCCAAGGTTGTGTAATACAACAGATTAATCATTGAGAAGAGTGAAATTATGCTGTTTTGAAAACTATGGCAGGTGAGATTTTCTGCCTAATTATATAAGAAGATTTCTCTAAAAAATACACATTATTTCAAAGACTTATTGGCTGTGAAATAAGTTAAGGGTATTTCAAATGGCTTGTCTGCAAAGTAAGGTGAGATGTAGGGAATCACAGAAAGTCGACGGGAAAATAGGTTAATATATACATTGCTGTATGGTGAACTAAGCCTTAGGCTAGCAACAATGGAGAGGACGTGACCCTTAGACACGTACAAGTAAGCTGGAATCTTCAAAAGTTCAAATCTTTATAAGTAAAAAGATTTATTAAAATGAATAACCAAGTGTTTTAATTGACATCAGAAGATGAAAACAATAAACCCTGAGAACATAGAGAAAAGATAAATAAAGATATGAGCAGAACTTAATACAACAGAAAACGTATAAAATTCAGGTGATTTAGTAAGTCCAAAGAATCTTCTTTGAAAAGAATTAAAAGACACAATTTGATTAAGGAAAACAAAAACATAAGTAAAGAATATACAGAAAGAGTCAGGACAATGTTAGAGCAGAGAATATATGAAATGCCAGTAAATTTGAACATTTCTGTCAAGTGGACCATTTCCTAGCTCCTAAAGTTTACCAACACTGACACAAGAGGAAATCATTTAAGGTCATCATGTCTGCCCTTGGCATTCTCGGAACACCCTGGCCTCAGAATGCAGCCTCTGTAGTCCATGGTAACCTGCGGAGAGGGGGCGGGGCTGAGGGAGGTTGGAACACTGCCCTCACTGAGGGAGTGTGTGTGGCCATCTCTGCTGTGACTGAACAAAGGGCAGGGGAGCAGGGGGCCCAGGCCAGGGCCCTCAGAGCCCGGCAGGCCCAGTGGAGTGTCACAAGTTTTTAGGCCCAGGCCAAAGGGCGCCTTCTTTGTCTGCACAGCTGCCCAAACTCTCACCTTTCCACTCAGGCCGCCCTCTTACTTGAAGTGTGTGTGGAACGTGTCCGCGCAGTACACCGCGCTGCACAGCTAAGCATAGTTCTGGGCATCGTAGCTTCCTGCCAGGTGACCGAAGTTCGCAGGCAGATGGGTCCCTGGGACACACGCGGTGAGGCTCCTGCCCGGGTCACAGGCCGCCCACTGCCCCTGCCACAGATCGGGAGCCGCAAAGCAGCCCTGTCTGAGTCCCCTGCCTCTAGAGGGAGTATTGGAGCAACACTTGTAGAAAACGGGGTCCTTGCGGGCCACTCATTGGAGGGACACAAATAAATCTTTGCCGACTTTCTGCTGAAACTTACGAGCGTTCACACCTAAGCCTCTTACAAGGTCAGCTGTTTAGCTAAACATGAGCTCATGATCTAAATTTACACAATATTGAAGAAAGCAGCTACAAGGGGAGACAATCAGCCAAAACCATCAATACCAGAATTAGATTCCCAAGGCCATCCATCAGATGTAGGAATAATCGGGTGCAAGGCAGAAAATATACATAAAACTGGAACTGAAACAAGGCACAAGGATGTTTTCAAAGACTGGTAGGATCTCTAAAACATTTTTCAAGGACATGTCATTGATAAAGCTAAATACTCCAAGGTTGTGTAATACAACAGATTAATCATTGAGAAGAGTGAAATTATGCTGTTTTGAAAACTATGGCAGGTCAGATTTTCTGCCTAATTATATAAGAAGATTTCTCTAAAAAATACACATTATTTCAAAGACTTATTGGCTGTGAAATAAGTTAAGGGTATTTCAAATGGCTTGTCTGCAAAGAAAGGTGAGATGTAGGGAATCACAGAAAGTCGAGGGGAAAATAGGTCAATATATACATTGCTGTATGGTGAACTAAGCCTTAGGCCAGCAACAATGGAGAGGACCTGACCCTTAGACACGTACAAGTAAGCTGGAATCTTCAAAAGTTCAAATCTTTATAAGTAAAAAGATTTATTAAAATCAATAACCAAGTGTTTTAATTGACATCAGAAGATGAAAACAATAAACCCTGAGAACATAGAGAAAAGATAAATAAAGATATGAGCAGAACTTAATACAACAGAAAACGTATAAAATTGAGGTGATTTAGTAAGTCCAAAGAATCTTCTTTGAAAAGAATTAAAAGACACACTTTGATTAAGGAAAACCAAAACATAAGTAAAGAATATACAGAAAGAGTCAGGACAATGTTAGAGCAGAGAATATATGAAATGCCAGTAAATTTGAACATTTCTGTCAAGTGGACCATTTCCTAGCTCCTAAAGTTTACCAACACTGACACAAGAGGAAATCATTTAAGGTCATCATGTCTGCCCTTGGCATTCTCGGAATGCCCTGGCCTCAGAATGCAGCCTCTGTAGTCCATGGTAACCTGCGGAGAGGGGGCGGGGCTGAGGGAGGTTGGAACACTGCCCTCACTGAGGGAGTGGGTGTGGCCATCTCTGCTGTGACTGAACAAAGGGCAGGGGAGCAGGGGGCCCAGGGCAGGGCCCTCAGAGCCCGGCAGGCCCAGTGGAGTGTCACAAGCTTTTAGGCCAAGGACAAAGGGTGCCTTCTTTGTCTGCACAGCTGCCCAAACTCTCACCTTTCCACTCAGGCCGCCCTCTTACTTGAAGTGTGTGTGGAATGTGTCCGCGCAGTATACCGCGCTGCACAGCTAAGCATAGTTCTGGGCATCGTAGCTTCCTGCCAGGTGACCGAAGTTCGCAGGCAGATGGGTCCCTGGGACACACGCGGAGAGGCTCCTGCCCGGGTCACAGGCCGCCCACTGCCCCTGCCCCAGATCGGGAGCCGCAAAGCAGCCCTGTCTGAGTCCCCTGCCTCTAGAGGGAGTATTGGACCAACACTTGTAGAAAACGGGGTCCTTGCGGGCCACTCATTGGAGGGACAGAAATAAATCTTTGCCGACTTTCTGCTGAAACTTACGAGCGTTCACACCTAAGCCTCTTACAAGGTCAGCTGTTTAGCTAAACATGAGCTCATGATCTAAATTTACACAATATTGAAGAAAGCAGCTACAAGGGGAGACAATCAGCCAAAACCATCAATACCAGAATTAGATTCCCAAGGCCATCCATCAGATGTAGGAATAATCGGGTGCAAGGCAGAAAATATACATAAAACTGGAACTGAAACAAGGCACAAGGATGTTTTCAAAGACTGGTAGGATCTCTAAAACATTTTTCAAGGACATGTCATTGATAAAGCTAAATACTCCAAGGTTGTGTAATACAACAGATTAATCATTGAGAAGAGTGAAATTATGCTGTTTTGAAAACTATGGCAGGTCAGATTTTCTGCCTAATTATATAAGAAGATTTCTCTAAAAAATACACATTATTTCAAAGACTTATTGGCTGTGAAATAAGTTAAGGGTATTTCAAATGGCTTGTCTGCAAAGAAAGGTGAGATGTAGGGAATCACAGAAAGTCGAGGGGAAAATAGGTCAATATATACATTGCTGTATGGTGAACTAAGCCTTAGGCCAGCAACAATGGAGAGGACCTGACCCTTAGACACGTACAAGTAAGCTGGAATCTTCAAAAGTTCAAATCTTTATAAGTAAAAAGATTTATTAAAATGAATAACCAAGTGTTTTAATTGACATCAGAAGATGAAAACAATAAACCCTGAGAACATGGAGAAAAGATAAATAAAGATATGAGCAGAAGTTAATACAACAGAAAACGTATAAAATTCAGGTGATTTAGTAAGTCCAAAGAATCTTTGAAAAGATTTAAAAGACACACTTTGATTAAGGAAAACCAAAACATAAGTAAAGAATATACAGAAAGAGTGAGGAAAATGTTAGAGCAGAGAATATATGAAATGCCAGTAAATTTGAACATTTCTGTAAAGTGGACCATTTCCTAGCTCCTAAAGTTTACCAACACTGACACAAGAGGAAATCATTTAAGGTCATCATGTCTGCCCTTGGCATTCTCGGAACGCCCTGGCCTCAGAATGCAGCCTCTGTAGTCCATGGTAACCTGCGGAGTGGGGGCAGGGCTGAGGGAGGTTGGAACACTGCCCTCACTGAGGGAGTGGGTGTGGCCATCTCTGCTGTGACTGAACAAAGGGCAGGGGAGCAGGGGGCCCAGGCCAGGGCTCTCAGAGCCCGGCAGGCCCAGTGGAGTGTCACAAGCTTTTAGGCCCAGGCCAAAGGGCGCCTTCTTTGTCTGCACAGCTGCCCAAACTCTCACCTTTCCACTCAGGCCGCCCTCTTACTTGAAGTGTGTGTGGAACGTGTCCGCGCAGTACACCGCGCTGCACAGCTAAGCATAGTTCTGGGCATCGTAGCTTCCTGCCAGGTGACCGAAGTTCGCAGGCAGATGGGTCCCTGGGACACACGCGGAGAGGTTCCGGCCCGGGTCACAGGCCGCCCTTGGCCCCTGCCCCAGATCGGGGGCCGCAAAGCAGCCCTGTCTGAGTCCCCTGCCTCTAGAGGGAGTATTGGACCAACACTTGTAGAAAACGGGGTCCTTGCGGGCCACTCATTGGAGGGACACAAATAAATCTTTGCCGACTTTCTGCTGAAACTTACGAGCGTTCACACCTAAGCCTCTTACAACGTCAGCTGTTTAGCTAAACATGAGCTCATGATCTAAATTTACACAATATTGAAGAAAGCAGCTACAAGGGGAGACAATCAGCCAAAACCATCAATACCAGAATTAGATTCCCAAGGCCATCCATCAGATGTAGGAATAATCGGGTGCAAGGCAGAAAATATACATAAAACTGGAACTGAAACAAGGCACAAGGATGTTTTCAAAGACTGGTAGGATCTCTAAAACATTTTTCAAGGACATGTCATTGATAAAGCTAAATACTCCAAGGTTGTGTAATACAACAGATTAATCATTGAGAAGAGTGAAATTATGCTGTTTTGAAAACTATGGCAGGTCAGATTTTCTGCCTAATTATATAAGAAGATTTCTCTAAAAAATACACATTATTTCAAAGACTTATTGGCTGTGAAATAAGTTAAGGGTATTTCAAATGGCTTGTCTGCAAAGAAAGGTGAGATGTAGGGAATCACAGAAAGTCGAGGGGAAAATAGGTCAATATATACATTGCTGTATGGTGAACTAAGCCTTAGGCCAGCAACAATGGAGAGGACCTGACCCTTAGACACGTACAAGTAAGCTGGAATCTTCAAAAGTTCAAATCTTTATAAGTAAAAAGATTTATTAAAATGAATAACCAAGTGTTTTAATTGACATCAGAAGATGAAAACAATAAACCCTGAGAACATGGAGAAAAGATAAATAAAGATATGAGCAGAACTTAATACAACAGAAAACGTATAAAATTCAGGTGATTTAGTAAGTCCAAAGAATCTTCTTTGAAAAGATTTAAAAGACACACTTTGATTAAGGAAAACCAAAACATAAGTAAAGAATATACAGAAAGAGTCAGGACAATGTTAGAGCAGAGAATATATGAAATGCCAGTAAATTTGAACATTTCTGTAAAGTGGACCATTTCCTAGCTCCTAAAGTTTACCAACACTGACACAAGAGGAAATCATTTAAGGTTATCATGTCTGCCCTTGGCATTCTCGGAACGCCCTGGCCTCAGAATGCAGCCTCTGTAGTCCATGGTAACCTGCGGAGAGGGGGCGGGGCTGAGGGAGGTTGGAACACTGCCCTCACTGAGGGAGTGTGTGTGGCCATCTCTGCTGTGACTGAACAAAGGGCAGGGGAGCAGGGGGCCGAGGGCAGGGCCCTCAGAGCCCGGCAGGCCCAGTGGAGTGTCACAAGCTTTTAGGCCCAGGCCAATGGGCGCCTTCTTTGTCTGCACAGCTGCCCAAATTCTTACCTTTCCACTCAGGCCGCCCTCTTACTTGAAGTCTGTGTGGAACGTGTCCGCGCAGTATACTGCGCTGCGCAGCTAAGCATAGGTCTGGGCATCGTAGCTTCCTGCCAGGTGACCGAAGTTCCCAGGCAGATGGGTCCCTGGGACACATGCGGAGAGGCTCCTGCCCGGGTCACAGGCCGCCCACTGCCCCTGCCCCAGATCGGGAGCCGCAAAGCAGCCCTGTCTGAGTCCCCTGCCTCTAGAGGGAGTATTGGACCAACACTTGTAGAAAACGGGGTCCTTGCGGGCCACTCATTGGAGGGACACAAATAAATCTTTGCCGATTTTCTGCTGAAACTTATGAGCGTTCACACCTAAGCCTCTTAAATGGTCAGCTGTTTAGCTAAACATGAGCTCATGATCTAAATTTACACAATAATGAAGAAAGCAGCTACAAGGGGAGACAATCAGCCAAAACCATCAATACCAGAATTAGATTCCCAAGGCCATCCATCAGATGAAGGAATAATCGGGTGCAAGGCAGAAAATATACATAAAACTGGAACTGAAACAAGGCACAAGGATGTTTTAGAAGACTGGTAGGATCTCTAAAACATTTTTCAAGGACATGTCATTGATAAAGCTAAATACTCCAAGGTTGTGTAATACAACAGATTAATCATTGAGAAGAGTGAAATTATGCTGTTTTGAAAACTATGGCAGGTCAGATTTTCTGCCTAATTATATAAGAAGATTTCTCTAAATAATACACATTATTTCAAAGACTTATTGGCTGTGAAATAAGTTAAGGGTATTTCAAATGGCTTGTCTGCAAAGAAAGGTGAGATGTAGGGAATCACAGAAAGTCGAGGGGAAAATAGGTCAATATATACATTGCTGTATGGTGAACTAAGCCTTAGGCCAGCAACAATGGAGAGGACCTGACCCTTAGACACGTACAAGTAAGCTGGAATCTTCAAAAGTTCAAATCTTTATAAGTACAAAGATTTATTAAAATGAATAACCAAGTGTTTTAATTGACATCAGAAGATGAAAACAATAAACCCTGAGAACATAGAGAAAAGATAAATAAAGATATGAGCAGAACTTAATACAACAGAAAACGTATAAAATTGAGGTGATTTAGTAAGTCCAAAGAATCTTCTTTGAAAAGAATTAAAAGACACACTTTGATTAAGGAAAACCAAAACATAAGTAAAGAATATACAGAAAGAGTCAGGACAATGTTAGAGCAGACAATATATGAAATGCCAGTAAATTTGAACATTTCTGTAAAGTGGACCATTTCCTAGCTCCTAAAGTTTACCAACACTGACACAAGAGGAAATCATTTAAGGTCATCATGTCTGCCCTTGGCATTCTCGGAACGCCCTGGCCTCAGAATGCAGCCTCTGTAGTCCATGGTAACCTGCGGAGTGGGGGCAGGGCTGAGGGAGGTTGGAACACTGCCCTCACTGAGGGAGTGGGTGTGGCCATCTCTGCTGTGACTGAACAAAGGGCAGGGGAGCAGGGGGCCCAGGGCAGGGCCCTCAGAGCACGGCAGGTCCAGTGGGGTGTCACAAGCATTAAGTCCCAGGCCAAAGGGCGCCTTCTTTGTCTGCACAGCTGCCCAAACTCTCACCTTTCCACTCAGGCCGCCCTCTTACTTGAAGTGTGTGTGGAATGTGTCCGCGCAGTATACCGCGCTGCACAGCTAAGCATAGGTCTGGGCATCGTAGCTTCCTGCCAGGTGACCGAAGTTCGCAGGCAGATGGGTCCCTGGGACACACGCGGAGAGGCTCCTGCCCGGGTCACAGGCTGCCCACGGCCCCTGCCCCAGATCGGAGGCCGCAAAGCAGCCCTGTCTGAGTCCCCTGCCTCTAGAGGGAGTATTGGACCAACACTTGTAGAAAACGGGGTCCTTGCGGGCCACTCATTGGAGGGACACAAATAAATCTTTGCCGACTTTCTGCTGAAACTTACGAGCGTTCACACCTAAGCCTCTTACAAGGTCAGCTGTTTAGCTAAACATGAGCTCATGATCTAAATTTACACAATATTGAAGAAAGCAGCTACAAGGGGAGACAATCAGCCAAAACCATCAATACCAGAATTAGATTCCCAAGGCCATCCATCAGACGTAGGAATAATCGGGTGCAAGGCAGAAAATATACATAAAACTGGAACTGAAACAAGGCACAAGGATGTTTTCAAAGACTGGTAGGATCTCTAAAACATTTTTCAAGGACATGTCATTGATAAAGCTAAATACTCCAAGGTTGTGTAATACAACAGATTAATCATTGAGAAGAGTGAAATTATGCTGTTTTGAAAACTATGGCAGGTCAGATTTTCTGCCTAATTATATAAGAAGATTTCTCTAAAAAATACACATTATTTCAAAGACTTATTGGCTGTGAAATAAGTTAAGGGTATTTCAAATGGCTTGTCTGCAAAGAAAGGTGAGATGTAGGGAATCACAGAAAGTCGAGGGGAAAATAGATCAATATATACATTGCTGTATGGTGAACTAAGCCTTAGGCCAGCAACAATGGAGAGGACCTGACCCTTAGACACGTACAAGTAAGCTGGAATCTTCAAAAGTTCAAATCTTTATAAGTAAAAAGATTTATTAAAATGAATAACCAAGTGTTTTAATTGACATCAGAAGATGAAAACAATAAACCCTGAGAACATGGAGAAAAGATAAATAAAGATATGAGCAGAAATTAATACAACATAAAACGTATAAAATTCAGGTGATTTAGTAAGTCCAAAGAATCTTTGAAAAGATTTAAAAGACACACTTTGATTAAGGAAAACCAAAACATAAGTAAAGAATATACAGAAAGAGTCAGGACAATGTTAGAGCAGAGAATATATGAAATGCCAGTAAATTTGAACATTTCTGTAAAGTGGACCATTTACTAGCTCCTAAAGTTTACCAACACTGACACAAGAGGAAATCATTTAAGGTCATCATGTCTGCCCTTGGCATTCTCGGAACGCCCTGGCCTCAGAATGCAGCCTCTGTAGTCCATGGTAACCTGCGGAGAGGGGGCGGGGCTGAGGGAGGTTGGAACACTGCCCTCACTGAGGGAGTGGGTGTGGCCATCTCTGCTGTGACTGAACAAAGGGCAGGGGAGCAGGGGGCCCAGGGCAGGGCCCTCAGAGCCCGGCAGGCCCAGTGGAGTGTCACAAGCTTTTAGGCCCAGGCCAAAGAGTGCCTTCTTTGTCTGCACAGCTGCCCAAACTCTCACCTTTCCACTCAGGCCGCCCTCTTACTTGAAGTGTGTGTGGAACGTGTCTGCGCAGTACACCGCGCTGCACAGCTAAGCATAGTTCTGGGCATCGTAGCTTCCTGCCAGGTGACCGAAGTTCGCAGGCAGATGGGACCCTGGGACACACGCGGAGAGGCTCCTGCCCGGGTCACAGGCCGCCCATGGCCCCTGCCCCAGATCGGGGGCCGCAAAGCAGCCCTGTCTGAGTCCCCTGCCTCTAGAGGGAGTATTGGGCCAACACTTGTAGAAAACGGGGTCCTTGCGGGCCACTCATTGGTGGGACACAAATAAATCTTTGCCGACTTTCTGCTGAAACTTACGAGCGTTCACACCTAAGCCTCTTACAAGGTCAGCTGTTTAGCTAAACATGAGCTCATGATCTAAATTTACACAGTATTGAAGAAAGCAGCTACAAGGGGAGACAATCAGCCAAAACCATCAATACCAGAATTAGATTCCCAAGGCCATCCATCAGATGTAGGAATAATCGGGTGCAAGGCAGAAAATATACATAAAACTGGAACTGAAACAAGGCACAAGGATGTTTTCAAAGACTGGTAGGATCTCTAAAACATTTTTCAAGGACATGTCATTGATAAAGCTAAATACTCCAAGGTTGTGTAATACAACAGATTAATCATTGAGAAGAGTGAAATTATGCTGTTTTGAAAACTATGGCAGGTCAGATTTTCTGCCTAATTATATAAGAAGATTTCTCTAAAAAATACACATTATTTCAAAGACTTATTGGCTGTGAAATAAGTTAAGGGTATTTCAAATGGCTTGTCTGCAAAGAAAGGTGAGATGTAGGGAATCACAGAAAGTCGAGGGGAAAATAGGTCAATATATACATTGCTGTATGGTGAACTAAGCCTTAGGCCAGCAACAATGGAGAGGACGTGACCCTTAGACACGTACAAGTAAGCTGGAATCTTCAAAAGTTCAAATCTTTATAAGTAAAAAGATTTACTAAAATCAATATCCAAGTGTTTTAATTGACATCAGAAAATGAAAACAATAAACCCTGAGAACATGGAGAAAAGATAAATAAACATATGAGCAGAACTTAATACAACAGAAAAGGTATAAAATTCAGGTGATTTAGTAAGTCCAAAGAATCTTCTTTGAAAAGATTTAAAAGACACACTTTGATTAAGGAAAACCAAAACATAAGTAAAGAATATACAGAAAGAGTCAGGACAATGTTAGAGCAGAGAATATATGAAATGCCAGTAAATTTGAACATTTCTGTAAAGTGGACCATTTCCTAGCTCCTAAAGTTTACCAACACTGACACAAGAGGAAATCATTTAAGGTCATCATGTCTGCCCTTGGCATTCTCGGAACGCCCTGGCCTCAGAATGCAGCCTCTGTAGTCCATGGTAACCTGTGGAGAGGGGCGGGGCTGAGGGAGGTTGGAACACTGCCCTCACTGAGGGAGTGGGTGTGGCCATCTCTGCAGTGACTGAACAAAGGGCAGGGGAGCATGGGGCCCAGGGCAGGGCCCTCAGAGCCCGGCAGGCCCAGTGGAGTGTCACAAGCTTTTAGGCCCAGGTCAAAGGGCGCCTTCTTTGTCTGCACAGCTGCCCAATCTCTCACCTTTCCACTCAGGCCGCCCTCTTACTTTAAGTGTGTGTGGAACGTGTCCGTGCAGTATACCGCGCTGCACAGATAAGCATAGGTCTGGGCATCGTAGCTTCCTGCCAGGTGACCGAAGTTCGCAGGCAGATGGGTCCCTGGGACACACGCGGAGGAGCTCCTGCCCGGGTCACAGGCCGCCCACTGCCCCTGCCCCAGATCGGGGGCCGCAACGCAGCCCTGTCTGAGTCCCCTGCCTCTAGAGGGAGTATTGGACCAACACTTGTAGAAAACGGGGTCCTTGCGGGCCACTCATTGGAGGGACACAAATAAATCTTTGCCGACTTTCTGCTGAAACTTACGAGCGTTCACACCTAAGCCTCTTACAAGGTCAGCTGTTTAGCTAAACATGAGCTCATGATCTAAATTTACACAATATTGAAGAAAGCAGCTACAAGGGGAGACAATCAGCCAAAACCATCAATACCAGAATTAGATTCCCAAGGCCATCCATCAGATGTAGGAATAATCGGGTGCAAGGCAGAAAATATACATAAAACTGGAACTGAAACAAGGCACAAGGATGTTTTCAAAGACTGGTAGGATCTCTAAAACATTTTTCAAGGACATGTCATTGATAAAGCTAAATACTCCAAGGTTGTGTAATACAACAGATTAATCATTGAGAAGAGTGAAATTATGCTGTTTTGAAAACTATGGCAGGTCAGATTTTCTGCCTAATTATATAAGAAGATTTCTCTAAAAAATACACATTATTTCAAAGACTTATTGGCTGTGAAATAAGTTAAGGGTATTTCAAATGGCTTGTCTGCAAAGAAAGGTGAGATGTAGGGAATCACAGAAAGTCGAGGGGAAAATAGATCAATATATACATTGCTGTATGGTGAACTAAGCCTTAGGCCAGCAACAATGGAGAGGACCTGACCCTTAGACACGTACAAGTAAGCTGGAATCTTCAAAAGTTCAAATCTTTATAAGTAAAAAGATTTATTAAAATGAATAACCAAGTGTTTTAATTGACATCAGAAGATGAAAACAATAAACCCTGAGAACATGGAGAAAAGATAAATAAAGATATGAGCAGAAATTAATACAACATAAAACGTATAAAATTCAGGTGATTTAGTAAGTCCAAAGAATCTTTGAAAAGATTTAAAAGACACACTTTGATTAAGGAAAACCAAAACATAAGTAAAGAATATACAGAAAGAGTCAGGACAATGTTAGAGCAGAGAATATATGAAATGCCAGTAAATTTGAACATTTCTGTAAAGTGGACCATTTACTAGCTCCTAAAGTTTACCAACACTGACACAAGAGGAAATCATTTAAGGTCATCATGTCTGCCCTTGGCATTCTCGGAACGCCCTGGCCTCAGAATGCAGCCTCTGTAGTCCATGGTAACCTGCGGAGAGGGGGCGGGGCTGAGGGAGGTTGGAACACTGCCCTCACTGAGGGAGTGGGTGTGGCCATCTCTGCTGTGACTGAACAAAGGGCAGGGGAGCAGGGGGCCCAGGGCAGGGCCCTCAGAGCCCGGCAGGCCCAGTGGAGTGTCACAAGCTTTTAGGCCCAGGCCAAAGGGTGCCTTCTTTGTCTGCACAGCTGCCCAAACTCTCACCTTTCCACTCAGGCCGCCCTCTTACTTGAAGTGTGTGTGGAACGTGTCCGCGCAGTACACCGCGCTGCACAGCTAAGCATAGTTCTGGGCATCGTAGCTTCCTGCCAGGTGACCGAAGTTCGCAGGCAGATGGGACCCTGGGACACACGCGGAGAGGCTCCTGCCCGGGTCACAGGCCGCCCATGGCCCCTGCCCCAGATCGGGGGCCGCAAAGCAGCCCTGTCTGAGTCCCCTGCCTCTAGAGGGAGTATTGGGCCAACACTTGTAGAAAACGGGGTCCTTGCGGGCCACTCATTGGTGGGACACAAATAAATCTTTGCCGACTTTCTGCTGAAACTTACGAGCGTTCACACCTAAGCCTCTTACAAGGTCAGCTGTTTAGCTAAACATGAGCTCATGATCTAAATTTACACAGTATTGAAGAAAGCAGCTACAAGGGGAGACAATCAGCCAAAACCATCAATACCAGAATTAGATTCCCAAGGCCATCCATCAGATGTAGGAATAATCGGGTGCAAGGCAGAAAATATACATAAAACTGGAACTGAAACAAGGCACAAGGATGTTTTCAAAGACTGGTAGGATCTCTAAAACATTTTTCAAGGACATGTCATTGATAAAGCTAAATACTCCAAGGTTGTGTAATACAACAGATTAATCATTGAGAAGAGTGAAATTATGCTGTTTTGAAAACTATGGCAGGTCAGATTTTCTGCCTAATTATATAAGAAGATTTCTCTAAAAAATACACATTATTTCAAAGACTTATTGGCTGTGAAATAAGTTAAGGGTATTTCAAATGGCTTGTCTGCAAAGAAAGGTGAGATGTAGGGAATCACAGAAAGTCGAGGGGAAAATAGGTCAATATATACATTGCTGTATGGTGAACTAAGCCTTAGGCCAGCAACAATGGAGAGGACCTGACCCTTAGACACGTACAAGTAAGCTGGAATCTTCAAAAGTTCAAATCTTTATAAGTAAAAAGATTTACTAAAATCAATATCCAAGTGTTTTAATTGACATCAGAAAATGAAAACAATAAACCCTGAGAACATGGAGAAAAGATAAATAAACATATGAGCAGAACTTAATACAACAGAAAAGGTATAAAATTCAGGTGATTTAGTAAGTCCAAAGAATCTTCTTTGAAAAGATTTAAAAGACACACTTTGATTAAGGAAAACCAAAACATAAGTAAAGAATATACAGAAAGAGTCAGGACAATGTTAGAGCAGAGAATATATGAAATGCCAGTAAATTTGAACATTTCTGTAAAGTGGACCATTTCCTAGCTCCTAAAGTTTACCAACACTGACACAAGAGGAAATCATTTAAGGTCATCATGTCTGCCCTTGGCATTCTCGGAACGCCCTGGCCTCAGAATGCAGCCTCTGTAGTCCATGGTAACCTGTGGAGAGGGGCGGGGCTGAGGGAGGTTGGAACACTGCCCTCACTGAGGGAGTGGGTGTGGCCATCTCTGCAGTGACTGAACAAAGGGCAGGGGAGCATGGGGCCCAGGGCAGGGCCCTCAGAGCCCGGCAGGCCCAGTGGAGTGTCACAAGCTTTTAGGCCCAGGTCAAAGGGCGCCTTCTTTGTCTGCACAGCTGCCCAATCTCTCACCTTTCCACTCAGGCCGCCCTCTTACTTTAAGTGTGTGTGGAACGTGTCCGTGCAGTATACCGCGCTGCACAGATAAGCATAGGTCTGGGCATCGTAGCTTCCTGCCAGGTGACCGAAGTTCGCAGGCAGATGGGTCCCTGGGACACACGCGGAGGAGCTCCTGCCCGGGTCACAGGCCGCCCACTGCCCCTGCCCCAGATCGGGGGCCGCAACGCAGCCCTGTCTGAGTCCCCTGCCTCTAGAGGGAGTATTGGACCAACACTTGTAGAAAACGGGGTCCTTGCGGGCCACTCATTGGAGGGACACAAATAAATCTTTGCCGACTTTCTGCTGAAACTTACGAGCGTTCACACCTAAGCCTCTTACAAGGTCAGCTGTTTAGCTAAACATGAGCTCATGATCTAAATTTACACAATATTGAAGAAAGCAGCTACAAGGGGAGACAATCAGCCAAAACCATCAATACCAGAATTAGATTCCCAAGGCCATCCATCAGATGTAGGAATAATCGGGTGCAAGGCAGAAAATATACATAAAACTGGAACTGAAACAAGGCACAAGGATGTTTTCAAAGACTGGTAGGATCTCTAAAACATTTTTCAAGGACATGTCATTGATAAAGCTAAATACTCCAAGGTTGTGTAATACAACAGATTAATCATTGAGAAGAGTGAAATTATGCTGTTTTGAAAACTATGGCAGGTCAGATTTTCTGCCTAATTATAGAAGAAGATTTCTCTAAAAAATACACATTATTTCAAAGACTTATTGGCTGTGAAATAAGTTAAGGGTATTTCAAATGGCTTGTCTGCAAAGAAAGGTGAGATGTAGGGAATCACAGAAAGTCGAGGGGAAAATAGGTCAATATATACATTGCTGTATGGTGAACTAAGCCTTAGGCCAGCAACAATGGAGAGGACCTGACCCTTAGACACGTACAAGTAAGCTGGAATCTTCAAAAGTTCAAATCTTTATAAGTAAAAAGATTTATTAAAATGAATAACCAAGTGTTTTAATTGACATCAGAAGATGAAAACAATAAACCCTGACAACATAGAAAAAAGATAAATAAAGATATGAGCAGAACTTAATACAACAGAAAACGTATAAAATTCAGGTGATTTAGTAAGTCCAAAGAATCTTCTTTGAAAAGATTTAAAAGACACACTTTGATTAAGGAAAACAAAAACATAAGTAAAGAATATACAGAAAGAGTCAGGACAATGTTAGAGCAGAGAATATATGAAATGCCAGTAAATTTGAACATTTCTGTAAAGTGGACCATTTCCTAGCTCCTAAAGTTTACCAACACTGACACAAGAGGAAATCATTTAAGGTCATCATGTCTGCCCTTGGCATTCTCGGAACGCCCTGGCCTCAGAATGCAGCCTCTGTAGTCCATGGTAACCTGCGGAGAGGGGGCGGGGCTGAGGGAGGTTGGAACACTGCTCTCACTGAGGGAGTGCGTGTGGCCATTTCTGCTGTGACTGAACAAAGGGCAGTGAAGAAGGGGGCCCAGGGCAGGGCCCTCAGAGCCTGGCAGGACCAGTGGAGTGTCACAAGCTTTTAGGCCCAGGCCAAAGGGCCCCTTCTTTGTCTGCACAGCTGCCCAAACTCTCACCTTTCCACTCAGGCCGCCCTCTTACTTGAAGTGTGTGTGGAACGTGTCCGTGCAGTATACCGCGCTGCACAGCTAAGCATAAGTCTGGGCATCGTAGCTTCCTGCCAGGTGACAGAAGTTCGCAGGCAGATGGGTCCCTGGGACACACGCGGAGGGGCTCCTGCCCGGGTCACACTCCGCCCACTGCCCCTGCCCCAGATCGGGGGCCGCAAAGCAGCCCTGTCTGAGTCCCCTGCCTCTAGAGGGAGTATTGGACCAACACTTGTAGAAAACGGGGCCCTTGCGGGCCACTCATTGGAGGGACACAAATAAATCTTTGCCGACTTTTTGCTGAAACTTACGAGCGTTCATACCTAAGCCTCTTAAAAGGTCAGCTGTTTAGCTAAACATGAGCTCATGATCTAAATTTACACAATAATGAAGAAAGCAGCTACAAGGGGAGACAATCAGCCAAAACCATCAATACCAGAATTAGATTCCCAAGGTCATCCATCAGATGAAGGAATAATCGGGTGCAAGGCAGAAAATATACATAAAACTGGAACTGAAACAAGGCACAAGGATGTTTTCAAAGACTGGTAGGATCTCTAAAACATTTTTCAAGGACATGTCATTGATAAAGCTAAATACTCCAAGGTTGTGTAATACAACAGATTAATCATTGAGAAGAGTGAAATTATGCTGTTTTGAAAACTATGGCAGGTCAGATTTTCTGCCTAATTATATAAGAAGATTTCTCTAAAAAATACACATTATTTCAAAGACTTATTGGCTGTGAAATAAGTTAAGGGTATTTCAAATGGCTTGTCTGCAAAGAAAGGTGAGATGTAGGGAATCACAGAAAGTCGAGGGGAAAATAAGTCAATATATACATTGCTGTATGGTGAACTAAGCCTTAGGCCAGCAACAATGGAGAGGACGTGACCCTTAGACACGTACAAGTAAGCTGGAATCTTCAAAAGTTCAAATCTTTATAAGTAAAAAGATTTATTAAAATGAATAACCAAGTGTTTTAATTGACATCAGAAGATGAAAACAATAAACGCTGAGATCATGGAGAAAAGATAAATAAAGATATGAGCAGAACTTAATACAACAGAAAACGTATAAAATTGAGGTGATTTAGTAAGTAAAAAGAATCTTCTTTGAAAAGAATTAAAAGACACAATTTGATTAAGGAAAACCAAAACATAAGTAAAGAATATACAGAAAGAGTCAGGACAATGTTAGAGCAGACAATATATGAAATGCCAGAAAATTTGAACATTTCTGTCAAGTGGACCATTTCCTAGCTCCTAAATTTAACAACACTGACACAAGAGGAAATCATTTAAGGTCATCATGTCTGCCCTTGGCATTCTCGGAATGTCCTGGCCTCAGAATGCAGACTCTGTAGTCCATAGTAACCTGCGGAGAGGGGACGGGGCTGAGGGAGGTTGGAACACTGCCCTCACTGAGGGAGTGGGTGTGGCCATCTCTGCTGTGACTGAACAAAGGGCAGGGGAGCAGGGGGCCCAGGGCAGGGCCCTCAGAGCCCGGCAGGCCCAGTGGAGTGTCACACGCTTTTAGGCCCAGGCCAAAGGGTGCCTTCTTTGTCTGCACAGCTGCCCAAACTCTCACCTTTCCACTCAGGCCGCCCTCTTACTTGAAGTGTGTGTGGAACGTGTCCGTGCAGTATACCGTGCTGCACAGCTAAGCATAGGTCTGGGCATCGTAGCTTCCTGCCAGGTGACCGAAGTTCGCAGGCAGATGGGTCCCTGGGATACACGCGGAGAGGCTCCTGCCCGGGTCACAGGCCGCCGAATGCCCCTGCCCCAGATCGGGAGCCGCAAAGCAGCCCTGTCTGAGTCCCCTGCCTCTAGAGGGAGTATTGGACCAACACTTGTAGAAAACGGGGTCCTTGCGGGCCACTCATTGGAGGGACACAAATAAATCTTTGCCGACTTTCTGCTGAAACTTACGAGCGTTCACACCTAAGCCTCTTACAAGGGCAGCTGTTTAGCTAAACATGAGCTCATGATCTAAATTTACACAATATTGAAGAAAGCAGCTACAAGGGGAGACAATCAGCCAAAACCATCAATACCAGAATTAGATTCCCAAGGCCATCCATCAGATGTAGGAATAATCGGGTGCAAGGCAGAAAATATACATAAAACTGGAACTGAAACAAGGCACAAGGATGTTTTCAAAGACTGGTAGGATCTCTAAAACATTTTTCAAGGACATGTCATTGATAAAGCTAAATACTCCAAGGTTGTGTAATACAACAGATTAATCATTGAGAAGAGTGAAATTATGCTGTTTTGAAAACTATGGCAGGTCAGATTTTCTGCCTAATTATATAAGAAGATTTCTCTAAAAAATACACATTATTTCAAAGACTTATTGGCTGTGAAATAAGTTAAGGGTATTTCAAATGGCTTGTCTGCAAAGAAAGATGAGATGTAGGGAATCACAGAAAGTCGAGGGGAAAATAGGTCAATATATACATTGCTGTATGGTGAACTAAGCCTTAGGCCAGCAACAATGGAGAGGACGTGACCCTTAGACACGTACAAGTAAGCTGGAATCTTCAAAAGTTCAAATCTTTATAAGTAAAAAGATTTATTAAAATCAATAACCAAGTGTTTTAATTGACATCAGAAGATGAAAACAATAAACCCTGAGAACATAGAGAAAAGATAAATAAAGATATGAGCAGAACTTAATACAACAAAAAACGTATAAAATTCAGGTGATTGAGTAAGTCCAAAGAATTTTCTTTGAAAAGATTTAAAAGACACAATTTGATTAAGGAAAACCAAAACATAAGTAAATAATATACAGAAAGAGTCAGGACAATGTTAGAGCAGAAAATATATGAAATGCCAGTAAATTTGAACATTTCTGTAAAGTGGACCATTTCCTAGCTCCTAAAGTTTACCAACACTGACACAAGAGGAAATCATTTAAGGTCATAATGTCTGCCCTTGGCATTCTCGGAATGTCCTGGCCTCAGAATGCAGACTCTGTAGTCCATAGTAACCTGCGGAGAGGGGGCGGTGCTGAGGGAGGTTGGAACACTGCCCTCACTGAGGGAGTGGGTGTGGCCATCTCTGCTGTGACTGAACAAAGGGCAGGGGAGCAGGGGGCCCAGGGCAGGGCCCTCAGAGCCCGGCAGGCCCAGTGGAGTGTCACAAGCTTTTAGGCCCAGGCCAAAGGGTGCCTTCTTTGTCTGCACAGCTGCCCAAACTCTCACCTTTCCACTCAGGCCGCCCTCTTACTTGAAGTGTGTGTGGAACGTGTCCGCGCAGTATACCGCGCTGCACAGCTAAGCATAGGTCTGGGCATCGTAGCTTCCTGCCAGGTGACCGAAGTTCGCAGGCAGATGGGTCCCTGGGACACACGCGGAGAGGCTCCTGCCCGGGTCACAGGCCGCCCACTGCCCCTGCCCCAGATCGGGAGCCGCAAAGCAGCCCTGTCTGCGTCCCCTGCCTCTAGAGGGAGTATTGGACCAACACTTGTAGAAAACGGGGTCCTTGCGGGCCACTCATTGGAGGGACACAAATAAATCTTTGCCGACTTTCTGCTGAAACTTACGAGTGTTCACACCTAAGCCTATTACAAGGTCAGCTGTTTAGCTAAACATGAGCACATGATCTAAATTTACACAATATTGAAGAAAGCAGCTACAAGGGGAGACAATCAGCCAAAACCATCAATACCAGAATTAGATTCCCAAGGCCATCCATCAGATGTAGGAATAATCGGGTGCAAGGCAGAAAATATACATAAAACTGGAACTGAAACAAGGCACAAGGATGTTTTCAAAGACTGGTAGGATCTCTAAAACATTTTTCAAGGACATGTCATTGATAAAGCTAAATACTCCAAGGTTGTGTAATACAACAGATTAATCATTGAGAAGAGTGAAATTATGCTGTTTTGAAAACTATGGCAGGTCAGATTTTCTGCCTAATTATATAAGAAGATTTCTCTAAAAAATACACATTATTTCAAAGACTTATTGGCTGTGAAATAAGTTAAGGGTATTTCAAATGGCTTGTCTGCAAAGAAAGGTGAGATGTAGGGAATCACAGAAAGTCGAGGGGAAAATAGGTCAATATATACATTGCTGTATGGTGAACTAAGCCTTAGGCCAGCAACAATGGAGAGGACCTGACCCTTAGACACGTACAAGTAAGCTGGAATCTTCAAAAGTTCAAATCTTTATAAGTAAAAAGATTTATTAAAATGAATAACCAAGTGTTTTAATTGACATCAGAAGATGAAAACAATAAACCCTGAGAACATAGAGAAAAGATAAATAAAGATATGAGCAGAACTTAATACAACAGAAAACGTATAAAATTGAGGTGATTTAGTAAGTCCAAAGAATCTTCTTTGAAAAGAATTAAAAGACACACTTTGATTAAGGAAAACCAAAACATAAGTAAAGAATATTCAGAAAGAGTCAGGACAATGTTAGAGCAGAGAATATATGAAATGCCAGTAAATTTGAACATTTCTGTAAAGTGGACCATTTCCTAGCTCCTAAAGTTTACCAACACTGACACAAGAGGAAATCATTTAAGGTCATCATGTCTGCCCTTGGCATTCTCGGAACGCCCTGGCCTCAGAATGCAGCCTCTGTAGTCCATGGTAACCTGCGGAGAGGGGGCGGGGCTGAGGGAGGTTGGAACACTGCCCTCACTGAGGGAGTGGGTGTGGCCAACTCTGCTGTGACTGAACAAAGGGCAGGGGAGCAGGGGGCCCAGGGCAGGGCCCTCAGAGCCCGGCAGGCCCAGTGGAGTGTCACAAGCTTTTAGGACCAGGCCAAAGGGTGCCTTCTTTGTCTGCACAGCTGCCCAAACTCTCACCTTTCCACTCAGCCCGCCCTCTTACTTGAAGTGTGTGTGGAACGTGTCCGCGCAGTATACCACACTACACAGCTAAGCATAGGTCTGGGCATCGTAGCTTCCTGCCAGTTGACCGAAGTTCGCAGGCAGATGGGTCCCTGGGACACACGCGGAGAGGCTCCTGCCCGGGTCACAGGCCGCCCACTTCCCCTGCCCCAGATCGGGAGCCGCAAAGCAGCCCTGTCTGAGTCCCCTGCCTCTAGAGGGAGTATTGGACCAACACTTGTAGAAAACGGGGTCCTTGCGGGCCACTCATTGGAGGGACACAAATAAATCTTTGCCGACTTTCTGCTGAAACTTACGAGCGTTCACACCTAAGCCTCTTACAAGGTCAGCTGTTTAGCTAAACATGAGCTCATGATCTAAATTTACACAATATTGAAGAAAGCAGCTACAAGGGGAGACAATCAGCCAAAACCATCAATACCAGAATTAGATTCCCAAGGCCATCCATCAGATGTAGGAATAATCGGGTGCAAGGCAGAAAATATACATAAAACTGGAACTGAAACAAGGCACAAGGATGTTTTCAAAGACTGGTAGGATCTCTAAAACATTTTTCTAGGACATGTCATTGATAAAGCTAAATACTCCAAGGTTGTGTAATACAACAGATTAATCATTGAGAAGAGTGAAATTATGCTGTTTTGAAAACTATGGCAGGTCAGATTTTCTGCCTAATTATAGAAGAAGATTTCTCTAAAAAATACACATTATTTCAAAGACTTATTGGCTGTGAAATAAGTTAAGGGTATTTCAAATGGCTTGTCTGCAAAGAAAGGTGAGATGTAGGGAATCACAGAAAGTCGAGGGGAAAATAGGTCAATATATACATTGCTGTATGGTGAACTAAGCCTTAGGCCAGCAACAATGGAGAGGACCTGACCCTTAGACACGTACAAGTAAGCTGGAATCTTCAAAAGTTCAAATCTTTATAAGTAAAAAGATTTATTAAAATCAATAACCAAGTGTTTTAATTGACATCAGAAGATGAAAACAATAAACCCTGAGAACATGGAGAAAAGATAAATAAAGATATGAGCAGAACTTAATACAACAGAAAACGTATAAAATTGAGGTGATTTAGTAAGTCCAAAGAATCTTCTTTGAAAAGATTTAAAAGACAAACTTTGATTAAGGAAAACCAAAACATAAGTAAAGAATATACAGAAAGAGTCAGGACAATGTTAGAGCAGAGAATATATGAAATGCCAGTAAATTTGAACATTTCTGTAAAGTGGACCATTTCCTAGCTCCTAAAGTTTACCAACACTGACACAAGAGGAAATCATTTAAGGTCATCATGTCTGCCCTTGGCATTCTCGGAACGCCCTGGCTTCAGAATGCAGCCTCTGTAGTCCATGGTAACCTGTGGAGAGGGGGCGGGGCTGAGGGAGGTTGGAACACTGCTCTCACTGAGGGAGTGGGTGTGGCCACTTCTGCTGTGACTGAACAAAGGGCAGGGAAGCAGGGGGCCCAGGGCAGGGCCCTCAGAGCCCGGCAGGCCCAGTGGAGTGTCACAAGCTTTTAGGCCCAGACCAATGAGCGCCTTCTTTGTCTGCACAGCTGCCCAAACTCTCACCTTTCCACTCAGGCCGCCCTCTTACTTGAAGTGTGTGTGGAACGTGTCTGTGCAGTATACCGCGCTGCACAGCTAAGCATAGGTCTGGACATCGTAGCTTCCTGCCAGGTGACCGAAGTTCGCAGGCAGATGGATCCCTGGGACAGACGCGGAGGGGCTCCTGCCCGGGTCACAGGCCGCCCACTGCCCCTGCCCCAGATCGGGGGCCGCAAAGCAGCCCTGTCTGAGTCCCCTGCCTCTAGAGGGAGTATTGGACCAACACTTGTAGAAAACGGGGTCCTTGCGGGCCTCTCATTGGAGGGACACAAATAAATCTTTGCCGACTTTCTGCTGAAACTTACGAGCGTTCATACCTAAGCCTGTTAAAAGGTCAGCTGTTTAGCTAAACATGAGCTCATGATCTAAATTTACACAATAATGAAGAAAGCAGCTACAAGGGGAGACAATCAGCCAAAACCATCAATACCAGAATTAGATTCCCAAGGTCATCCATCAGATGAAGGAATAATCGGGTGCAAGTCAGAAAATATACATAAAACTGGAACTGAAACAAGGCACAAGGATGTTTTCAAAGACTGGTAGGATCTCTAAAACATTTTTCAAGGACATGTCATTGATAAAGCTAAATACTCCAAGGTTGTGTAATACAACAGATTAATCATTGAGGAGAGCGAAATTATGCTGTTTTGAAAACTATGGCAGGTCAGATTTTCTGCCTAATTACATAAGAAGATTTCTCTAAAAATTACACATTATTTCAAAGACTTATTGGCTGTGAAATAAGTTAAGGGTATTTCAAATGGCTTGTCTGCAAAGAAAGGTGAGATGTAGGGAATCACAGAAAGTCGAGGGGAAAATAGGTCAATATATACATTGCTGTAGGGTGAACTAAGCCTTAGGCCAGCAACAATGGAGAGGACGTGACCCTTAGACACGTACAAGTAAGCTGGAATCTTCAAAAGTTCAAATCTTTATAAGTAAAAAGATTTATTAAAATGAATAACCAAGTGTTTTAATTGACATCAGAAGATGAAAACAATAAACCCTGAGATCATGGAGAAAAGATAAATAAAGATATGAGCAGAACTTAATACAACAGAAAACGTATAAAATTGAGGTGATTTAGTAAGTAAAAAGAATCTTCTTTGAAAAGAATTAAAAGACACAATTTGATTAAGGAAAACCAAAACATAAGTAAAAAATATACAGAAAGAGTCAGGACAATGTTAGAGCAGACAATATATGAAATGCCAGTAAATTTGAACATTTCTGTCAAGTGGACCATTTCCTAGCTCCTAAATTTAACAACACTGACACAAGAGGAAATCATTTAAGGTCATCATGTCTGCCCTTGGCATTCTCGGAATGTCCTGGCCTCAGAATGCAGACTCTGTAGTCCATAGTAACCTGCGGAGAGGGGGCGGGGCTGAGGGAGGTTGGAACACTGCCCTCACTGAGGGAGTGGGTGTGGCCATCTCTGCTGTGACTGAACAAAGGGCAGGGGAGCAGGGGGCCCAGGGCAGGGCCCTCAGAGCCCGGCAGGCCCAGTGGAGTGTCACACGCTTTTAGGCCCAGGCCAAAGGGTGCCTTCTTTGTCTGCACAGCTGCCCAAACTCTCACCTTTCCACTCAGGCCGCCCTCTTACTTGAAGTGTGTGTGGAACGTGTCCGTGCAGTATACCGTGCTGCACAGCTAAGCATAGGTCTGGGCATCGTAGCTTCCTGCCAGGTGACCGAAGTTCGCAGGCAGATGGGTCCCTGGGACACACGCGGAGAGGCTCCTGCCCGGGTCACAGGCCGCCGAATGCCCCTGCCCCAGATCGGGAGCCGCAAAGCAGCCCTGTCTGAGTCCCCTGCCTCTAGAGGGAGTATTGGACCAACACTTGTAGAAAACGGGGTCCTTGCGGGCCACTCATTGGAGGGACACAAATAAATCTTTGCCGACTTTCTGCTGAAACTTACGAGCGTTCACACCTAAGCCTCTTACAAGGTCAGCTGTTTAGCTAAACATGAGCTCATGATCTAAATTTACACAATATTGAAGAAAGCAGCTACAAGGGGAGACAATCAGCCAAAACCATCAATACCAGAATTAGATTCCCAAGGCCATCCATCAGATGTAGGAATAATCGGGTGCAAGGCAGAAAATATACATAAAACTGGAACTGAAACAAGGCACAAGGATGTTTTCAAAGACTGGTAGGATCTCTAAAACATTTTTCAAGGACATGTCATTGATAAAGCTAAATACTCCAAGGTTGTGTAATACAACAGATTAATCATTGAGAAGAGTGAAATTATGCTGTTTTGAAAACTATGGCAGGTCAGATTTTCTGCCTAATTATATAAGAAGATTTCTCTAAAAAATACACATTATTTCAAAGACTTATTGGCTGTGAAATAAGTTAAGGGTATTTCAAATGGCTTGTCTGCAAAGAAAGATGAGATGTAGGGAATCACAGAAAGTCGAGGGGAAAATAGGTCAATATATACATTGCTGTATGGTGAACTAAGCCTTAGGCCAGCAACAATGGAGAGGACGTGACCCTTAGACACGTACAAGTAAGCTGGAATCTTCAAAAGTTCAAATCTTTATAAGTAAAAAGATTTATTAAAATCAATAACCAAGTGTTTTAATTGACATCAGAAGATGAAAACAATAAACCCTGAGAACATAGAGAAAAGATAAATAAAGATATGAGCAGAACTTAATACAACAGAAAACGTATAAAATTCAGGTGATTGAGTAAGTCCAAAGAATTTTCTTTGAAAAGATTTAAAAGACACACTTTGATTAAGGAAAACCAAAACATAAGTAAAGAATATACAGAAAGAGTCAGGACAATGTTAGAGCAGAAAATATATGAAATGCCAGTAAATTTGAACATTTCTGTAAAGTGGACCATTTCCTAGCTCCTAAAGTTTACCAACACTGACACAAGAGGAAATCATTTAAGGTCATAATGTCTGCCCTTGGCATTCTCGGAATGCCCTGGCCTCAGAATGCAGACTCTGTAGTCAATGGTAACCTGCGGAGAGGGGGCGGGGCTGAGGGAGTTTGGAACACTGCCCTCACTGAGGGAGTGGGTGTGGCCATCTCTGCTGTGACTGAACAAAGGGCAGGGGAGCAGGGGGCCCAGGGCAGGGCCCTCAGAGCCCGGCAGGCCCAGTGGAGTGTCACAAGCTTTTAGGCCCAGGCCAAAGGGTGCCTTCTGTGTCTGCACAGCTGCCCAAACTCTGACCTTTCCACTCAGGCCGCCCTCTTACTTGAAGTGTGTGTGGAACGTGTCCGCGCAGTATACCGCGCTGCACAGCTAAGCATAGGTCTGGGCATCGTAGCTTCCTGCCAGGTGACCGAAGTTCGCAGGCAGATGGGTCCCTGGGACACACGCGGAGAGGCTCCTGCCCGGGTCACAGGCCGCCCACTGCCCCTGCCCCAGATCGGGAGCCACAAAGCAGCCCTGTCTGAGTCCCCTGCCTCTAGAGGGAGTATTGGACCAACACTTGTAGAAAACGGGGTCCTTGCGGGCCACTCATTGGAGGGACACAAATAAATCTTTGCCGACTTTCTGCTGAAACTTACGAGTGTTCACACCTAAGCCTATTACAAGGTCAGCTGTTTAGCTAAACATGAGCACATGATCTAAATTTACACAATATTGAAGAAAGCAGCTACAAGGGGAGACAATCAGCCAAAACCATCAATACCAGAATTAGATTCCCAAGGCCATCCATCAGATGTAGGAATAATCGGGTGCAAGGCAGAAAATATACATAAAACTGGAACTGAAACAAGGCACAAGGATGTTTTCAAAGACTGGTAGGATCTCTAAAACATTTTTCAAGGACATGTCATTGATAAAGCTAAATACTCCAAGGTTGTGTAATACAACAGATTAATCATTGAGAAGAGTGAAATTATGCTGTTTTGAAAACTATGGCAGGTCAGATTTTCTGCCTAATTATATAACAAGATTTCTCTAAAAAATACACATTATTTCAAAGACTTATTGGCTGTGAAATAAGTTAAGGGTATTTCAAATGGCTTGTCTGCAAAGAAAGGTGAGATGTAGGGAATCACAGAAAGTCGAGGGGAAAATAGGTCAATATATACATTGCTGTATGGTGAACTAAGCCTTAGGCCAGCAACAATGGAGAGGACCTGACCCTTAGACACGTACAAGTAAGCTGGAATCTTCAAAAGTTCAAATCTTTATAAGTAAAAAGATTTATTAAAATCAATAACCAAGTGTTTTAATTGACATCAGAAGATGAAAACAATAAACCCTGAGAACATAGAGAAAAGATAAATAAAGATATGAGCAGAACTTAATACAACAGAAAACGTATAAAATTGAGGTGATTTAGTAAGTCCGAAGAATCTTCTTTGAAAAGAATTAAAAGACACACTTTGATTAAGGAAAACCAAAACATAAGTAAAGAATATACAGAAAGAGTCAGGACAATGTTAGAGCAGAGAATATATGAAATGCCAGTAAATTTGAACATTTCTGTAAAGTGGACCATTTCCTAGCTCCTAAAGTTTACCAACACTGACACAAGAGGAAATCATTTAAGGTCATCATGTCTGCCCTTGGCATTCTCGGAACGCCCTGGCCTCAGAATGCAGCCTCTGTAGTCCATGGTAACCTGCGGAGAGGGGGCGGGGCTGAGGGAGGTTGGAACACTGCCCTCACTGAGGGAGTGGGTGTGGCCAACTCTGCTGTGACTGAACAAAGGGCAGGGGAGCAGGGGGCCCAGGGCAGGGCCCTCAGAGCCCGGCAGGCCCAGTGGACTGTCACAAGCTTTTAGGCCCAGGCCAAAGGGTGCCTTCTTTGTCTGCACAGCTGCCCAAACTCTCACCTTTCCACTCAGGCCGCCCTCTTACTTGAAGTGTGTGTGGAACGTGTCCGCGCAGTATACCGCACTACACAGCTAAGCATAGGTCTGGGCATCGTAGCTTCCTGCCAGTTGACCGAAGTTCGCAGGCAGATGGGTCCCTGGGACACACGCGGAGAGGCTCCTGCCCGGGTCACAGGCCGCCCACTTCCCCTGCCCCAGATCGGGAGCCGCAAAGCAGCCCTGTCTGAGTCCCCTGCCTCTAGAGGGAGTATTGGACCAACACTTGTAGAAAACGGGGTCCTTGCAGGCCACTCATTGGAGGGACACAAATAAATCTTTGCCGACTTTCTGCTGAAACTTACGAGCGTTCACACCTAAGCCTCTTACAAGGTCAGCTGTTTAGCTAAACATGAGCTCATGATCTAAATTTACACAATATTGAAGAAAGCAGCTACAAGGGGAGACAATCAGCCAAAACCATCAATACCAGAATTAGATTCCCAAGGCCATCCATCAGATGTACGAATAATCGGGTGCAAGGCAGAAAATATACATAAAACTGGAACTGAAACAAGGCACAAGGATGTTTTCAAAGACTGGTAGGATCTCTAAAACATTTTTCAAGGACATGTCATTGATAAAGCTAAATACTCCAAGGTTGTGTAATACAACAGATTAATCATTGAGAAGAGTGAAATTATGCTGTTTTGAAAACTATGGCAGGTCAGATTTTCTGCCTAATTATATAAGAAGATTTCTCTAAAAAATACACATTATTTCAAAGACTTATTGGCTGTGAAATAAGTTAAGGGTATTTCAAATGGCTTGTCTGCAAAGAAAGGTGAGATGTAGGGAATCACAGAAAGTCGAGGGGAAAATAGGTCAATATATACATTGCTGTATGGTGAACTAAGCCTTAGGCCAGCAACAATGGAGAGGACCTGACCCTTAGACACGTACAAGTAAGCTGGAATCTTCAAAAGTTCAAATCTTTATAAGTAAAAAGATTTATTAAAATCAATAACCAAGTGTTTTAATTGACATCAGAAGATGAAAACAATAAACCCTGAGAACATGGAGAAAAGATAAATAAAGATATGAGCAGAACTTAATACAACAGAAAACGTATAAAATTGAGGTGATTTAGTAAGTCCAAAGAATCTTCTTTGAAAAGATTTAAAAGACACACTTTGATTAAGGAAAACCAAAACATAAGTAAAGAATATACAGAAAGAGTCAGGACAATGTTAGAGCAGAGAATATATGAAATGCCAGTAAATTTGAACATTTCTGTAAAGTGGACCATTTCCTAGCTCCTAAAGTTTACCAACACTGACACAAGAGGAAATCATTTAAGGTCATCATGTCTGCCCTTGGCATTCTCGGAACGCCCTGGCCTCAGAATGCAGCCTCTGTAGTCCATGGTAACCTGCGGAGAGGGGGCGGGGCTGAGGGAGGTTGGAACACTGCTCTCACTGAGGGAGTGGGTGTGGCCACTTCTGCTGTGACTGAACAAAGGGCAGGGAAGCAGGGGGCCCAGGGCAGGGCCCTCAGAGCCCGGCAGGCCCAGTGGAGTGTCACAAGCTTTTAGGCCCAGACCAATGGGCGCCTTCTTTGTCTGCACAGCTGCCCAAACTCTCACCTTTCCACTCAGGCCGCCCTCTTACTTGAAGTGTGTGTGGAACGTGTCCGTGCAGTATACCGCGCTGCACAGCTAAGCATAGGTCTGGACATCGTAGCTTCCTGCCATGTGACCGAAGTTCGCAGGCAGATGGGTCCCTGGGACACACGCGGAGGGGCTCCTGCCCGGGTCACAGGCCGCCCACTGCCCCTGCCCCAGATCGGGGGCCGCAAAGCAGCCCTGTCTGAGTCCCCTGCCTCTAGAGGGAGTATTGGACCAACACATGTAGAAAACGGGGTCCTTGCGGGCCTCTCATTGGAGGGACACAAATAAATCTTTGCCGACTTTCTGCTGAAACTTACGAGCGTTCACACCTAAGCCTCTTACAAAGTCAGCTGTTTAGCTAAACATGAGCTCATAATCTAAATTTACACAATATTGAAGAAAGCAGCTACAAGGGGAGACAATCAGCCAAAACCATCAATACCAGAATTAGATTCCCAAGGCCATCCATCAGTTGTAGGAATAATCGGGTGCAAGGCAGAAAATATACATAAAACTGGAACTGAAACAAGGCACAAGGATGTTTTCAATGACTGGTAGGATCTCTAAAACATTTTTCAAGGACATGTCATTGATAAAGCTAAATACTGCAAGGTTCTGTAATACAACAGATTAATCATTGAGAAGAGTGAAATTATGCTGTTTTGAAAACTATGGCAGGTCAGATTTTCTGCCTAATTATATAAGAAGATTTCTCTAAAAAATACACATTATTTCAAAGACTTATTGGCTGTGAAATAAGTTAAGGGTATTTCAAATGGCTTGTCTGCAAAGAAAGGTGAGATGTAGGGAATCACAGAAAGTTGAGGGGAAAATAGGCCAATATATACATTGCTGTATGGTGAACTAAGCCTTAGGCCAGCAACAATGGAGAGGACCTGACCCTTAGACACGTACAAGTAAACTGGAATCTTCAAAAGTTCAAATCTTTATAAGTAAAAAGATTTATTAAAATGAATAACCAAGTGTTTTAATTGACATCAGAAGATGAAAACAATAAACCCTGAGAACATAGAAAAAAGATAAATAAAGATATGAGCAGAACTTAATACAACAGAAAACGTATAAAATTCAGGTGATTTAGTAAGTCCAAAGAATCTTCTTTGAAAAGAATTAAAAGACACACTTTGATTAAGGAAAACCAAAACATAAGTAAAGAATATACAGAAAGAGTCAGGACAATGTTAGAGCAGAGAATATATGAAATGCCAGTAAATTTGAACATTTCTGTAAAGTGGACCATTTCCTAGCTCCTAAAGTTTACCAACACTGACACAAGAGGAAATCATTTAAGGTCATCATGTCTGCCCTTGGCATTCTCGGAACGCCCTGGCCTCAGAATGCAGCCTCTGTAGTCCATGGTAACCTGCAGAGAGGGGGCGGGGCTGAGGGAGGTTGGAACACTGCCCTCACTGAGGGAGTGGGTGTGGCCATCTCTGCTGTGACTGAACAAAGGGCAGGGGAGCAGGGGGCCCAGGGCAGGGCCCTCAGAGCCCGGCAGGCCCAGTGGAGTGTCACAAGCTTTTAGGCGCAGGCCAAAGGGCGCCATCTTTGTCTGCACAGCTGCCCAAACTCACACCTTTCCACTCAGGCCGCCCTCTTACTTGAAGTGTGTGTGGAACGTGTCCGTGCAGTATACCGCGCTGCACAGCTAAACATAGGTCTGGGCATCGTAGCTTCCTGCCAGGTGACCGAAGTTCGCAGGTAGATGGGTCCCTGGGACACTAGTGGAGAGGCTCCTGCCCGGGTCACAGGCTGCCCACGGCCCCTGCCCCAGATCGGGGGCCGCAAAGCAGCCCTGTCTGAGTCCCCTGCCTCTAGAGGGAGTATTGGACCAACACTTGTAGAAAACGGGGTCCTTGCGGGCCACTCATTGGAGGGACACAGATAAATCTTTGCCGACTTTCTGCTGAAACTTACGAGCTTTCACACCTAAGCCACTTACAAGGTCAGCTGTTTAGCTAAACATGAGCTCATGATCTAAATTTACACAATATTGAAGAAAGCAGCTACAAGGGGAGACAATCAGCCAAAACCATCAATACCAGATTAGATTCCCAAGGCCATCCATCAGGTGAAGGAATAATCGGGTGCAAGGCAGAAAATATACATAAAACTGGAACTGAAACAAGGCACAAGGATGTTTTCAAAGACTGGTAGGATCTCTAAAACATTTTTCAAGGACATGTCATTGATAAAGCTAAATACTCCAAGGTTGTGTAATACAACAGATTAATCATTGAGAAGAGTGAAATTATGCTGTTTTGAAAACTATGGCAGGTCAGATTTTCTGCCTAATTATATAAGAAGATTTCTCTAAAAAATACACATTATTTCAAATACTTATTGGCTGTGAAATAAGTTAAGGGTATTTCAAATGGCTTGTCTGCAAAGAAAGGTGAGATTTAGGGAATCATAGAAAGTCGAGGGGAAAATAGGTCAATATATACATTGCTGTATGGTGAACTAAGCCTTAGGCCAGCAACAATGGAGAGGACCTGACCCTTAGACACGTACAAGTAAGCTGGAATCTTCAAAAGTTCAAATCTTTATAAGTACAAAGATTTATTAAAATGAATAACCAAGTGTTTTAATTGACAGCAGAAGATGAAAACAATAAACCCTGAGAACATAGAAAAAAGATAAATAAAGATATGAGCAGAACTTAATACAACAGAAAACGTATAAAATTCAGGTGATTTAGTAAGTCCAAAGAACCTTCTTTGAAAAGATTTAAAAGACACACTTTGATTAAGGAAAACCAAAACATAAGTAAAGAATATACAGAAAGAGTCAGGACAATGTTAGAGCAGAGAATATATGAAATGCCAGTAAATTTGAACATTTCTGTAAAGTGGACCATTTCCTAGCTCCTAAAGTTTTCCAACACTGACACAAGAGGAAATCATTTAAGGTCATCATGTCTGCCCTTGGCATTCTCGGAACGCCCTGGCCTCAGAATGCAGCCTCTGTAGTCCATGGTAACCTGCGGAGAGGGGGCGGGGCTGAGGGAGGTTGGAACACTACCCTCACTGAGGGAGTGGATGTGGCCATCTCTGCTGTGACTGAACAAAGGGCAGGGGAGCAGGGGTCCCAGGGCAGGGCCCTCAGAGCCCGGCAGGCCCAGTGGAGTGTCACAAGCTTTTAGGCCCAGGACAAGGGGCGCCTTCTTTGTCTGCACAGCTGCCCAAACTCTCACCTTTCCACTCAGGCAGCCCTCTTACTTGAAGTGTGTGTGGAACCTGTCCGCTCAGTACACCGCGCTGCACAGCTAAGCATAGGTCTGGGCTTCGTAGCTTCCTGCCAGGTGACCGAAGTTCGCAGGCAGATGGGTCCCTGGGACACATGCGTAGGGGCTCCTGCCTGGTCACAGGCCGCCCACTGCCCCTGCACCAGATCGGGGGTCGCAAAGCAGCCCTGTCTGAGTCCCCTGCCTCTAGAGGGAGTATTGGACCAACACTTGTAGAAAACGGGGTCCTTGCGGGCCACTCATTGGAGGGACACAAATAAATCTTTGCCGACTTTCTGCTGAAACTTACGAGCGTTCACACCTAAGCCTCTTACAAGGTCAGCTGTTTAGCTAAACATGAGCACATGATCTAAATTTACACAATATTGAAGAAAGCAGCTACAAGGGGAGACAATCAGCCAAAACCATCAATACCAGAATTAGATTCCCAAGGCCATCCATCAGATGTAGGAATAATCGGGTGCAAGGCAGAAAATATACATAAAACTGGAACTGAAACAAGGCACAAGGATGTTTTCAAAGACTGTTAGGATCTCTAAAACATTTTTCAAGGACATGTCATAGATAAAGCTAAATACTCCAAGGTTGTGTAATACAACAGATTAATCACTGAGAAGAGTGAAATTATGCTGTTTTGAAAACTATGGCAGGTCAGATTTTCTGCCTAATTATATAAGAAGATTTCTCTAAAAAAGACACATTATTTCAAAGACTTATTGGCTGTGAAATAAGTTAAGGGTATTTCAAATGGCTTGTCTGCAAAGAAAGGTGAGATGTAGGGAATCACAGAAAGTCGAGGGGAAAATAGGTCAATATATACATTGCTGTATGGTGAACTAAGCCTTAGGCCAGCAACAATGGAGAGGACCTGACCCTTAGACACGTACAAGTAAGCTGGAATCTTCAAAAGTTCAAATCTTTATAAGTAAAAAGATTTATTAAAATGAATAACCAAGTGTTTTAATTGACATCAGAAGATGAAAACAATAAACCCTGAGAACATAGAGAAAAGATAAATAAAGATATGAGCAGAACTTAATACAACAGAAAACGTATAAAATTGAGGTGATTTAGTAAGTCCAAAGAATCTTCTTTGAAAAGAATTAAAAGACACACTTTGATTAAGGAAAACCAAAACATAAGTAAAGAATATACAGAAAGAGTCAGGACAATGTTAGAGCAGAGAATATATGAAATGCCAGTAAATTTGAACATTTCTGTAAAGTGGACCATTTCCTAGCTCCTAAAGTTTACCAACACTGACACAAGAGGAAATCATTTAAGGTCATCATGTCTGCCCTTGGCATTCTCGGAACGCCCTGGCCTCAGAATGCAGCCTCTGTAGTCCATGGTAACCTGCGGAGAGGGGGCGGGGCTGAGGGAGGTTGGAACACTGCCCTCACTGAGGGAGTGGGTGTGGCCAACTCTGCTGTGACTGAACAAAGGGCAGGGGAGCAGGGGGCCCAGGGCAGGGCCCTCAGAGCCCGGCAGGCCCAGTGGAGTGTCACAAGCTTTTAGGCCCAGGCCAAAGGGTGCCTTCTTTGTCTGCACAGCTGCCCAAACTCTCACCTTTCCACTCAGGCCGCCCTCTTACTTTAAGTGTGTGTGGAACGTGTCCGCGCAGTATACCGCACTACACAGCTAAGCATAGGTCTGGGCATCGTAGCTTCCTGCCAGGTGACCGAAGTTCGCAGGCAGATGGGTCCCTGGGACACACGCGGAGAGGCTCCTGCCCGGGTCACAGGCCGCCTACTGCCCCTGCCCCAGATCGGGAGCCGCAAAGCAGCCCTGTCTGAGTCCCCTGCCTCTAGAGGGAGTATTGGACCAACACTTGTAGAAAACGGGGTCCTTGCAGGCCGCTCATTGGAGGGACACAAATAAATCTTTGCCGACTTTCTGCTGAAACTTACGAGCGTTCACACCTAAGCCTCTTACAAGGTCAGCTGTTTAGCTAAACATGAGCTCATGATCTAAATTTACACAATATTGAAGAAAGCAGCTACAAGGGGAGACAATCAGCCAAAACCATCAATACCAGAATTAGATTCCCAAGGCCATCCATCAGATGTAGGAATAATCGGGTGCAAGGCAGAAAATATACATAAAACTGGAACTGAAACAAGGCACAAGGGTGTTTTCAAAGACTGGTAGGATCTCTAAAACATTTTTCTAGGACATGTCAATGATAAAGCTAAATACTCCAAGGTTGTGTAATACAACAGATTAATCAATGAGAAGAGTGAAATTATGCTGTTTTGAAAACTATGGCAGGTCAGATTTTCTGCCTAATTAAATAAGAAGATTTCTCTAAAAAATACACATTATTTCAAAGACGTATTGGCTGTGAAATAAGTTAAGGGTATTTCAAATGGCTTGTCTGCAAAGAAAGGTGAGATGTAGGGAATCACAGAAAGTCGAGGGGAAAATAGGTCAATATATACATTGCTGTATGGTGAACTAAGCCTTAGGCCAGCAACAATGGAGAGGACCTGACCCTTAGACACGTACAAGTAAGCTGGAATCTTCAAAAGTTCAAATCTTTATAAGTAAAAAGATTTATTAAAATCAATAACCAAGTGTTTTAATTGACATCAGAAGATGAAAACAATAAACCCTGAGAACATGGAGAAAAGATAAATAAAGATATGAGCAGAACTTAATACAACAGAAAACGTATAAAATTGAGGTGATTTAGTAAGTCCAAAGAATCTTCTTTGAAAAGATTTAAAAGACAAACTTTGATTAAGGAAAACCAAAACATAAGTAAAGAATATACAGAAAGAGTCAGGACAATGTTAGAGCAGAGAATATATGAAATGCCAGTAAATTTGAACATTTCTGTAAAGTGGACCATTTCCTAGCTCCTAAAGTTTACCAACACTGACACAAGAGGAAATCATTTAAGGTCATCATGTCTGCCCTTGGCATTCTCGTAACGCCCTGGCCTCAGAATGCAGCCTCTGTAGTCCATGGTAACCTGCGGAGAGGGGGCGGGGCTGAGGGCGGTTGGAACACTGCTCTCACTGAGGGAGTGGGTGTGGCCACTTCTGCTGTGACTGAACAAAGGGCAGGGAAGCAGGGGGCCCAAGGCAGGGCCCTCAGAGCCCGGCAGGCCCAGTGGAGTGTCACAAGCTTTTAGGCCCAGAACAATGGGCGCCTTCTTTGTCTGCACAGCTGCCCAAACTCTCACCTTTCCACTCAGGCCGCCCTCTTACTTGAAGTGTGTGTGGAACGTGTCCGTGCAGTATACCGCGCTGCACAGCTAAGCATAGGTCTGGACATCGTAGCTTCCTGCCAGGTGACCGAAGTTCGCAGGCAGATGGGTCCCTGGGACACACGCAGAGGGGCTCCTGCCCGGGTCACAGGCCGCCCACAGCCCCTGCCCCAGATCGGGGGCCGCAAAGCAGCCCTGTCTGAGTCCCCTGCCTCTAGAGGGAGTATTGGACCAACACTTGTAGAAAACGGGGTCCTTGCGGGCCACTCATTGGAGGGACACAAATAAATCTTTGCCGACTTTCTGCTGAAACTTACGAGCTTTCACACCTAAGCCACTTACAAGGTCAGCTGTTTAGCTAAACATGAGCTCATGATCTAAATTTACACAATATTGAAGAAAGCAGCTACAAGGGGAGACAATCAGCCAAAACCATCAATACCAGAATTAGATTCCCAAGGCCATCCATCAGATGAAGGAATAATCGGGTGCAAGGCAGAAAATATACATAAAACTGGAACTGAAACAAGGCACAAGGATGTTTTCAAAGACTGGTAGGATCTCTAAAACATTTTTCAAGGACATGTCATTGATAAAGCTAAATACTCCAAGGTTGTGTAATACAACAGATTAAGCATTGAGAAGAGTGAAATTATGCTGTTTTGAAAACTATGGCAGGTCAGATTTTCTGCCTAATTATATAAGAAGATTTCTCTAAAAAAGACACATTATTTCAAAGACTTATTGGCTGTGAAATAAGTTAAGGGTATTTCAAATGGCTTGTCTGCAAAGAAAGGTGAGATGTAGGGAATCATAGAAAGTCGAGGGGAAAATAGGTCAATATATACATTGCTGTATGGTGAACTAAGCCTTAGCCCAGCAACAATGGAGAGGATATGACCCTTAGACACGAACAAGTAAGCTGGTAATTTCAAAAGTTCAAATCTTTATAAGTAAAAAGATTTATTAAAATGAATAACAAAGTGTTTTAATTGACATCAGAAGATGAAAACAATAAACCCTGAGAACATAGAAAAAAGATAAATAAAGATATGTGCAGAACTTAATACAACAGAAAACGTATAAAATTCAGGTGATTTAGTAAGTCCAAAGAATCTTCTTTGAAAAGATTTAAAAGACACACTTTGATTAAGGAAAACCAAAACATAAGTAAAGAATATACAGAAAGAGTCAGGACAATGTTAGAGCAGAGAATATATGAAATGCCAGTAAAATTGAACATTTCTGTAAAGTGGACCATTTCCTAGCTCCTAAAGTTTTCCAACACTGACACAAGAGGAAATCATTTAAGGTCATCATGTCTGCCCTTGGCATTCTCGGAACGCCCTGGCCTCAGAATGCAGCCTCTGTAGTCCATGGTAACCTGCGGAGAGGGGGCGGGGCTGAGGGAGGTTGGAACACTACCCTCACAGAGGGAGTGGGTGTGGCCATCTCTGCTGTGACTGAACAAAGGGCAGGGGAGCAGGGGTCCCAGGGCAGGGCCCTCAGAGCCCGGCAGGCCCAGTGGAGTGTCACAAGCTTTTAGGCCCAGGCCAAGGGGCGCCTTCTTTGTCTGCACAGCTGCCCAAACTCTCACCTTTCCACTCAGGCCGCCCTCTTACTTGAAGTGTGTGTGGAACGTGTCCGTGCAGTAAACCGTGCTGCACAGATAAGCATAGGTCTGGGCATCGTAGCTTCCTGCCAGGTGACCGAAGTTCGCAGGCAGATGGGTCCCTGGGACACACGCGGAGAGGCTCCTGCCCGGGTCACAGGCCGCCCACTGCCCCTGCCCCAGATCGGGGGCCGCAAAGCAGCCCTGTCTGAGTCCCCTGCCTCTAGAGGGAGTATTGGACCAACACTTGTAGAAAACGGGGTCCTTGCGGGCCACTCATTGGAGGGACACAAATACATCTTTGCCGACTCTCTGCTGAAACTTACGAGCGTTCACAACTAAGCCTCTTACAAGGGCAGCTGTTTAGCTAAACATGAACTCATGATCTAAATTTACACAATAATGAAGAAAGCAGCTACAAGGGGAGAGAATCAGCCAAAACCATCAATACCAGAATTAGATTCCCAAGGCCATCCATCAGATGTAGGAATAATCGGGTGCAAGGCAGAAAATATACATAAAACTGGAACTGAAACAAGGCACAAGGATGTTTTCAAAGACTGGTAGGATCTCTAAAACATTTTTCAAGGACATGTCATTGATAATGCTAAATACTGCAAGGTTGTGTAATACAACAGATTAAGCATTGAGAAGAGTGAAATTATGCTGTTTTGAAAACTATGGCAGGTCAGATTTTCTGCCTAATTATATAAGAAGATTTCTCTAAAAAATACACATTATTTCAAAGACTTATTGGCTGTGAAATAAGTTAAGGGTATTTCAAATGGCTTGTCTGCAAAGAAAGGTGAGATGTAGGGAATCACAGAAAGTCGAGGGGAAAATAGGTCAATATATACATTGCTGTATGGTGAACTAAGCCTTAGGCCAGCAACAATGGAGAGGACCTGACCCTTAGACACGTACAAGTAAGCTGGAATCTTCAAAAGTTCAAATCTTTATAAGTAAGAAGATGTAGTAAAATCAATAACCAAGTGTTTTAATTGACATCAGAAGATGAAAACAATAAACCCTGAGAACATGGAGAAAAGATAAATAAAGATATGAGCAGAAATTAATACAACAGAAAACGTATAAAATTCAGGTGATTTAGTAAGTCCAAAGAATCTTCTTTGAAAAGATTTAAAAGACACACTTTGATTAAGGAAAACCAAAACATTAGTAAAGAATATACAGAAAGAGTCAGGACAATGTTAGAGCAGAGAATATATGAAATGCCAGTAAATTTGAACATTTCTGTAAAGTGGACCATTTCCTAGCTCCTAAAGTTTTCCAACACTGACACAAGAGGAAATCATTTAAGGTCATCATGTCTGCCCTTGGCATTCTCGGAACGCCCTGGCCTCAGAATGCAGCCTCTGTAGTCCATGGTAACCTGCGGAGAGGGGGCGGGGCTGAGGGAGGTTGGAACACTACTCTCACTGAGGGAGTGGGTGTGGCCATCTCTGCTGTGACTGAACAAAGGGCAGGGGAGCAGGGGGCCCAGGGCAGGGCCCTCAGATCCCGGCAGGCCCAGTGGAGTGTCACAAGCTTTTAGGCCCAGGCCAAGGGGCGCCTTCTTTGTCTGCACAGCTGCCCAAACTCTCACCTTTCCACTCAGGCAGCCCTCTTACTTGAAGTGTGTGTGGAACCTGTCCGCTCAGTACACCGCGCTGCACAGCTAAGCATAGGTCTGGGCTTCGTAGCTTCCTGCCAGGAGACCGAAGTTCGCAGGCAGATGGGTCCCTGGGACACACGCGTAGGGGCTCCTGCCTGGGTCACAGGCCGCCCACTGCCCCTGCCCCAGATCGGGGGTCGCAAAGCAGCCCTGTCTGAGTCCCCTGCCTCTAGAGGGAGTATTGGACCAACACTTGTAGAAAACGGGGTCCTTGCGGGCCACTCATTGGAGGGACACAAATAAATCTTTGCCGACTTTCTGCTGAAACTTACGAGCGTAAACACCTAAGCCTCTTACAAGGTGAGCTGTTTAGCTAAACATGAGCACATGATCTAAATTTACACAATATTGAAGAAAGCAGCTACAAGGGGAGACAATCAGCCAAAACCATCAATACCAGAATTAGATTCCCAAGGCCATCCATCAGATGAAGGAATAATCGGGTGCAAGGCAGAAAATATACATAAAACTGGAACTGAAACAAGGCACAAGGATGTTTTCAAAGACTGGTAGGATCTCTAAAACATTTTTCAAGGACATGTCATTGATAAAGCTAAATACTCCAAGGTTGTGTAATACAACAGATTAATCATTGAGAAGAGTGAAATTATGCTGTTTTGAAAACTATGGCAGGTCAGATTTTCTGCCTAATTATATAAGAAGATTTCTCTAAAAAATACACATTATTTCAAAGACTTATTGGCTGTGAAATAAGTTAAGGGTATTTCAAATGGCTTGTCTGCAAAGAAAGGTGAGATGTAGGGAATCACAGAAAGTCGAGGGGAAAATAGGTCAATATATACATTGCTGTATGGTGAACTAAGCCTTAGGCCAGCAACAATGGAGAGGACCTGACCCTTAGACACGTACAAGTAAGCTGGAATCTTCAAAAGTTCAAATCTTTATAAGTAAAAAGATTTATTAAAATGAATAACCAAGTGTTTTAATTGACATCAGAAGATGAAAACAATAAACCCTGAGAACATAGAGAAAAGATAAATAAAGATATGAGCAGAACTTAATACAACAGAAAACGTATAAAATTCAGGTGATTTAGTAAGTCCAAAGAATCTTCTTTGAAAAGAATTAAAAGACACACTTTGATTAAGGAAAACCAAAACATAAGTAAAGAATATACAGAAAGAGTCAGGACAATGTTAGAGCAGAGAATATATGAAATGCCAGTAAATTTGAACATTTCTGTAAAGTGGACCATTTCCTAGCTCCTAAAGTTTACCAACACTGACACAAGAGGAAATCATTTAAGGTCATCATGTCTGCCCTTGGCATTCTCGGAACGCCCTGGCCTCAGAATGCAGCCTCTGTAGTCCATGGTAACCTGCGGAGAGGGGGCGGGGCTGAGGGAGGTTGGAACACTGCCCTCACTGAGGGAGTGGGTGTGGCCAACTCTGCTGTGACTGAACAAAGGGCAGGGGAGCAGGGGGCCCAGGGCAGGGCCCTCAGAGCCCGGCAGGCCCAGTGGAGTGTCACAAGCTTTTAGGCCCAGGCCAAAGGGTGCCTTCTTTGTCTGCACAGCTGCCCAAACTCTCACCTTTCCACTCAGGCCGCCCTCTTACTTGAAGTGTGTGTGGAACGTGTCCGCGCAGTATACCGCACTACACAGCTAAGCATAGGTCTGGGCATCGTAGCTTCCTGCCAGGTGACCGAAGTTCGCAGGCAGATGGGTCCCTGGGACACACGCGGAGAGGCTCCTGCCCGGGTCACAGGCCGCCCACGGCCCCTGCCCCATATTGGGGGCCGCAAAGCAGCCCTGTCTGAGTCCCCTGCCTCTAGAGGGAGTATTGGACCAACACTTGTAGAAAACGGGGTCCTTGCGGGCCACTCATTGGAGGGACACAAATAAATCTTTGCCGACTTTCTGCTGAAACTTACGAGCTTTCACACCTAAGCCACTTACAAGGTCAGCTGTTTAGCTAAACATGAGCTCATGATCTAAATTTACACAATATTGAAGAAAGCAGCTACAAGGGGAGACAATCAGCCAAAACCATCAATACCAGAATTAGATTCCCAAGGCCATCCATCAGATGAAGGAATAATCGGGTGCAAGGCAGAAAATATACATAAAACTGGAACTGAAACAAGGCACAAGGATGTTTTCAAAGACTGGTAGGATCTCTAAAACATTTTTCAAGGACATGTCATTGATAAAGCTAAATACTCCAAGGTTGTGTAATACAACAGATTAATCATCGAGAAGAGTGAAATTATGCTGTTTTGAAAACTATGGCAGGTCAGATTTTCTGCCTAATTATATAAGAAGATTTCTCTAAAAAATACACATTATTTCAAAGACTTATTGGCTGTGAAATAAGTTAAGGGTATTTCAAATGGCTTGTCTGCAAAGAAAGGTGAGATGTAGGGAATCATAGAAAGTCGAGGGGAAAATAGGTCAATATATACATTGCTGTATGGTGAACTAAGCCTTAGGCCAGCAACAATGGAGAGGATCTGACCCTTAGACACGAACAAGTAAGCTGGTAATTTCAAAAGATCAAATCTTTATAAGTAAAAAGATTTATTAAAATGAATAACAAAGTGTTTTAATTGACATCAGAAGATGAAAACAATAAACCCTGAGAACATAGAAAAAAGATAAATAAAGATATGTGCAGAACTTAATACAACAGAAAACGTATAAAATTCAGGAGATTTAGTAAGTCCAAAGAATCTTCTTTGAAAAGATTTAAAAGACACACTTTGATTAAGGAAAACCAAAACATAAGTAAAGAATATACAGAAAGAGTCAGGACAATGTTAGAGCAGAGAATATATGAAATGCCAGTAAATTTGAACATTTCTGTAAAGTGTACCATTTCCTAGCTCCTAAAGTTTTCCAACACTGACACAAGAGGAAATCATTTAAGGTCATCATGTCTGCCCTTGGCATTCTCGGAACGCCCTGGCCTCAGAATGCAGCCTCTGTAGTCCATGGTAACCTGCGGAGAGGGGGCGGGGCTGAGGGAGGTTGGAACACTACCCTCACTGAGGGAGTGGGTGTGGCCATCTCTGCTGTGACTGAACAAAGGGCAGGGGAGCAGGGGTCCCAGGGCAGGGCCCTCAGAGCCCGGCAGGCCCAGTGGAGTGTCACAAGATTTTAGGCCCAGGCCAAGGGGCGCCTTCTTTGTCTGCACAGCTGCCCAAACTCTCACCTTTCCACTGAGGCAGCCCTCTTACTTGAAGTGTGTCTGGAACCTGTCCGCTCAGTACACCGCGCTGCACAGCTAAGCATAGGTCTGGGCTTCGTAGCTTCCTGCCAGGTGACCGAAGTTCGCAGGCAGATGGGTCCCTGGGACACTCGCGTAGGGGCTCCTGCCTGGGTCACAGGCCGCCCACTGCCCCTGCCCCAGATCGGGGGTCGCAAAGAAGCCCTGTCTGAGTCCCCTGCCTCTAGAGGGAGTATTGGACCAACACTTGTAGAAAACGGGGTCCTTGCGGGCCACTCATTGGAGGGACACAAATAAATCTTTGCCGACTTTCTGCTGAAACTTACGAGCGTTCACACCTAAGCCTCTTACAAGGTCAGCTGTTTAGCTAAACATGAGCACATGATCTAAATTTACACAATATTGAAGAAAGCAGCTACAAGGGGAGACAATCAGCCAAAACCATCAATACCAGAATTAGATTCCCAAGGCCATCCATCAGATGAAGGAATAATCGGGTGCAAGGCAGAAAATATACATAAAACTGGAACTGAAACAAGGCACAAGGATGTTTTCAAAGACTGGTAGGATCTCTAAAACATTTTTCAAGGACATGTCATTGATAAAGCTAAATACTCCAAGGTTGTGTAATACAACAGATTAATCACTGAGAAGAGTGAAATTATGCTGTTTTGAAAACTATGGCAGGTCAGATTTTCTGCCTAATTATATAAGAAGATTTCTCTAAAAAAGACACATTATTTCAAAGACTTATTGGCTGTGAAATAAGTTAAGGGTATTTCAAATGGCTTGTCTGCAAAGAAAGGTGAGATGTAGGGAATCACAGAAAGTCGAGGGGAAAATAGGTCAATATATACATTGGTGTATGGTGAACTAAGCCTTAGGCCAGCAACAATGGAGAGGACCTGACCCTTAGACACGTACAAGTAAGCTGGAATCTTCAAAAGTTCAAATCTTTATAAGTAAAAAGATTTATTAAAATGAATAACCAAGTGTTTTAATTGACATCAGAAGATGAAAACAATAAACCCTGAGAACATAGAAAAAAGATAAATAAAGATATGAGCAGAACTTAATACAACAGAAAACGTATAAAATTGAGGTGATTTAGTAAGTCCAAAGAACCTTCTTTGAAAAGATTTAAAAGACACAATTTGATTAAGGAAAACCAAAACATAAGTAAAGAATATACAGAAAGAGTCAGGACAATGATAGAGCAGAGAATATATGAAATGCCAGTAAATTTGAACATTTCTGTAAAGTGGACCATTTCCTAGCTCCTAAAGTTTACCAACACTGATACAAGAGGAAATCTTTTAAGGTCATCATGTCTGCCCTTGGCATTCTCGGAACGCCCTGGCCTCAGAATGCAGCCTCTGTAGTCCATGGTAACCTGTGGAGAGGGGGCGGGGCTGAGGGAGGTTGGAACACTGCCCTCACTGAGGGAGTGGGTGTGGCCATCTCGGCTGTGACTGAACAAAGGGCAGGGGAGCAGGGGGCCCAGGGCAGGGCCCTCAGAGCCCGGCAGGCCCAGTGGAGTGTCACAAGCTTTTAGGCCCAGGCCAAAGAGCGCCTTCTTTGTCTGCACAGCTGCCCAAACTCTCACCTTTCCACTCAGGCCGCCTTCTTACTTGAAGTGTGTGTGGAACGTGTCCGTGCAGTATACCGTGCTGCACAGATAAGCATAGGTCTGGGCATCGTAGCTTCCTGCCAGGTGACCGAAGTTCGCAGGCAGATGGGTCCCTGGGACACACGCGGAGAGGCTCCTGCCCGGGTCACAGGCCGCCCACTGCCCCTGCCCCAGATCGGGGGCCGCAAAGCAGCCCTGTCTGAGTCCCCTGCCTCTAGAGGGAGTATTGGACCAACACTTGTAGAAAACGGGGTCCTTGCGGGCCACTCATTGGAGGGACACAAATACATCTTTGCCGACTCTCTGCTGAAACTTACGAGCGTTCACACCTAAGCCTCTTACAAGGGCAGCTGTTTAGCTAAACATGAACTCATGATCTAAATTTACACAATAATGAAGAAAGCAGCTACAAGGGGAGACAATCAGCCAAAACCATCAATACCAGAATTAGATTCCCAAGGCCATCCATCAGATGTAGGAATAATCGGGTGCAAGGCAGAAAATATACATAAAACTGGAACTGAAACAAGGCACAAGGATGTTTTCAAAGACTGGTAGGATCTCTAAAACATTTTTCAAGGACATGTCATTGATAAAGCTAAATACTCCAAGGTTGTGTAATACAACAGATTAATCATTGAGAAGAGTGAAATTATGCTGTTTTGAAAACTATGGCAGGTCAGATTTTCTGCCTAATTATATAAGAAGATTTCTCTAAAAAATACACATTATTTCAAAGACTTATTGGCTGTGAAATAAGTTAAGGGTATTTCAAATGGCTTGTCTGCAAAGAAAGGTGAGATGTAGGGAATCACAGAAAGTCGAGGGGAAAATAGGTCAATATATACATTGCTGTATGGTGAACTAAGCCTTAGGCCAGCAACAATGGAGAGGACCTGACCCTTAGACACGTACAAGTAAGCTGGAATCTTCAAAAGTTCAAATCTTTATAAGTAAAAAGATGTACTAAAATCAATAACCAAGTGTTTTAATTGACATCAGAAGATGAAAACAATAAACCCTGAGAACATGGAGAAAAGATAAATAAAGATATGAGCAGAACTTAATACAACAGAAAACGTATAAAATTGAGGTGATTTAGTAAGTCCAAAGAATCTTCTTTGAAAAGAATTAATAGACACACTTTGATTAAGGAAAACCAAAACATAAGTAAAGAATATACAGAAAGAGTCAGGACAATGTTAGAGCAGAGAATATATGAAATGCCAGTAAATTTGAACATTTCTGTAAAGTGGACCATTTCCTAGCTCCTAAAGTTTTCCAACACTGACACAAGAGGAAATCATTTAAGGTCATCATGTCTGCCCTTGGCATTCTCGGAACGCCCTGGCCTCAGAATGCAGCCTCTGTAGTCCATGGTAACCTGCGGAGAGGGGGCGGGGCTGAGGGAGGTTGGAACACTACCCTCACTGAGGGAGTGGGTGTGGCCATCTCTGCTGTGACTGAACAAAGGGCAGGGGAGCAGGGGGCCCTGGGCAGGGCCCTCAGAGCCCGGCAGGCCCAGTGGAGTGTCACAAGCTTTTAGGCCCAGGCCAAGGGGCGCCTTCTTTGTCTGCACAGCTGCCCAAACTCTCACCTTTCCACTCAGGCAGCCCTCTTACTTGAAGTGTGTGTGGAACCTGTCCGCTCAGTACACCGCACTGCACAGCTAAGCATAGGTCTGGGCTTCGTAGCTTCCTGACAGGAGACCGAAGTTCGCAGGCAGATGGGTCCCTGGGACACACGCGTAGGGGCTCCTGCCTGGGTCACAGGCCGCCCACTGCCCCTGCCCCAGATCGGGGGTCGCAAAGAAGCCCTGTCTGAGTCCCCTGCCTCTAGAGGGAGTATTGGACCAACACTTGTAGAAAACGGGGTCCTTGCGGGCCACTCATTGGAGGGACACAAATAAATCTTTGCCGACTTTCTGCTGAAACTTACGAGCGTTCACACCTAAGCCTCTTACAAGGTCAGCTGTTTAGCTAAACATGAGCACATGATCTAAATTTACACAATATTGAAGAAAGCAGCTACAAGGGGAGACAATCAGCCAAAACCATCAATACCAGAATTAGATTCCCAAGTTCATCCATCAGATGAAGGAATAATCGGGTGCAAGGCAGAAAATATACATAAAACTGGAACTGAAACAAGGCACAAGGATGTTTTCAAAGACTGGTAGGATCTCTAAAACATTTTTCAAGGACATGTCATTGATAAAGCTAAATACTCCAAGGTTGTGTAATACAACAGATTAATCATTGAGAAGAGTGAAATTATGGTGTTTTGAAAACTATGGAAGGTCAGATTTTCTGCCTAATTATATAAGAAGATTTCTCTAAAAAATACACATTATTTCAAAGACTTCTTGGCTGTGAAATAAGTTAAGGCTATTTCAAATGGCTTGTCTGCAAAGAAAGGTGACATGTAGGGAATCACAGAAAGTCGAGGGGAAAATAGGTCAATATATACATTGCTGTATGGTGAACTAAGCCTTAGGCCAGCAACAATGGAGAGGACCTGACCTTTAGACACGTACAAGTAAGCTGGAATCTTCAAAAGTTCAAATCTTTATAAGTAAAAAGATTTATTAAAATGAATAACCAAGTGTTTTAATTGACATCAGAAGATGAAAACAATAAACCCTGAGAACATAGAGAAAAGATAAATAAAGATATGAGCAGAACTTAATACAACAGAAAACGTATAAAATTGAGGTGATTTAGTAAGTCCAAAGAATCTTCTTTGAAAAGAATTAAAAGACACACTTTGATTAAGGAAAACCAAAACATAAGTAAAGAATATACAGAAAGAGTCAGGACAATGTTAGAGCAGAGAATATATGAAATGCCAGTAAATTTGAACATTTCTGTAAAGTGGACCATTTCCTAGCTCCTAAAGTTTACCAACACTGACACAAGAGGAAATCATTTAAGGTCATCATGTCTGCCCTTGGCATTCTCGGAACGCCCTGGCCTCAGAATGCAGCCTCTGTAGTCCATGGTAACCTGCGGAGAGGGGGCGGGGCTGAGGGAGGTTGGAACACTGCCCTCACTGAGGGAGTGGGTGTGGACAAATCTGCTGTGACTGAACAAAGGGCAGGGGAGCAGGGGGCCCAGGGCAGGGCCCTCAGAGCCCGGCAGGCCCAGTGGAGTGTCACAAGCTTTTAGGCCCAGGCCAAAGGGTGCCTTCTTTGTCTGCACAGCTGCCCAAACTCTCACCTTTCCACTCAGGCCGCCCTCTTACTTGAAGTGTGTGTGGAACGTGTCCGCGCAGTATACCGCACTACACAGCTAAGCATAGGTCTGGGCATCGTAGCTTCCTGCCAGGTGACCGAAGTTCGCAGGCAGATGGGTCCCTGGGACACACGCGGAGAGGCTCCTGCCCGGGTCACAGGCCGCCCACGGCCCCTGCCCCAGATTGGGGGCCGCAAAGCAGCCCTGTCTGAGTCCCCTGCCTCTAGAGGGAGTATTGGACCAACACTTGTAGAAAACGGGGTCCTTGCGGGCCACTCATTGGAGGGACACAAATAAATCTTTGCCGACTTTCTGCTGAAACTTACGAGCTTTCACACCTAAGCCACTTACAAGGTCAGCTGTTTAGCTAAACATGAGCTCATGATCTAAATTTACACAATATTGAAGAAAGCAGCTACAAGGGGAGACAATCAGCCAAAACCATCAATACCAGAATTAGATTCCCAAGGCCATCCATCAGATGAAGGAATAATCGGGTGCAAGGCAGAAAATATACATAAAACTGGAACTGAAACAAGGCACAAGGATGTTTTCAAAGACTGGTAGGATCTCTAAAACATTTTTCAAGGACATGTCATTGATAAAGCTAAATACTCCAAGGTTGTGTAATACAACAGATTAATCATTGAGAAGAGTGAAATTATGCTGTTTTGAAAACTATGGCAGGTCAGATTTTCTGCCTAATTATATAAGAAGATTTCTCTAAAAAATACACATTATTTCAAAGACTTATTGGCTGTGAAATAAGTTAAGGGTATTTCAAATGGCTTGTCTGCAAAGAAAGGTGAGATGTAGGGAATCATAGAAAGTCGAGGGGAAAATAGGTCAATATATACATTGCTGTATGGTGAACTAAGCCTTAGGCCAGCAACAATGGAGAGGATCTGACCCTTAGACACGAACAAGTAAGCTGGTAATTTCAAAAGATCAAATCTTTATAAGTAAAAAGATTTATTAAAATGAATAACAAAGTGTTTTAATTGACATCAGAAGATGAAAACAATAAACCCTGAGAACATAGAAAAAAGATAAATAAAGATATGTGCAGAACTTAATACAACAGAAAACGTATAAAATTCAGGTGATTTAGTAAGTCCAAAGAATCTTCTTTGAAAAGATTTAAAAGACACACTTTGATTAAGGAAAACCAAAACATAAGTAAAGAATATACAGAAAGAGTCAGGACAATGTTAGAGCAGAGAATATATGAAATGCCAGTAAATTTGAACATTTCTGTAAAGTGGACCATTTCCTAGCTCCTAAAGTTTTCCAACACTGACACAAGAGGAAATCATTTAAGGTCATCATGTCTGCCCTTGGCATTCTCGGAACGCCCTGGCCTCAGAATGCAGCCTCTGTAGTCCATGGTAACCTGCGGAGAGGGGGCGGGGCTGAGGGAGGTTGGAACACTACCCTCACTGAGGGAGTGGGTGTGGCCATCTCTGCTGTGACTGAACAAAGGGCAGGGGAGCAGAGGTCCCAGGGCAGGGCCCTCAGAGCCCGGCAGGCCCAGTGGAGTGTCACAAGATTTTAGGCCCAGGCCAAGGGGCGCCTTCTTTGTCTGCACAGCTGCCCAAACTCTCACCTTTCCACTGAGGCAGCCCTCTTACTTGAAGTGTGTGTGGAACCTGTCCGCTCAGTACACCGCGCTGCACAGCTAAGCATAGGTCTGGGCTTCGTAGCTTCCTGCCAGGTGACCGAAGTTCGCAGGCAGATGGGTCCCTGGGACACTCGCGTAGGGGCTCCTGCCTGGGTCACAGGCCGCACACTGCCCCTGCCCCAGATCGGGGGTCGCAAAGCAGCCCTGTCTGAGTCCCCTGCCTCTAGAGGGAGTATTGGACCAACACTTGTAGAAAACGGGGTCCTTGCGGGCCACTCATTGGAGGGACACAAATAAATCTTTGCCGACTTTCTGCTGAAACTTACGAGCGTTCACACCTAAGCCTCTTACAAGGTCAGCTGTTTAGCTAAACATGAGCACATGATCTAAATTTACACAATATTGAAGAAAGCAGCTACAAGGGGAGACAATCAGCCAAAACCATCAATACCAGAATTAGATTCCCAAGGCCATCCATCAGATGAAGGAATAATCGGGTGCAAGGCAGAAAATATACATAAAACTGGAACTGAAACAAGGCACAAGGATGTTTTCAAAGACTGGTAGGATCTCTAAAACATTTTTCAAGGACATGTCATTGATAAAGCTAAATACTCCAAGGTTGTGTAATACAACAGATTAATCACTGAGAAGAGTGAAATTATGCTGTTTTGAAAACTATGGCAGGTCAGATTTCCTGCCTAATTATATAAGAAGATTTCTCTAAAAAAGACACATTATTTCAAAGACTTATTGGCTGTGAAATAAGTTAAGGGTATTTCAAATGGCTTGTCTGCAAAGAAAGGTGAGATGTAGGGAATCACAGAAAGTCGAGGGGAAAATAGGTCAATATATACATTGCTGTATGGTGAACTAAGCCTTAGGCCAGCAACAATGGAGAGGACCTGACCCTTAGACACGTACAAGTAAGCTGGAATCTTCAAAAGTTCAAATCTTTATAAGTAAAAAGATTTATTAAAATGAATAACCAAGTGTTTTAATTGACATCAGAAGATGAAAACAATAAACCCTGAGAACATAGAAAAAAGATAAATAAAGATATGAGCAGAACTTAATACAACAGAAAACGTATAAAATTCAGGTGATTTAGTAAGTCCAAAGAACCTTCTTTGAAAAGATTTAAAAGACACACTTTGATTAAGGAAAACCAAAACATAAGTAAAGAATATACAGAAAGAGTCAGGACAATGTTAGAGCAGAGAATATATGAAATGCCAGTAAATTTGAACATTTCTGTAAAGTGGACCATTTCCTAGCTCCTAAAGTTTACCAACACTGACACAAGAGGAAATCTTTTAAGGTCATCATGTCTGCCCTTGGCATTCTCGGAACGCCCTGGCCTCAGAATGCAGCCTCTGTAGTCCATGGTAACCTGTGGAGAGGGGGCGGGGCTGAGGGAGGTTGGAACACTGCCCTCACTGAGGGAGTGGGTGTGGCCATCTCTGCTGTGACTGAACAAAGGGCAGGGGAGCAGGGGGCCCAGGGCAGGGCCCTCAGAGCCCGGCAGGCCCAGTGGAGTGTCACAAGCTTTTAGGCCCAGGCCAAAGAGCGCCTTCTTTGTCTGCACAGTTGCCCAAACTCTCACCTTTCCACTCAGGCCGCCCTCTTACTTGAAGTGTGTGTGGAACGTGTCCGTGCAGTATACCGTGCTGCACAGATAAGCATAGGTCTGGGCATCGTAGCTTCCTGCCAGGTGACCGAAGTTCGCAGGCAGATGGGTCCCTGGGACACACGCGGAGAGGCTCCTGCCCGGGTCACAGGCCGCCCACAGCCCCTGCCCCAGATCGGGGGCCGCAAAGCAGCCCTGTCTGAGTCCCCTGCCTCTAGAGGGAGTATTGGACCAACACTTGTAGAAAACGGGGTCCTTGCGGGCCACTCATTGGAGGGACACAAATACATCTTTGCCGACTCTCTGCTGAAACTTACGAGCGTTCACACCTAAGCCTCTTACAAGGGCAGCTGTTTAGCTAAACATGAACTCATGATCTAAATTTACACAATAATGAAGAAAGCAGCTACAAGGGGAGACAATCAGCCAAAACCATCAATACCAGAATTAGATTCCCAAGGCCATCCATCAGATGTAGGAATAATCGGGTGCAAGGCAGAAAATATACATAAAACTGGAACTGAAACAAGGCACAAGGATGTTTTCAAAGACTGGTAGGATCTCTAAAACATTTTTCAAGGACATGTCATTGATAAAGCTAAATACTCCAAGGTTGTGTAATACAACAGATTAATCATTGAGAAGAGTGAAATTATGCTGTTTTGAAAACTATGGCAGGTCAGATTTTCTGCCTAATTATATAAGAAGATTTCTCTAAAAAATACACATTATTTCAAAGACTTATTGGCTGTGAAATAAGTTAAGGGTATTTCAAATGGCTTGTCTGCAAAGAAAGGTGAGATGTAGGGAATCACAGAAAGTCGAGGGGAAATTAGGTCAATATATACATTGCTGTATGGTGAACTAAGCCTTAGGCCAGCAACAATAGAGAGGACCTGACCCTTAGACACGTACAAGTAAGCTGGAATCTTCAAAAGTTCAAATCTTTATAAGTAAAAAGATGTACTAAAATCAATAACCAATTGTTTTAATTGACATCAGAAGATGAAAACAATAAACCCTGAGAACATGGAGAAAAGATAAATAAAGATATGAGCAGAACTTAATACAACAGAAAACGTATAAAATTCAGGTGATTTAGTAAGTCCAAAGAATCTTCTTTGAAAAGATTTAAAAGACACACTTTGATTAAGGAAAACCAAAACATAAGTAAAGAATATACAGAAAGAGTCAGGACAATGTTAGAGCAGAGAATATATGAAATGCCAGTAAATTTGAATATTTCTGTAAAGTGGACCATTTCCTAGCTCCTAAAGTTTTCCAACACTGACACAAGAGGAAATCATTTAAGGTCATCATGTCTGCCCTTGGCATTCTCGGAACGCCCTGGCCTCAGAATGCAGCCTCTGTAGTCCATGGTAACCTGCGGAGAGGGGGCGGGGCTGAGGGAGGTTGGAACACTACCCTCACTGAGGGAGTGGGTGTGGCCATCTCTGCTGTGACTGAACAAAGGGCAGGGGAGCAGGGGGCCCAGGGCAGGGCCCTCAGAGCCCGGCAGGCCCAGTGGAGTGTCACAAGCTTTTAGGCCCAGGCCAAGGGGCGCCTTCTTTGTCTGCACAGCTGCCCAACCTCTCACCTTTCCACTCAGGCAGCCCTCTTACTTGAAGTGTGTGTGGAACGTGTCCGCGGAGTACACCGCGCTGCACAGCTAAGCATAGTTCTGGGCATCGTAGCTTCCTGCCAGGTGACCGAAGTTCGCAGGCAGATGGGTCCCTGGGACACATGCGTAGGGGCTCCTGCCTGGGTCACAGGCCGCCCACTGCCCCTGCCCTGATCGGGGGCCGCAAAGCAGCCCTGTCTGAGTCCCCTGCCTCTAGAGGGAGTATTGGAACAACACTTGTAGAAAACGGGGTCCTTGCGGGCCACTCATTGGAGGGACACAAATAAATCTTTGCCGACTTTCTGCTGAAACTTATGAGAGTTCACACCTAAGCCTCTTACAAGGTCAGCTGTTTAGGTAAACATGAGCTCATGATCTAAATTTACACAATAATGAAGAAAGCAGCTACAAGGGGAGACAATCAGCCAAAATCATCAATACCAGAATTAGATTCCCAAGGCCATCCATCAGATGTAGGAATAATCGGGTGCAAGGCAGAAAATATACATAAAACTGGAACTGAAACAAGGCACAAGGATGTTTTCAAAGACTGGTAGGATCTCTCAAACATTTTTCAAGGACATGTCATTGATAAAGCTAAATACTCCAAGGTTGTGTAATACAACAGATTAATCATTGAGAAGAGTGAAATTATGCTGTTTTGAAAACTATGGCAGGTCAGATTTTCTGCCTAATTATATAAGAAGATTTCTCTAAAAAATACACATTATTTCAAAGACTTATTGGCTGTGAAATAAGTTAAGGGTGTTTCAAATGGCTTGTCTGCAAAGAAAGGTGAGATGTAGGGAATCACAGAAAGTCGAGGGGAAAATAGGTCAATATATATATTGCTGTATGGTGAACTAAGCCTTAGGCCAGCAACAATGGAGAGGACCTGACCCTTAGACACGAACAAGTAAGCTGGAATCTTCAAAAGTTCAAATCTTTATAAGTAAAAAGATTTATTAAAATGAATAACCAAGTGTTTTAATTGACATCAGAAGATGAAAACAATAAACCTGAGAACATGGAGAAAAGATAAATAAAGATATGAGCAGAACTTAATACAACAGAAAACGTATAAAATTCAGGTGATTTAGTAAGTCCAAAGAATCTTCTTTGAAAATATGTAAAAGACACACTTTGATTAAGGAAAACCAAAACATAAGTAAAGAATATACAGAAAGAGTCAGGACAATGTTAGAGCAGAGAATATATGAAATGCCAGTAAATTTGAACATTTCTGTAAAGTGGACCATTTCCTAGCTCCTAAACTTTACCAACACTGACACAAGAGGAAATCATTTAAGGTCATCATGTCTGCCCTTGGCATTCTCGGAACGCCCTGGCCTCAGAATGCAGCCTCAGTAGTCCTTGGTAAGGTGCGGAGAGGGGGCGGGGCTGAGGGAGGTTGGAACACTGCCCTCACTGAGGGAGTGGGTGTGGCCATCTCTGCTGTGACTGAACAAAGGGCAGGGGAGCAGGGGGCCCAGGGCAGGGCCCTCAGAGCCCGGCAGTCCCAGTGGCGTGTCACAAGTTTTTAGGCCCAGGCCAAAGGGCGCCATCTTTGTCTGCACAGCTGCCCAAACTCTCACCTTTCCACTCAGGCCGCCCTCTTACTTGAAGTGTGTGTGGAACGTGTCCGTGCAGTATACCGCGCTGCACAGCTAAGCATAGGTCTGGGCATCGTAGCTTCCTGCAAGGAGACCGAAGTTCGCAGGCAGATGGGTCCCTGGTACACACGCGGAGGGGCTCCTGCCCGGGACACAGGCCGCCCACTGCCCCTGCCCCAGATCGGGGCCCGCCAAGCAACACTGTCTGAGTCCCCTGCCTCTAGAGGGAGTATTGGACCAACACTTGTAGAAAACGGGGTCCTTGCGGGCCACTCATTGGAGGGACACAAATAAATCTTTGCCGACTTTCTGCTGAAACTTACGAGCGTTCACACCTAAGCCTCTTACAAGGTCAGCTGTTTAGCTAAACATGAGCACATGATCTAAATTTACACAATAATGAAGAAAGCAGCTACAAGGGGAGACAATCAGCCAAAACCATCAATACCAGAATTAGATTCCCAAGGCCATCCATCAGATGTAGGAATAATCGGGTGCAAGGCAGAAAATATACATAAAACTGGAACTGAAACAAGGCACAAGGATGTTTTCAAAGACTGGTAGGATCTCTCAAACATTTTTCAAGGACATGTCATTGATAAAGCTAAATACTCCAAGGTTGTGTAATACAACAGATTAATCATTGAGAAGAGTGAAATTATGCTGTTTTGAAAACTATGGCAGGTCAGATTTCTGCCTAATTATATAAGAAGATTTCTCTAAAAAATACACATTATTTCAAATACTTATTGGCTGTGAAATAAGTTAAGGGTATTTCAAATGGCTTGTCTGCAAAGAAAGGTGAGATGTAGGGAATCACAGAAAGTCGAGGGGAAAATAGGTCAATATATACATTGCTGTATGGTGAACTAAGCCTTAGGCCAGCAACAATGGAGAGGACCTGACCCTTAGACACGAACAAGTAAGCTGGAATCTTCAAAAGTTCAAATCTTTATAAGTAAAAAGATTTATTAAAATGAATAACCAAGTGTTTTAATTGACATCAGAAGATGAAAACAATAAACCCTGAGAACATGGAGAAAAGATAAATAAAGATATGAGCAGAAGTTAATACAACAGAAAACGTATAAAATTCAGGTGATTTAGTAAGTCCAAAGAATCTTTGAAAAGATTTAAAAGACACACTTTGATTAAGGAAAACCAAAACATAAGTAAAGAATATACAGAAAGAGTCAGGACAATGTTAGAGCAGAGAATATATGAAATGCCAGTAAATTTGAACATTTCTGTAAAGTGGACCATTTCCTAGCTCCTAAAGTTTACCAACACTGACACAAGAGGAAATCATTTAAGGTCATCATGTCTGCCCTTGGCATTCTCGGAACGCCCTGGCCTCAGAATGCAGCCTCTGTAGTCCATGGTAACCTGCGGAGAGGGGGCGGGGCTGAGGGAGGTTGGAACACTGCCCTCACTGAGGGAGGGGGTGTGGCCATCTCTGCTGTGACTGAACAAAGGGCAGGGGAGCAGGGGGCCCAGGGCAGGGCCCTCAGAGCCCGGCAGGCCCAGTGGAGTGTCACACGCTTTTAGGCCCAGGCCAAAGGGTGCCTTCTTTGTCTGCACAGCTGCCAAACTCTCACCTTTCCACTCAGGCCGCCCTCTTACTTGAAGTGTGTGTGGAACGTGTCCGTGCAGTATACCACGCTGCACAGCTAAGCATAGGTCTGGGCATCGTAGCTTCCTGCCAGGTGACCGAAGTTCGCAGGCAGATGGGTCCCTGGGACACACGCGGAGAGGCTCCTGCCCGGGTCACAGGCCGCCCACTGCCCCTGCCCCAGATCGGGAGCCGCAAAGCAGCCCTGTCTGAGTCCCCTGCCTCTAGAGGGAGTATTGGACCAACACTTGTAGAAAACGGGGTCCTTGCGGGCCACTCATTGGAGGGACACAAATAAATCTTTGCCGACTTTCTGCTGAAACTTACGAGCGTTCACACCTAAGCCTCTTACAAGGTCAGCTGTTTAGCTAAACATGAGCTCATGATCTAAATTTACACAATATTGAAGAAAGCAGCTACAAGGGGAGACAATCAGCCAAAACCATCAATACCAGAATTAGATTCCCAAGGCCATCCATCAGATGTAGGAATAATCGGGTGCAAGGCAGAAAATATACATAAAACTGGAACTGAAACAAGGCACAAGGATGTTTTCAAAGACTGGTAGGATCTCTAAAACATTTTTCAAGGACATGTCATTGATAAAGCTAAATACTCCAAGGTTGTGTAATACAACAGATTAATCATTGAGAAGAGTGAAATTATGCTGTTTTGAAAACTATGGCAGGTCAGATTTTCTGCCTAATTATATAAGAAGATTTCTCTAAAAAATACACATTATTTCAAATACTTATTGGCTGTGAAATAAGTTAAGGGTATTTCAAATGGCTTGTCTGCAAAGAAAGGTGAGATGTAGGGAATCACAGAAAGTCGAGGGGAAAATAGGTCAATATATACATTGCTGTATGGTGAACTAAGCCTTAGGCCAGCAACAATGGAGAGGACCTGACCCTTAGACACGAACAAGTAAGCTGGAATCTTCAAAAGTTCAAATCTTTATAAGTAAAAAGATTTATTAAAATGAATAACCAAGTGTTTTAATTGACATCAGAAGATAAAAACAATAAACCCTGAGAACATGGAGAAAAGATAAATAAAGATATGAGCAGAAGTTAATACAACAGAAAACGTATAAAATTCAGGTGATTTAGTAAGTCCAAAGAATCTTTGAAAAGATTTAAAAGACACACTTTGATTAAGGAAAACCAAAACATAAGTAAAGAATATACAGAAAGAGTCAGGACAATATTAGAGCAGAGAATATATGAAATGCCAGTAAATTTGAACATTTCTGTAAAGTGGACCATTTCCTAGCTCCTAAAGTTTACCAACACTGACACAAGAGGAAATCATTTAAGGTCATCATGTCTGCCCTTGGCATTCTCGGAACGCCCTGGCCTCAGAATGCAGCCTCTGTAGTCCATGGTAACCTGCGGAGAGTGGGCGGGGCTGAGGGAGGTTGGAACACTGCCCTCACTGAGGGAGTGGGTGTGGCCATCTCTGCTGTGACTGAACAAAGGGCAGGGGAGCAGGGGGCCCAGGGCAGGGCCCTCAGAGCCCGGCAGGCCCAGTGGAGTGTCACACGCTTTTAGGCCCAGGCCAAAGGGTGCCTTCTTTGTCTGCACAGCTGCCAAACTCTCACCTTTCCACTCAGGCCGCCCTCTTACTTGAAGTGTGTGTGGAACGTGTCCGTGCAGTATACCGCGCTGCACAGCTAAGCATAGGTCTGGGCATCGTAGCTTCCTGCCAGGTGACCGAAGTTCGCAGGCAGATGGGTCCCTGGGACAAACGTGGAGAGGCTCCTGCCCGTGTCACAGGCCGCCCACTGCCCCTGCCCCAGATCGGGAGCCGCAAAGCAGCCCTGTCTGAGTCCCCTGCCTCTAGAGGGAGTATTGGACCAACACTTGTAGAAAACGGGGTCCTTGCGGGCCACTCATTGGAGGGACACAAATAAATCTTTGCCGACTTCCTGCTGAAACTTACGAGCGTTCACACCTAAGCCTCTTACAAGGTCAGCTGTTTAGCTAAACATGAGCTCATGATCTAAATTTACACAGTATTGAAGAAAGCAGCTACAAGGGGAGACAATCAGCCAAAACCATCAATACCAGAATTAGATTCCCAAGGCCATCCATCAGATGTAGGAATAATCGGGTGCAAGGCAGAAAATATACATAAAACTGGAACTGAAACAAGGCACAAGGATGTTTTCAAAGACTGGTAGGATCTCTCAAACATTTTTCAAGGACATGTCATTGATAAAGCTAAGTACTCCAAGGTTGTGTAATACAACAGATTAATCATTGAGAAGAGTGAAATTATGCTGTTTTGAAAACTATGGCAGGTCAGATTTTCTGCCTAATTATATAAGAAGATTTCTCTAAAAAATACACATTATTTCAAAGACTTATTGGCTGTGAAATAAGTTAAGGGTATTTCAAATGGCTTGTCTGCAAAGAAAGGTGAGATGTAGGGAATCACAGAAAGTCGAGGGGAAAATAGGTCAATATATACATTGCTGTATGGTGAACTAAGCCTTAGGCCAGCAACAATGGAGAGGACCTGACCCTTAGACACGTACAAGTAAGCTGGAATCTTCAAAAGTTCAAATCTTTTTAAGTAAAAAGATTTATTAAAATGAATAACCAAGTGTTTTAATTGACATCAGAAGATGAAAACAATAAACCCTGAGATCATAGAGAAAAGATAAATAAAGATATGAGCAGAACTTAATACAACAGAAAACGTATAAAATTCAGGTGATTGAGTAAGTCCAAAGAATTTTCTATGAAAAGATTTAAAAGACACACTTTGATTAAGGAAAACCAAAACATAAGTAAAGAATATACAGAAAGAGTCAGGACAATGTTAGAGCAGAGAATATATGAAATGCCAGTAAATTTGAACATTTCTGTCAAGTGGACCATTTCCTAGCTCCTAAAGTTTACCAACACTGACACAAGAGGAAATCATTTAAGGTCATCATGTCTGCCCTTGGCATTCTCGGAACGCCCTGGCCTCAGAATGCAGCCTCTGTAGTCCATGGTAACCTGCGGAGAGGGGGCGGGGCTGAGGGAGGTTGGAACACTGCCCTCACTGAGGGAGTGGGTGTGGCCATCTCTGCTGTGACTGAACAAAGGGCAGGGGAGCAGGGGGCCCAGGGCAGGGCCCTCAGAGCCCGGCAGGCCCAGTGGAGTGTCACAAGCTTTTAGGCCCAGGACAAAGGGTGCCTTCTTTGTCGGCAGAGCTGCCCAAACTCTCACCTTTCCACTCAGGCCGCCCTCTTACTTGAAGTGTGTGTGGAACGTGTCCGCGCAGTATACCGCGCTGCACAGTTAAGCATATGTCTGGGCATCGTAGCTTTCTGACAGGTGACCGAAGTTCGCAGGCAGATGGGTCCCTGGGACACACGCGGAGAGGCTCCTGCCCGGGTCACAGGCCGCCCACTGCTCCTCCCCCAGATCGGGAGCCGCAAAGCAGCCCTGTCTGAGTCCCCTGCCTCTAGAGGGAGTATTGGACCAACACTTGTAGACAACGGGGTCCTTGCGGGCCACTCATTGGAGGGACACACATAAATCTTTGCCGACTTTCTGCTGAAACTTACGAGCGTTCACACCTAAGCCTCTTACAAGGTCAGCTGTTTAGCTAAACATGAGCTCATGATCTAAATTTACACAATATTGAAGAAAGCAGCTACAAGGGGAGACAATCAGCCAAAACCATCAATACCAGAATTAGATTCCCAAGGCCATACATCAGATGTAGGAATAATCGGGTGCAAGGCAGAAAATATACATAAAACTGGAACTGAAACAAGGCACAAGGATGTTTTCAAAGACTGGTAGGATCTCTAAAACATTTTTCAAGGACATGTCATTGATAAAGCTAAATACTCCAAGGTTGTGTAATACAGCAGATTAATCATTGAGAAGAGTGAAATTATGCTGTTTTGAAAACTATGGCAGGTCAGATTTTCTGCCTAATTATATAAGAAGATTTCTCTAAAAAATACACATTATTTCAAAGACTTATTGGCTGTGAAATAAGTTAAGGGTGTTTCAAATGGCTTGTCTGCAAAGAAAGGTGCGATGTAGGGAATCACAGAAAGTCGAGGGGAAAATAGGTCAATATATACATTGCTGTATGGTGAACTAAGCCTTAGGCCAGCAACAATGGAGAAGACCTGACCCTTAGACACGTACAAGTAAGCTGGAATCTTCAAAAGTTCAAATCTTTATAAGTAAAAAGATTTATTAAAATGAATAACCAAGTGTTTTAATTGACATCAGAAGATGAAAACAATAAACCCTGAGAACATAGAGAAAAGATAAATAAAGATATGAGCAGAACTTAATACAACAGAAAACGTATAAAATTGAGGTGATTTAGTAAGTCCAAAGAATCTTCTTTGAAAAGAATTAAAAGACACACTTTGATTAAGGAAAACCAAAACATAAGTAAAGAATATACAGAAAGAGTCAGGACAATGTTAGAGCAGAGAATATATGAAATGCCAGTAAATTTGAACATTTCTGTAAAGTGGACCATTTCCTAGCTCCTAAAGTTTACCAAACCTGACACAAGAGGAAATCATTTAAGGTCATCATGTCTGCCCTTGGCATTCTCGGAATGCCCTGGCCTCAGAATGCAGCCTCTGTAGTCCATGGTAACCTGCGGAGAGGGGGCGGGGCTGAGGGAGGTTGGAACACTGCCCTCACTGAGGGAGTGTGTGTGGCCATCTCTGCTGTGACTGAACAAAGGGCAGGGGAGCAGGGGGCCCAGGGCAGGGCCCTCAGAGCCCGGCAGGCCCAGTGGAGTGTCACAAGCTTTTAGGCCCAGGCCAAAGTGTGCCTTCTTTGTCTGCACAGCTGCCCAAACTCTCACCTTTCCACTCAGGCCGCCCTCTTACTTGAAGTGTGTGTGGAACGTGTCCGCGCAGTATACCGCGCTGCACAGCTAAGCATAGGTCTGGGCATCGTAGCTTCCTGCCAGGTGACCGAAGTTCGCAGGCAGATGGGTCCCTGGGACACACGCGGAGAGGCTCCTGCCTGGGTCACACTCTGCCCACTGCCCCTGCCCCAGATCGGGGGCCGCAAAGCAACCCTGTCTGAGTCCCCTGCCTCTAGAGGGAGTAAAGGACCTACACTTGTAGAAAACGGGGTCCTTGCGGGCCACTCATTGGAGGGACACAGATAAATCTTTGCCGACTTTCTGCTGAAACTTACGAGCGTTCACACCTAAGCCTCTTACAAGGAAGGCTGTTTAGCTAAACATGAGCTCATGATCTAAATTTACACAATATTGAAGAAAGCAGCTACAAGGGGAGACAGTCAGCCAAAACCATCAATACCAGAATTAGATTCCCAAGGCCATCCATCAGATGTAGGAATAATCGGGTGCAAGGCAGAATATATACATAAAACTGGAAGTGAAACAAGGAACAAGGATGTTTTCAAAGACTGGTAGGATCTCTAAAACATTTTTAAAGGACATGTCATTGATAAAGCTAAATACTCCAAGGTTGTGTAATACAACAGATTAATCATTGAGAAGAGTGAAATTATGCTGTTTTGAAAACTATGGCAGGTCAGATTTTCTGCCTAATTATATAAGAAGATTTCTCTAAAAAATACACATTATTTCAAAGACTTATTGGCTGTGAAATAAGTTAAGGGTATTTCAAATGGCTTGTCTGCAAAGAAAGGTGAGATGTAGGGAATCACAGAAAGTCGAGGGGAAAATAGGTCAATATATACATTGCTGTATGGTGAACTAAGCCTTAGGCCAGCAACAATGGAGAGGACGTGACCCTTAGACACGTACAAGTAAGCTGGAATCTTCAAAAGTTCAAATCTTTATAAGTAAAAAGATTTATTAAAATGAATAACCAAGTGTTTTAATTGATATCAGAAGATGAAAACAATAAACCCTGAGAACATGGAGAAAAGATAAATAAAGATATGAGCAGAACTTAATACAACAGAAAACGTATAAAATTCAGGTGATTTAGTAAGTCCAAAGAATCTTTGAAAAGATTTAAAAGACACACTTTGATTAAGGAAAACCAAAACATAAGTAAAGAATATACAGAAAGAGTCAGGACAATGTTAGAGCAGAGAATATATGAAATGCCAGTAAATTTGAACATTTCTGTAAAGTGGACCATTTCCTAGCTCCTAAAGTTTACCAACACTGACACAAGAGGAAATCATTTAAGGTCATCATGTCTGCCCTTGGCATTCTCGGAACGCCCTGGCCTCAGAATGCAGCCTCTGTAGTCCATGGTAACCTGTGGAGAGGGGGCGGGGCTGAGGGAGTTTGGAACACTGCCCTCACTGAGGGAGTGGGTGTGGCCATCTCTGCAGTGACTGAACAAAGGGCAGGGGAGCAGGGGGCCCAGGGCAGGGCCCTCAGAGCCCGGCAGGCCCTGTGGAGTGTCACAAGCTTTTAGGCCCAGGCCAAAGGGCGCCTTCTTTGTCTGCACAGCTGCCCAAACTCTCACCTTTCCACTCAGGCCGCCCTCTTACTTTAAGTGTGTGTGGAACGTGTCCGTGCAGTATACCGCGCTGCACAGCTAAGCATAGGTTTGGGCATCGTAGCTTCCTGCCAGGTGACCCAAGTTCGCAGGCAGATGGGTCCCTGGGACACACGCGGAGGGGCTCCTGCCCGGGTCACAGGCCGCCCACTGCCCCTGCCCCAGATCGGGGGCCGCAAAGCAGCCCTGTCTGAGTCCCCTGCCTCTAGAGGGAGTATTGGAGCAACACTTGTAGAAAACGGGGTCCTTGGGGGCCACTCATTGGAGGGACACAAATAAATCTTTGACGACTTTCTGCTGAAACTTACGAGCGTTCACACCTAAGCCTCTTACAAGGTCAGCTGTTTAGCTACACATGAGCTCATGATCTAAATTTACACAATATTGAAGAAAGCAGCTACAAGGGGAGACAATCAGCCAAAACCATCAATACCAGAATTAGATTCCCAAGGCCATCCATCAGATGTAGGAATAATCGGGTGCAAGGCAGAAAATATACATAAAACTGGAACTGAAACAAGGCAAAAGGATGTTTTCAAAGACTGGTAGGATCTCTAAAACATTTTTCAAGGACATGTCATTGATAAAGCTAAATACTCCAAGGTTGTGTAATACAACAGATTAATCATTGAGAAGAGTGAAATTATGCTGTTTTGAAAACTATGGCAGGTCAGATTTTCTGCCTAATTATATAAGAAGATTTCTCTAAAAAATACACATTATTTCAAAGACTTATTGGCTGTGAAATAAGTTAAGGGTATTTCAAATGGCTTGTCTGCAAAGAAAGGTGAGATGTAGGGAATCACAGAAAGTCGAGGGGAAAATAGGTCAATATATACATTGTTGTATGGTGAACTAAGCCTTAGGCCAGCAACAATGGAGAGGACCTGACCCTTAGACACGAACAAGTAAGCTGGAATCTTCAAAAGTTCAAATCTTTATAAGTAAAAAGATTTATTAAAATCAATAACCAAGTGTTTTAATTGACATCAGAAGATGAAAACAATAAACCCTGAGAACATGGAGAAAAGATAAATAAAGATATGAGCAGAACTTAATACAACAGAAAACGTATAAAATTCAGGTGATTTAGTAAGTCCAAAGAATCTTCTTTGAAAAGATTTAAAAGACACACTTTGATTAAGGAAAACCAAAACATAAGTAAAGAATATACAGAAAGAGTCAGGACAATGTTAGAGCAGAGAATATATGAAATGCCAGTAAATTTGAACATTTCTGTAAAGTGGACCATTTCCTAGCTCCTAAAGTTTACCAAACCTGACACAAGAGGAAATCATTTAAGGTCATCATGTCTGCCCTTGGCATTCTCGGAACGCCCTGGCCTCAGAATGCAGCCTCTGTAGTCCATGGTAACCTGCGGAGAGGGGGCGGGGCTGAGAGAGGTTGGAACACTGCTCTCACTGAGGGAGTGAGTGTGGCCACTTCTGCTGTGACTGAACAAAGGGCAGGGAAGCAGGGGGCCCAGGGCAGGGCCCTCAGAGCCCGGTAGGCCCAGTGGAGTGTCACAAGCTTTTAGGCCCAGGCCAATGGGTGCCTTCTTTGTCTGCACAGCTGCCCAAACTCTCACCTTTCCACTCAGGCCGCCCTCTTACTTTAAGTGTGTGTGGAACGTGTCCGTTGCAGTATACCGCGCTGCACAGCTAAGCATAAGTCTGGGCATCGTAGCTTCCTGCCAGGTGACCGAAGTTCGCAGGCAGATGGGTCCCTGGGACACACGCGGAGGTGCTCCTGCCCGGGTCACAGGCCGCCCACTGCCCCTGCCCCAGATCTGGGGCCGCAAAGCAGCCCTGTTTGAGTCCCCTGACTCTAGAGGGAGTATTGGACCAACACTTGTAGAAAACGGGGTCCTTGCGGGCCACTCATTGGAGGGACACAAATAAATCTTTGCCGACTTTCTGCTGAAACTTACGAGCGTTCAAACCTAAGCCTCTTACAAGGTCAGCTGTTTAGCTAATCATGAGCTCATGATCTAAATTTACACAAAATTGAAGAAAGCAGCTACAAGGGGAGACAATCAGCCAAAACCATCAATACCAGAATTAGATTCCCAAGGCCATCCATCAGATGTAGGAATAATCGGGTGCAAGGCAGAAAATATACATAAAACTGGAACTGAAACAAGGCACAAGGATGTTTTCAATGACTGGTAGGATCTCTAAAACATTTTTCAAGGACATGTCATTGATAAAGCTAAATACTCCAAGGTTGTGTAATACAACAGATTAATCATTGAGAAGAGTGAAATTATGCTGTTTTGAAAACTATGGCAGGTCAGATTTTCTGCCTAATTATATAAGAAGATTTCTCTAAAAAATACACATAATTTCAAAGACTTATTGGCTGTGAAATAAGTTAAGGGTATTTCAAATGGCTTGTCTGCAAAGAAAGGTGAGATGTAGGGAATCACAGAAAGTGGAGGGGAAAATAGGTCAATATATACATTGCTGTATGGTGAACTAAGCCTTAGGCCAGCAACAATGGAGAGGACCTGACCCTTAGACACGTACAAGTAAGCTGGAATCTTCAAAAGTTCAAATCTTTATAAGTAAAAAGATTTATTAAAATGAATAACCAAGTGTTTTAATTGACATCAGAAGATGAAAACAATAAACCCTGAGAACATAGAAAAAAGATAAATAAAGATATGAGCAGAACTTAATACAACAGAAAACGTATAAAATTCAGGTGATTTAGTAAGTCCAAAGAATCTTCTTTGAAAAGATTTAAAAGACACACTTTGATTAAGGAAAACCAAAACATAAGTAAAGAATATACAGAAAGAGTCAGGACAATGTTAGAGCAGACAATATATGAAATGCCAGTAAATTTGAACATTTCTGTCAAGTGGACCATTTCCTAGCTCCTAAAGTTTACCAACACTGACACAAGAGGAAATCATTTAAGGTCATCATGTCTGCCCTTGGCATTCTCGGAACGCCCTGGCCTCAGAATGCAGCCTCTGTAGTCCATGGTAACCTGCGGAGAGGGGGCGGGGCTGAGGGAGGTTGGAACACTGCCCTCACTGAGGGAGTGTGTGTGGCCATCTCTGCTGTGACTGAACAAAGGGCAGGGGAGCAGGGGGCCCAGGGCAGGGCCCTCAGAGCCCGGCAGGCCCAGTGGAGTGTCACAAGTTTTAGTCCCAGGCCAAAGGGCGACTTCTTTGTCTGCACAGCTGCCCAAATTCTCACCTTTCTACTCAGGCCGCCCTCTTACTTGAAGTGTGTGTGGAACGTGTCCGCGTAGTATACCGCGCTGCACAGCTAAGCATAGGTCTGGGCATCGTAGCTTCCTGCCAGGTGACCGAAGTTCGCAGGCAGATGGGTCCCTGGGACACACGCGGAGAGACTCCTGCCCGGGTCACAGGCCGCCCACTGCCCCTGCCCCAGATCGGGAGCCGCAAAGCAGCCCTGTCTGAGTCCCCTGCCTCTAGAGGGAGTATTGGAGCAACACTTGTAGAAAACGGGGTCCTTGCGGGCCACTCATTGGAGGGACACAAATAAATCTTTGCCGACTTTCTGCTGAAACTTACGAGCGTTCACACCTAAGCCTCTTACAAGGTCAGCTGTTTAGCTAAACATGAGCTCATGATCTAAATTTACACAATATTGAAGAAAGCAGCTACAAGGGGAGACAATCAGCCAAAACCATCAATACCAGAATTAGATTCCCAAGGCCATCCATCAGATGTAGGAATAATCGGGTGCAAGGCAGAAAATATACATAAAACTGGAACTGAAACAAGGCACAAGGATGTTTTCAAAGACTGGTAGGATCTCTAAAACATTTTTCAAGGACATGTCATTGATAAAGCTAAATACTCCAAGGTTGTGTAATACAACAGATTAATCATTGAGAAGAGTGAAATTATGCTGTTTTGAAAACTATGGCAGGTCAGATTTTCTGCCTAATTATATAAGAAGATTTCTCTAAAAAATACACATTATTTCAAAGACTTATTGGCTGTGAAATAAGTTAAGGGTATTTCAAATGGCTTGTCTGCAAAGAAAGGTGAGATGTAGGGAATCACAGAAAGTCGAGGGGAAAATAGGTCAATATATACATTGCTGTATGGTGAACTAAGCCTTAGGCCAGCAACAATGGAGAGGACGTGACCCTTAGACACGTACAAGTAAGCTGGAATCTTCAAAAGTTCAAATCTTTATAAGTAAAAAGATTTATTAAAATGAATAACCAAGTGTTTTAATTGACATCAGAAGATGAAAACAATAAACCCTGAGAACATAGAGAAAAGATAAATAAAGATATGAGCAGAACTTAATACAACAGAAAACGTATAAAATTCAGGTGATTTAGTAAGTCCAAAGAATCTTCTTTGAAAAGAATTAATAGACACACTTTGATTAAGGAAAACCAAAACATAAGTAAAGAATATACAGAAAGAGTCAGGACAATGTTAGAGCAGAGAATATATGAAATGCCAGTAAATTTGAACATTTCTGTCAAGTGGACCATTTCCTAGCTCCTAAAGTTTAGCAACACTGACACAAGAGGAAATCATTTAAGGTCATCATGTCTGCCCTTGGCATTCTCGGAACGCCCTGGCCTCAGAATGCAGCCTCTGTAGTCCATGGTAACCTGCAGAGAGGGGGCGGGGCTGAGGGAGGTTGGAACACTGCCCTCACTGAGGGAGTGGGTGTGGCCATCTCTGCTGTGACTGAACAAAGGGCAGGGGAGCAGGGGGCCCAGGGCAGGGCCCTAAGAGCCCGGCAGGCCCAGTGGAGTGTCACAAGTTTTAGGCCCAGGCCAAAGGGCGCCTTCTTTGTCTGAACAGCTGCCCAAACTCTCACCTTTCCACTCAGGCCGCCCTCTTACTTGAAGTGTGTGTGGAACGTGTCTGCGCAGTACACCGCGCTGCACAGCTAAGCATAGTTCTGGGCATCGTAGCTTCCTGCAAGGTGACCGAAGTTCGCAGGCAGATGGGACCCTGGGACACACGCGGAGGGGCTCCTGCCCGGGTCACACTCCGCCCACTGCCCCTGCCCCAGATCGGGGGCCGCAAAGCAGCCCTGTCTGAATCCCCTGCCTCTAGAGGGAGTATTGGACCAACACTTGTAGAAAACGGGGCCCTTGCGGGCCACTCGTTGGAGGGACACAAATAAATCTTTGCCGACTTTTTGCTGAAACTTACGAGCGTTCATACCTAAGCATCTTAAAAGGTCAGCTGTTTAGCTAAACATGAGCTCAGGATCTAAATTTACACAATAATGAAGAAAGAAGCTACAAGGGGAGACAATCAGCCAAAACCATCAATACCAGAATTAGATTCCCAAGGCCATCCATCAGATGAAGGAATAATCGGGTGCAAGGCAGAAAATATACATAAAACTGGAACTGAAACAAGGCACAAGGATGTTTTAGAAGACTGGTAGGATCTCTAAAACATTTTTCAAGGACATGTCATTGATAAAGCTAAATACTCCAAGGTTGTGTAATACAACAGATTAATCATTGAGAAGAGTGAAATTATGCTGTTTTGAAAACTATGGCAGGTCAGATTTTCTGCCTAATTATATAAGAAGATTTCTCTAAAAAATACACATTATTTCAAAGACTTATTGGCTGTGAAATAAGTTAAGGGTATTTCAAATGTCTTGTCTGCAAAGAAAGGTGAGATGTAGGGAATCACAGAAAGTCGAGGGGAAAATAGGTTAATATATACATTGCTGTATGGTGAACTAAGCCTTAGGCTAGCAACAATGGAGAGGACGTGACCCTTAGAAATGTACAAGTAAGCTGGAATCTTCAAAAGTTCAAATCTTTATAAGTAAAAAGATTTATTAAAATGAATAACCAAGTGTTTTAATTGACATCAGAAGATGAAAACAATAAACCCTGAGAACATAGAGAAAAGATAAATAAAGATATGAGCAGAACTTAATACAACAGAAAACGTATAAAATTGAGGTGATTTAGTAAGTCCAAATAATCTTCTTTGAAAAGAATTAAAAGACACAATTTGATTAAGGAAAACCAAAACATAAGTAAAGAATATACAGAAAGAGTCAGGACAATGTTAGAGCAGAGAATATATGAAATGCCAGTAAATTTGAACATTTCTGTAAAGTGGACCATTTCCTAGCTCCTAAAGTTTACCAACACTGACACAAGAGGAAATCATTTAAGGTCATCATGTCTGCCCTTGGCATTCTCGGAACGCCCTGGCCTCAGAATGCAGCCTCTGTAGTCCATGGTAACCTGCGGAGAGGGGGCGGGGCTGAGGGAGGTTGGAACACTGCCCTCACTGAGGGAGTGGGTGTGGCCATCTCTGCTGTGACTGAACAAAGGGCAGGGGAGCAGGGGGCCCAGGGCAGGGCCCTCAGAGCACGGCAGGCCCAGTGGAGTGTCACAAGCTTTTAGGCCCAGGCCAAAGGGCGCCTTCTTTGTCTGCACAGCTGCCCAAATTCTCACCTTTCCACTCAGGCCGCCCTCTTACTTGAAGTGTGTGTGGAACGTGTCCGCGCAGTATACCGCGCTGCACAGCTAAGCATAGGTCTGGGCATCGTAGCTTCTTGCCAGGTGACCGAAGTTCGCAGGCAGATGGGTCCCTGGGACACACGCGGAGAGGCTCCTGCCCGGGTCACAGGCCGCCCACTGCCCCTGCCCCAGATCGGGAGCCGCAAAGCAGCCCTGTCTGAGTCCCCTGCCTCTAGAGGGAGTATTGGAGCAACACTTGTAGAAAACGGGGTCCTTGCGGGCCACTCATTGGAGGGACACAAATAAATCTTTGCCGACTTTCTGCTGAAACTTACGAGCGTTCACACCTAAGCCTCTTACAAGGTCAGCTGTTTAGCTAAACATGAGCTCATGATCTAAATTTACACAATATTGAAGAAAGCAGCTACAAGGGGAGACAATCAGCCAAAACCATCAATACCAGAATTAGATTCCCAAGGCCATCCATCAGATGTAGGAATAATCGGGTGCAAGGCAGAAAATATACATAAAACTGGAACTGAAACAAGGCACAAGGATGTTTTCAAAGACTGGTAGGATCTCTCAAACATTTTTCAAGGACATGTCATTGATAAAGCTAAATACTCCAAGGTTGTGTAATACAACAGATTAATCATTGAGAAGAGTGAAATTATGCTGTTTTGAAAACTATGGCAGGTCAGATTTTCTGCCTAATTATATAAGAAGATTTCTCTAAAAAATACACATTATTTCAAAGACTTATTGGCTGTGAAATAAGTTAAGGGTATTTCAAATGGCTTGTCTGCAAAGAAAGGTGAGATGTAGGGAATCACAGAAAGTCGAGGGGAAAATAGGTCAATATATACATTGCTGTATGGTGAACTAAGCCTTAGGCCAGCAACAATGGAGAGGACGTGACCCTTAGACACGTACAAGTAAGCTGGAATCTTCAAAAGTTCAAATCTTTATAAGTAAAAAGATTTATTAAAATGAATAACCAAGTGTTTTAATTGACATCAGAAGATGAAAACAATAAACCCTGAGAACATAGAGAAAAGATAAATAAAGATATGAGCAGAACTTAATACAACAGAAAACGTATAAAATTCAGGTGATTTAGTAAGTCCAAAGAATCTTCTTTGAAAAGAATTAATAGACACACTTTGATTAAGGAAAACCAAAACATAAGTAAAGAATATACAGAAAGAGTCAGGACAATGTTAGAGCAGAGAATATATGAAATGCCAGTAAATTTGAACATTTCTGTCAAGTGGACCATTTCCTAGCTCCTAAAGTTTACCAACACTGACACAAGAGGAAATCATTTAAGGTCATCATGTCTGCCCTTGGCATTCTCGGAACGCCCTGGCCTCAGAATGCAGCCTCTGTAGTCCATGGTAACCTGCAGAGAGGGGGCGGGGCTGAGGGAGGTTGGAACACTGCCCTCACTGAGGGAGTGGGTGTGGCCATCTCTGCTGTGACTGAACAAAGGGCAGGGGAGCAGGGGGCCCAGGGCAGGGCCCTCAGAGCCCGGCAGGCCCAGTGGAGTGTCATAAGTTTTTAGGCCCAGGCCAAAGGGTGCCTTCTTTGTCTGCACAGCTGCCCAAACTCTCACCTTTCCTCTCAGGCCGCCCTCTTAATTGACGTGTGTGTGGAACGTGTCTGCGCAGTACACCGCGCTGCACAGCTAAGCATAGTTCTGGGCATCGTAGCTTCCTGCAAGGTGACCGAAGTTCGCAGGCAGATGGGACCCTGGGACACACGCGGAGGGGCTCCTGCCCGGGTCACACTCTGCCCACTGCCCCTGCCCCAGATCGGGGGCCGCAAAGCAGCCCTGTCTGAGTCCCCTGCCTCTAGAGGGAGTATTGGACCAACACTTGTAGAAAACGGGGTCCTTGCGGGCCACTCATTGGAGGGACTCAAATAAATCTTTGCCGACTTTCTGCTGAAACTTACGAGCGTTCACACCTAAGCCTCTTACAAGGTCAGCTGTTTAGCTAAACATGAGCACATGATCTAAATTTACACAATAATGAAGAAAGCAGCTACAAGGGGAGACAATCAGCCAAAACCATCAATACCAGAATTAGATTCCCAAGGCCATCCATCAGATGTAGGAATAATCGGGTGCAAGGCAGAAAATATACATAAAACTGGAACTGAAACAAGGCACAAGGATGTTTTCAAAGACTGGTAGGATCTCTCAAACATTTTTCAAGGACATGTCATTGATAAAGCTAAATACTCCAAGGTTGTGTAATACAACAGATTAATCATTGAGAAGAGTGAAATTATGCTGTTTTGAAAACTATGGCAGGTCAGATTTTCTGCCTAATTATATAAGAAGATTTCTCTAAAAAATACACATTATTTCAAATACTTATTGGCTGTGAAATAAGTTAAGGGTATTTCAAATGGCTTGTCTGCAAAGAAAGGTGAGATGTAGGGAATCACAGAAAGTCGAGGGGAAAATAGGTCAATATATACATTGCTGTATGGTGAACTAAGCCTTAGGCCAGCAACAATGGAGAGGACCTGACCCTTAGACACGAACAAGTAAGCTGGAATCTTCAAAAGTTCAAATCTTTATAAGTAAAAAGATTTATTAAAATGAATAACCAAGTGTTTTAATTGACATCAGAAGATGAAAACAATAAACCCTGAGAACATGGAGAAAAGATAAATAAAGATATGAGCAGAAGTTAATACAACAGAAAACGTATAAAATTCAGGTGATTTAGTAAGTCCAAAGAATCTTTGAAAAGATTTAAAAGACACACTTTGATTAAGGAAAACTAAAACATAAGTAAAGAATATACAGAAAGAGTCAGGACAATGTTAGAGCAGAGAATATATGAAATGCCAGTAAATTTGAACATTTCTGTAAAGTGGACCATTTCCTAGCTCCTAAAGTTTACCAACACTGACACAAGAGGAAATCATTTAAGGTCATCATGTCTGCCCTTGGCATTCTCGGAACGCCCTGGCCTCAGAATGCAGCCTCTGTAGTCCATGGTAACCTGCGGAGAGGGGGCGGGGCTGAGGGAGGTTGGAACACTGCCCTCACTGAGGGAGTGTGTGTGGCCATCTCTGCTGTGACTGAACAAAGGGCAGGGGAGCATGGGGCCCAGGGCAGGGCCCTCAGAGCCCGGCAGGCCCAGTGGAGTGTCACACGCTTTTAGGCCCAGGCCAAAGGGTGCCTTCTTTGTCTGCACAGCTGCCAAACTCTCACCTTTCCACTCAGGCCGCCCTCTTACTTGAAGTGTGTGTGGAACGTGTCCGTGCAGTATACCGCGCTGCACAGCTAAGCATAGGTCTGGGCATCGTAGCTTCCTGCCAGGTGACCGAAGTTCGCAGGTAGATGGGTCCCTGGGACACACGTGGAGAGGCTCCTGCCCGTGTCACAGGCCGCCCACTGCCCCTGCCCCAGATCGGGAGCCGCAAAGCAGCCCTGTATGAGTCCCCTGCCTCTAGAGGGAGTATTGGACCAACACTTGTAGAAAACGGGGTCCTTGCGGGCCACTCATTGGAGGGACACAAATAAATCTTTGCCGACTTTCTGCTGAAACTTACGAGCGTTCACTCCTAAGCCTCTTACAAGGTCAGCTGTTTAGCTAAACATGAGCTCATGATCTAAATTTACACAATATTGAAGAAAGCAGCTACAAGGGGAGACAATCAGCCAAAACCATCAATACCAGAATTAGATTCCCAAGGCCATCCATCAGATGTAGGAATAATCGGGTGCAAGGCAGAAAATATACATAAAACTGGAACTGAAACAAGGCACAAGGATGTTTTCAAAGACTGGTAGGATCTCTAAAACATTTTTCAAGGACATGTCATTGATAAAGCTAAATACTCCAAGGTTGTGTAATACAACAGATTAATCATTGAGAAGAGTGAAATTATGCTGTTTTGAAAACTATGGCAGGTCAGATTTTCTGCCTAATTATAGAAGAAGATTTCTCTAAAAAATACACATAATTTCAAAGACTTATTGGCTGTGAAATAAGTTAAGGGTATTTCAAATGGCTTGTCTGCAAAGAAAGGTGAGATGTAGGGAATCACAGAAAGTCGAGGGGAAAAGAGGTCAATATATACATTGCTGTATGGTGAACTAAGCCTTAGGCCAGCAACAATGGAGAGGACCTGACCCTTAGACACGTACAAGTAAGCTGGAATCTTCAAAAGTTCAAATCTTTATAAGTAAAAAGATTTATTAAAATGAATAACCAAGTGTTTTAATTGACATCAGAAGATGAAAACAATAAACCCTGAGAACATAGAGAAAAGATAAATAAAGATATGAGCAGAACTTAATACAACAGAAAACGTATAAAATTCAGGTGATTGAGTAAGTCCAAAGAATTTTCTATGAAAAGATTTAAAAGACACACTTTGATTAAGGAAAACCAAAACATAAGTAAAGAATATACAGAAAGAGTCAGGACAATGTTAGAGCAGAGAATATATGAAATGCCAGTAAATTTGAACATTTCTGTAAAGTGGACCATTTCCTAGCTCCTAAAGTTTACCAACACTGACACAAGAGGAAATCATTTAAGGTCATCATGTCTGCACTTGGCATTCTCGGAACGCCCTGGCCTCAGAATGCAGCCTCTGTAGTCCATGGTAACCTTCGGAGAGGGGGCGGGGCTGAGGGAGGTTGGAACACTGCCCTCACTGAGGGAGTGGGTGTGGCCATCTCTGCTGTGACTGAACAAAGGGCAGGGGAGCAGGGGGCCCAGGGCAGGGCCCTCAGAGCCCGGCAGGCCCAGTGGAGTGTCACAAGCTTTTAGGCCCAGGACAAAGGGTGCCTTCTTTTTCTGCAGAGCTGCCCAAACTCTCACCTTTCCACTCAGGCCGCCCTCTTACTTGAAGTGTGTGTGGAACGTGTCCGCGCAGTATACCGCGCTGCACAGTTAAGCATATGTCTGGGCATCGTAGCTTCCTGCCAGGTGACCGAAGTTCGCAGGCAGATGGGTCCCTGGGACACACGCGGAGAGGCTCCTGCCCGGGTCACAGGCCGCCCACTGCCCCTCCCCCAGATCGGGAGCCGCAAAGCAGCCCTGTCTGAGTCCCCTGCCTCTAGAGGGAGTATTGGACCAACACTTGTAGACAACGGGGTCCTTGCGGGCCACTCATTGGAGGGACACAAATAAATCTTTGCCGACTTTCTGCTGAAACTTACGAGCGTTCACACCTAAGCCTCTTACAAGGTCAGCTGTTTAGCTAAACATGAGCTCATGATCTAAATTTACACAATATTGAAGAAAGCAGCAACAAGGGGAGACAATCAGCCAAAACCATCAATACCAGTATTAGATTCCCAAGGCCATCCATCAGATGTAGGAATAATCGGGTGCAAGGCAGAAAATATACATAAAACTGGAACTGAAACAAGGCACAAGGATGTTTTCAAAGACTGGTAGGATCTCTAAAACATTTTTCAAGGACATGTCATTGATAAAGCTAAATACTCCAAGGTTGTGTAATACAGCAGATTAATCATTGAGAAGAGTGAAATTATGCTGTTTTGAAAACTATGGCAGGTCAGATTTTCTGCCTAATTATAGAAGAAGATTTCTCTAAAAAATACACATTATTTCAAAGACTTATTGGCTGTGAAATAAGTTAAGGGTATTTCAAATGGCTTGTCTGCAAAGAAAGGTGCGATGTAGGGAATCACAGAAAGTCGAGGGGAAAATAGGTCAATATATACATTGCTGTATGGTGAACTAAGCCTTAGGCCAGCAACAATGGAGAGGACCTGACCCTTAGACACGTACAAGTAAGCTGGAATCTTCAAAAGTTCAAATCTTTATAAGTAAAAAGATTTATTAAAATGAATAACCAAGTGTTTTAATTGACATCAGAAGATGAAAACAATAAACCCTGAGAACATAGAGAAAAGATAAATAAAGATATGAGCAGAACTTAATACAACAGAAAACGTATAAAATTGAGGTGATTTAGTAAGTCCAAAGAATCTTCTTTGAAAAGAATTAAAAGACACACTTTGATTAAGGAAAACCAAAACATAAGTAAAGAATATACAGAAAGAGTCAGGACAATGTTAGAGCAGAGAATATATGAAATGCCAGTAAATTTGAACATTTCTGTAAAGTGGACCATTTCCTAGCTCCTAAAGTTTACCAAACCTGACACAAGAGGAAATCATTTAAGGTCATCATGTCTGCCCTTGGCATTCTCGGAATGCCCTGGCCTCAGAATGCAGCCTCTGTAGTCCATGGTAACCTGCGGAGAGGGGGCGGGGCTGAGGGAGGTTGGAACACTGCCCTCACTGAGGGAGTGGGTGTGGCCATCTCTGCTGTGACTGAACAAAGGGCAGGGGAGCAGGGGGCCCAGGGCAGGGCCCTCAGAGCCCGGCAGGCCCAGTGGAGTGTCACAAGTTTTTAGGCCCAGGCCAAAGTGCGCCTTCTTTGTCTGCACAGCTGCCCAAACTCTCACCTTTCCACTCAGGCCGCCCTCTTACTTGAAGTGTGTGTGGAACGTGTCCGTGCAGTATACCGCGCTGCACAGCTAAGCATAGGTCTGGGCATCGTAGCTTCCTGCAAGGAGACCGAAGTTCGCAGGCAGATGGGTCCCTGGTACACACGCGGAGGGGCTCCTGCCCGGGACACAGGCCGCCCACTGCCCCTGCCCCAGATCGGGGCCCGCCAAGCAACACTGTCTGAGTCCCCTGCCTCTAGAGGGAGTATTGGACCAACACTTGTAGAAAACGGGGTCCTTGCGGGCCACTCATTGGAGGGACACAAATAAATCTTTGCCGACTTTCTGCTGAAACTTACGAGCGTTCACACCTAAGCCTCTTACAAGGTCAGCTGTTTAGCTAAACATGAGCACATGATCTAAATTTACACAATAATGAAGAAAGCAGCTACAAGGGGAGACAATCAGCCAAAACCATCAATACCAGAATTAGATTCCCAAGGCCATCCATCAGATGTAGGAATAATCGGGTGCAAGGCAGAAAATATACATAAAACTGGAACTGAAACAAGGCACAAGGATGTTTTCAAAGACTGGTAGGATCTCTCAAACATTTTTCAAGGACATGTCATTGATAAAGCTAAATACTCCAAGGTTGTGTAATACAACAGATTAATCATTGAGAAGAGTGAAATTATGCTGTTTTGAAAACTATGGCAGGTCAGATTTTCTGCCTAATTATATAAGAAGATTTCTCTAAAAAATACACATTATTTCAAAGACTTATTGGCTGTGAAATAAGTTAAGGGTATTTCAAATGGCTTGTCTGCAAAGAAAGGTGAGATGTAGGGAATCACAGAAAGTCGAGGGGAAAATAGGTCAATATATACATTGCTGTATGGTGAACTAAGCCTTAGGCCAGCAACAATGGAGAGGACCTGACCCTTAGACACGAACAAGTAAGCTGGAATCTTCAAAAGTTCAAATCTTTATAAGTAAAAAGTTTTATTAAAATGAATAACCAAGTGTTTTAATTGACATCAGAAGATGAAAACAATAAACCCTGAGAACATGGAGAAAAGATAAATAAAGATATGAGCAGAAGTTAATACAACAGAAAACGTATAAAATTCAGGTGATTTAGTAAGTCCAAAGAATCTTTGAAAAGATTTAAAAGACACACTTTGATTAAGGAAAACCAAAACATAAGTAAAGAATATACAGAAAGAGTCAGGACAATGTTAGAGCAGAGAATATATGAAATGCCAGTAAATTTGAACATTTCTGTCAAGTGGACCATTTCCTAGCTCCTAAAGTTTACCAACACTGACACAAGAGGAAATCATTTAAGGTCATCATGTCTGCCCTTGGCATTCTCGGAACGCCCTGGCCTCAGAATGCAGCCTCTGTAGTCCATGGTAACCTGCGGAGAGGGGGCGGGGCTGAGGGAGGTTGGAACACTGCCCTCACTGAGGGAGTGGGTGTGGCCATCTCTGCTGTGACTGAACAAAGGCCAGGGGAGCAGGGGGCCCAGGGCAGGGCCCTCAGAGCCCGGCAGGCCCAGTGGAGTGTCACACGCTTTTAGGCCCAGGCCAAAGGGTGCCTTCTTTGTCTGCACAGCTGCCAAACTCTCACCTTTCCACTCAGGCCGCCCTCTTACTTGAAGTGTGTGTGGAACGTGTCCGTGCAGTATACCGCGCTGCACAGCTAAGCATAGGTCTGGGCATCGTAGCTTCCTGCCAGGTGACCGAAGTTCGCAGGCAGATGGGTCCCTGGGACACACACGGAGAGGCTCCTGCCCGGGTCACAGGCCGCCCACTGCCCCTGCCCCAGATCGGGAGCCGCAAAGCAGCCCTGTCTGAGTCCCCTGCCTCTAGAGGGAGTATTGGACCAACACTTGTAGAAAACGGGGTCCTTGCGGGCCACTCATTGGAGGGACACAAATAAATCTTTGCCAACTTTCTGCTGAAACTTACGAGCGTTCACACCTAAGCCTCTTACAATGTCAGCTGTTTAGCTAAGCTTGAGCTCATGATCTAAATTTACACAACATTGAAGAAAGCAGCTACAAGGGGAGACAGTCAGCCAAAACCATCAATACCAGAATTAGATTCCCAAGGCCATCCATCAGTTGTAGGAATAATCGGGTGCAAGGCAGAAAATATACATAAAACTGGAACTGAAACAAGGCAGAAGCATGTTTTCAATGACTGGTAGGATCTCTAAAACATTTTTCAAGGACATGTCATTGATAAGCTAAATACTCCAAGGTTGTGTAATACAACAGATTAATCATTGAGAAGAGTGAAATTATGCTGTTTTGAAAACTATGGCAGGTCAGATTTTCTGCCTAATTATATAAGAAGATTTCTCTAAAAAATACACATTATTTCAAAGACTTATTGGCTGTGAAATAAGTTAAGGGTATTTCAAATGGCTTGTCTGCAAAGAAAGGTGAGATGTAGGGAATCACAGAAAGTCGAGGGGAAAATAGGTCAATATATACATTGCTGTATGGTGAACTAAGCCTTAGGCCAGCAACAATGGAGAGGACGTGACCCTTAGACACGTACAAGTAAGCTGGAATCTTCAAAAGTTCAAATCTTTATAAGTAAAAAGATTTATTAAAAGGAATAACCAAGTGTTTTAATTGACATCAGAAGATGAAAACAAAAAACCCTGAGAACATGGAGAAAAGATAAATAAAGATATGAGCAGAACTTAATACAACAGAAAACGTATAAAATTCAGGTGATTTAGTAAGTCCAAAGAATCTTTGAAAAGATTTAAAAGACACACTTTGATTAAGGAAAACCAAAACATAAGTAAAGAATATACAGAAAGAGTCAGGACAATGTTAGAGCAGAGAATATATGAAATGCCAGTAAATTTGAACATTTCTGTCAAGTGGACCATTTCCTAGCTCCTAAAGTTTACCAACACTGACACAAGAGGAAATCATTTAAGGTCATCATGTCTGCCCTTGGCATTCTCGGAACGCCCTGGCCTCAGAATGCAGCCTCTGTAGTCCATGGTAACCTGCGGAGAGGGGGCGGGGCTGAGGGAGGTTGGAACACTGCCCTCACTGAGGGAGTGGGTGTGGCCATCTCTGCAGTGACTGATCAAAGGGCAGGGGAGCAGGGCGCCCAGGGCAGGGCCCTCAGAGCCCGGCAGGCCCAGTGGAGTGTCACAAGCTTTTAGGCCCAGGCCAAAGGGCGCCTTCTTTGTCTGCACAGCTGCCCAAACTCTCACCTTTCCACTCAGGCCGCCCTCTTACTTTAAGTGTGTGTGGAACGTGTCCGTGCAGTATACCGCGCTTCACAGCTAAGCATAGGTCTGGGCATCGTAGCTTCCTGCCAGGTGACCGAAGTTCGCAGGCAGATGGGTCCCTGGGACACACGCGGAGGTGCTCCTGCCCGGGTCACAGGCCGCCCACTGCCCCTGCCCCAGATCGGGGGCCGCAAAGCAGCCCTGTCTGAGTCCCCTGCCTCTAGAGGGAGTATTGGAGCAACACTTGTAGAAAACGGGGTCCTTGCGGGCCACTCATTGGAGGGACACAAATAAATCTTTGACGACTTTCTACTGAAACTTACGAGCGTTCACACCTAAGCCTCTTACAAGGTCAGCTGTTTAGCTAAACATGAGCTCATGATCTAAATTTACACAATATTGAAGAAAGCAGCTACAAGGGGAGACAATCAGCCAAAACCATCAATACCAGAATTAGATTCCCAAGGCCATCCATCAGATGTAGGAATAATCGGGTGCAAGGCAGAAAATATACATAAAACTGGAACTGAAACAAGGCACAAGGATGTTTTCAAAGACTGGTAGGATCTCTAAAACATTTTTCAAGGACATGTCATTGATAAAGCTAAATACTCCAAGGTTGTGTAATACAACAGATTAATCATTGAGAAGAGTGAAATTATGCTGTTTTGAAAACTATGGCAGGTCAGATTTTCTGCCTAATTATATAAGAAGATTTCTCTAAAAAATACACATTACTTCAAAGACTTATCGGCTGTGAAATAAGTTAAGGGTATTTCAAATGGCTTGTCTGCAAAGAAAGGTGAGATGTAGGGAATCACAGAAAGTCGAGGGGAAAATAGGTCAATATATACATTGTTGTATGTTGTACTAAGCCTTAGGCCAGCAACAATGGAGAGGACCTGACCCTTAAACACGAACAAGTAAGCTGGAATCTTCAAAAGTTCAAATCTTTATAAGTAAAAAGATTTATTAAAATCAATAACCAAGTGTTTTAATTGACATCAGAAGATGAAAACAATAAACCCTGAGAACATGGAGAAAAGATAAATAAAGATATGAGCAGAACTTAATACAACAGAAAACGTATAAAATTCAGGTGATTTAGTAAGTCCAAAGAATCTTTGAAAAGATTTAAAAGACACACTTTGATTAAGGAAAACCAAAACATAAGTAAAGAATATACAGAAAGAGTCAGGACAATGTTAGAGCAGAGAATATATGAAATGCCAGTAAATTTGAACATTTCTGTCAAGTGGACCATTTCCTAGCTCCTAAAGTTTACCAACACTGACACAAGAGGAAATCATTTAAGGTCATCATGTCTGCCCTTGGCATTCTCGGAACGCCCTGGCCTCAGAATGCAGCCTCTGTAGTCCATGGTAACCTGCGGAGAGGGGGCGGGGCTGAGGGAGGTTGGAACACTGCTCTCACTGAGGGAGTGAGTGTGGCCACTTCTGCTGTGACTGAACAAAGTGCAGGGGAGCAGGGGGCCCAGGGCAGGACCCTCAGAGCCCGGCAGGCCCAGTGGAGTGTCACAAGCTTTTAGGCCCAGGTCAATGGGCGCCTTCTTTGTCTGCACAGCTGCCCAAACTCTCACCTTTCCACTCAGGCCGCCCTCTTACTTGAAGTGTGTGTGGAACGTGTCCGTGCAGTATACCGCGCTGCACAGCTAAGCATAAGTCTGGGCATCGTAGCTTCCTGCCAGGTGACCGAAGTTCGCAGGCAGATGGGTCCCTGGGACACACGCGGAGGTGCTCCTGCACGGGTCACAGGCCTCCCACTGCCCCTGCCCCAGATCGGGGGCCGCAAAGCAGCCCTGTCTGAGTCCCCTGCCTCTAGAGGGAGTATTGGACCAACACTTGTAGAAAACGGGGTCCTTGCGGGCCACTCATTGGAGGGACACAAATAAATCTTTGCCGACTTTCTGCTGAAACTTACGAGCGTTCAAACCTAAGCCTCTTACAAGGTCAGCTGTTTAGCTAAACATGAGCTCATGATCTAAATTTACACAATATTGAAGAAAGCAGCTACAAGGGGAGACAATCAGCCAAAACCATCAATACCAGAATTAGATTCCCAAGGCCATCCATCAGATGTAGGAATAATCGGGTGCAAGGCAGAAAATATACATAAAACTGGAACTGAAACAAGGCACATGGATGTTTTCAATGACTGGTAGGATCTCTAAAACATTTTTCAAGGACATGTCATTGATAAAGCTAAATACTCCAAGGTTGTGTAATACAACAGATTAATCATTGAGAAGAGTGAAATTATGCTGTTTTGAAAACTATGGCAGGTCAGATTTTCTGCCTAATTATATAAGAAGATTTCTCTAAAAAATACACATTATTTCAAAGACTTATTGGCTGTGAAATAAGTTAAGGGTATTTCAAATGGCTTGTCTGCAAAGAAAGGTGAGATGTAGGGAATCACAGAAAGTCGAGGGGAAAATAGGTCAATATATACATTGCTGTATGGTGAACTAAGCCATAGGCCAGCAACAATGGAGAGGACCTGACCCTTAGACACGTACAAGTAAGCTGGAATCTTCAAAATTTCAAATCTTTATAAGTAAAAAGATTTATTAAAATGAATAACCAAGTGTTTTAATTGACATCAGAAGATGAAAACAATAAACACTGAGAACATAGAAAACAGATAAATAAAGATATGAGCAGAACTTAATACAACAGAAAACGTATAAAATTCAGGTGATTTAGTAAGTCCAAAGAATCTTCTTTGAAAAGAATTAAAAGACACACTTTGATTAAGGAAAACCAAAACATAAGTAAAGAATATACAGAAAGAGTCAGGACAATGTTAGAGCAGAGAATATATGAAATGCCAGTAAATTTGAACATTTCTGTCAAGTGGACCATTTCCTAGCTCCTAAAATTTACCAACACTGACACAAGAGGAAATCATTTAAGGTCATCATGTCTGCCCTTGGCATTCTCGGAACGCCCTGGCCTCAGAATGCAGCCTCTGTAGTCCATGGTAACCTGCGGAGAGGGGCCGGGGCTGAGGGAGGTTGGAACACTGCCCTCACTGAGGGAGTGTGTGTGGCCATCTCTGCTGTGACTGAACAAAGGGCAGGGGAGCAGGGGGCCCAGGGCAGGGCCCTCAGAGCCCGGCAGGCCCAGGGGAGTGTCACAAGCTTTTAGGCCCAGGCCAAAGGGCGCCTTCTTTGTCTGCACAGCTGCCCAAATTCTCACCTTTCCACTCAGGCCGCCCTCTTACTTGAAGTGTGTGTGGAACGTGTCCGCGCAGTATACCGCGCTGCACAGCTAAGCATAGGTCTGGGCATCGTAGCTTCCTGCCAGGTGACCGAAGTTCGCAGGCAGATGGGTCCCTGGGACACACGCGGAGAGACTCCTGCCCGGGTCACAGGCCGCCCACTGCCCCTGCCCCAGATCGGGAGCCGCAAAGCAGCCCTGTCTGAGTCCCCTGCCTCTAGAGGGAGTATTGGACCAACACTTGTAGAAAACGGGGTCCTTGCGGGCCACTCATTGGAGGGACACAAATAAATCTTTGCCGACTTTCTGCTGAAACTTACGAGCGTTCACACCTAAGCCTCTTACAAGGTCAGCTGTTTAGCTAAACATGAGCTCATGATCTAAATTTACACAATATTGAAGAAAGCAGCTACAAGGGGAGACAATCAGCCAAAACCATCAATACCAGAATTAGATTCCCAAGGCCATCCATCAGATGTAGGAATAATCGGGTGCAAGGCAGAAAATATACATAAAACTGGAACTGAAACAAGGCACAAGGATGTTTTCAAAGACTGGTAGGATCTCTAAAACATTTTTCAAGGACATGTCATTGATAAAGCTAAATACTCCAAGGTTGTGTAATACAACAGATTAATCATTGAGAAGAGTGAAATTATGCTGTTTTGAAAACTATGGCAGGTCAGATTTTCTGCCTAATTATATAAGAAGATTTCTCTAAAAAATACACATTATTTCAAAGACTTATTGGCTGTGAAATAAGTTAAGGGTATTTCAAATGGCTTGTCTGCAAAGAAAGGTGAGATGTAGGGAATCACAGAAAGTCGAGGGGAAAATAGGTCAATATATACATTGCTGTATGGTGAACTAAGCCTTAGGCCAGCAACAATGGAGAGGACCTGACCTTAGACACGAACAAGTAAGCTGGAATCTTCAAAAGTTCAAATCTTTATAAGTAAAAAGATTTATTAAAATGAATAACCAAGTGTTTTAATTGACATCAGAAGCTGAAAACAATAAACCCTGAGAACATAGAGAAAAGATAAATAAAGATATGAGCAGAACTTAATACAACAGAAAACGTATAAAATTCAGGTGATTTAGTAAGTCCAAAGAATCTTCTTTGAAAAGAATTAATAGACACACTTTGATTAAGGAAAACCAAAACATAAGTAAAGAATATACAGAAAGAGTCAGGACAATGTTAGAGCAGACAATATATGAAATGCCAGTAAATTTGAACATTTCTGTCAAGTGGACCATTTCCTAGCTCCTAAAGTTTACCAACACTGACACAAGAGGAAATCATTTAAGGTCATCATGTCTGCCCTTGGCATTCTCGGAACGCCCTGGCCTCAGAATGCAGCCTCTGTAGTCCATGGTAACCTGCAGAGAGGGGGCGGGGCTGAGGGAGGTTGGAACACTGCCCTCACTGAGGGAGTGGGTGTGGCCATCTCTGCTGTGACTGAACAAAGGGCAGGGGAGCAGGGGGCCCAGGGCAGGGCCCTCAGAGCCCGGCAGGCCCAGTGGAGTGTCACAAGTTTTTAGGCCCAGGCCAAAGGGCGCCTTCTTTGTCTGCACAGCTGCCCAAACTCTCACCTTTCCACTCAGGCCGCCCTCTTACTTGAAGTGTGTGTGGAACGTGTCTGCGCAGTACACGGCGCTGCACAGCTAAGCATAGTTCTGGGCATCGTAGCTTCCTGCAAGGTGACCGAAGTTCGCAGGCAGATGGGACCCTGGGACACACGCGGAGGGGCTCCTGCCCGGGTCACACTCCGCCCACTGACCCTGCCCCAGATCGGGGGCCGCAAAGCAGCCCTGTCTGAATCCCCTGCCTCTAGAGGGAGTATTGGACCAACACTTGTAGAAAACGGGGCCCTTGCGGGCCACTCGTTGGAGGGACACAAATAAATCTTTGCCGACTTTTTGATGAAACTTACGAGCGTTCATACCTAAGCCTCTTAAAAGGTCAGCTGTTTAGCTAAACATGAGCTCATGATCTAAATTTACACAATAATGAAGAAAGAAGCTACAAGGGGAGACAATCAGCCAAAATCATCAATACCAGAATTAGATTCCCAAGGCCATCCATCAGATGAAGGAATAATCGGGTGCAAGGCAGAAAATATACATAAAACTGGAACTGAAACAAGGCACAAGGATGTTTTAGAAGACTGGTAGGATCTCTAAAACATTTTTCAAGGACATGTCATTGATAAAGCTAAATACTCCAAGATTGTGTAATACAACAGATTAATCATTGAGAAGAGTGAAATTATGCTGTTTTGAAAACTATGGCAGGTCAGATTTTCTGCCTAATTATATAAGAAGACTTCTCTAAAAAATACACTTTATTTCAAAGACTTATTGGCTGTGAAATAAGTTAAGGGTATTTCAAATGGCTTGTCTGCAAAGAAAGGTGAGATGTAGGGAATCACAGAAAGTCGAGGGGAAAATAGGTTAATATATACATTGCTGTATGGTGAACTAAGCCTTAGGCTAGCAACAATGGAGAGGACGTGACCCTTAGAAATGTACAAGTAAGCTGGAATCTTCAAAAGTTCAAATCTTTATAAGTAAAAAGATTTATTAAAATGAATAACCAAGTGTTTTAATTGACATCAGAAGATGAAAACAATAAACCCTGAGAACATAGAGAAAAGATAAATAAAGATATGAGCAGAACTTAATACAACAGAAAACGTATAAAATTCAGGTGATTTAGTAAGTCCAAAGAATCTTCTTTGAAAAGAATTAAAAGACACAATTTGATTAAGGAAAACCAAAACATAAGTAAAGAATATACAGAAAGAGTCAGGACAATGTTAGAGCAGAGAATATATGAAATGCCAGTAAATTTGAACATTTCTGTAAAGTGGACCATTTCCTAGCTCCTAAAGTTTACCAACACTGACACAAGAGGAAATCATTTAAGGTCATCATGTCTGCCCTTGGCATTCTCGGAACGCCCTCTCCTCAGAATGCAGCCTCTGTAGTCCATGGTAACCTGCGGAGAGGGGGCGGGGCTGAGGGAGGTTGGAACACTGCCCTCACTGAGGGAGTGGGTGTGGCCATCTCTGCTGTGACTGAACAAAGGGCAGGGGAGCATGGGGCCCAGGGCAGGGCCCTCAGAGCCCGGCAGGCCCAGGGGAGTGTCACAAGCTTTTAGGCCCAGGCCAAAGGGCGCCTTCTTTGTCTGCACAGCTGCCCAAATTCTCACCTTTCCACTCAGGCTGCCCTCTTACTTGAAGTGTGTGTGGAACGTGTCCGCGCAGTATACCGCGCTGCACAGCTAAGCATAGGTCTGGGCATCGTAACTTCCTGCCAGGTGACCGAAGTTCGCAGGCAGATGGGTCCCTGGGACACACGCGGAGAGACTCCTGCCCGGGTCACAGGCCGCCCACTGCCCCTGCCCCAGATCGGGAGCCGCAAAGCAGCCCTGTCTGAGTCCCCTGCCTCTAGAGGGAGTATTGGAGCAACACTTGTAGAAAACGGGGTCCTTGCGGGCCACTCATTGGAGGGACACAAATAAATCTTTGCCGACTTTCTGCTGAAACTTACGAGCGTTCACACCTAAGCCTCTTACAAGGTCAGCTGTTTAGCTAAACATGAGCTCATGATCTAAATTTACACAATATTGAAGAAAGCAGCTACAAGGGGAGACAATCAGCCAAAACCATCAATACCAGAATTAGATTCCCAAGGCCATCCATCAGATGTAGGAATAATCGGGTGCAAGGCAGAAAATATACATAAAACTGGAACAGAAACAAGGCACAAGGATGTTTTCAAAGACTGGTAGGATCTCTAAAACATTTTTCAAGGACATGTCATTGATAAAGCTAAATACTCCAAGGTTGTGTAATACAACAGATTAATCATTGAGAAGAGTGAAATTATGCTGTTTTGAAAACTATGGCAGGTCAGATTTTCTGCCTAATTATAGAAGAAGATTTCTCTAAAAAATACACATTATTTCAAAGACTTATTGGCTGTGAAATAAGTTAAGGGTATTTCAAATGGCTTGTCTGCAAAGAAAGGTGAGATGTAGGGAATCACAGAAAGTCGAGGGGAAAATAGGTCAATATATACATTGCTGTATGGTGAACTAAGCCTTAGGCCAGCAACAATGGAGAGGACGTGACCCTTAGACACGTACAAGTAAGCTGGAATCTTCAAAATTTCAAATATTTATAAGTAAAAAGATTTATTAAAATGAATAACCAAGTGTTTTAATTGACATCAGAAGATGAAAACAATAAACCCTGAGAACATAGAGAAAAGATAAATAAAGATATGGGCAGAACTTAATACAACAGAAAACGTATAAAATTCAGGTGATTTAGTAAGTCCAAAGAATCTTCTTTGAATAGAATTAATAGACACACTTTGATTAAGGAAAACCAAAACATAAGTAAAGAATATACAGAAAGAGTCAGGACAATGTTAGAGCAGAGAATATATGAAATGCCAGTAAATTTGAACATTTCTGTAAAGTGGACCATTTCCTAGCTCCTAAAGTTTACCAACACTGACACAAGAGGAAATCATTTAAGGTCATCATGTCTGCCCTTGGCATTCTCGGAACGCCCTGGCCTCAGAATGCAGCCTCTGTAGTCCATGGTAACCTGCGGAGAGGGGGCGGGGCTGAGGGAGGTTGGAACACTGCCCTCACTGAGGGAGTGGGTGTGGCCATCTCTGCTGTGACTGAACAAAGGGCAGGGGAGCAGGGGGCCCAGGGCAGGGCCCTCAGAGCCCGGCAGGCCCAGTGGAGTGTCACAAGTTTTTAGGCCCAGGCCAAAGGGCGCCTTCTTTGTCTGCACAGCTGCCCAAACTCTCACCTTTCCACTCAGGCCGCCCTCTTACTTGACGTGTGTGTGGAACGTGTCTGCGCAGTACACCGCGCTGCACAGCTAAGCATATTTCTGGGCATCGTAGCTTCCTGCAAGGTGACCGAAGTTCGCAGGCAGATGGGACCCTGGGACACACGCGGAGGGGCTCCTGCCCGGGTCACACTCTGCCCACGGCCCCTGCCCCAGATCGGGGGCTGCAAAGCAGCCCTGTCTGAGTCCCCTGCCTCTAGAGGGAGTAAAGGACCTACACTTGTAGAAAACGGGGTCCTTGCGGGCCACTCATTGGAGGGACACAGATAAATCTATGCCGACTTTCTGCTGAAACTTACGAGCGTTCACACCTAAGCCTCTTACAAGGAAGGCTGTTTAGCTAAACATGAGCTCATGATCTAAATTTACACAATATTGAAGAAAGCAGCTACAAGGGGAGACAGTCAGCCAAAACCATCAATACCAGAATTAGATTCCCAAGGCCATCCATCAGATGTAGGAATAATCGGGTGCAAGGCAGAAAATATACATAAAACTGGAACTGAAACAAGGCACAAGGATGTTTTCAAAGACTGGTAGGATCTCTAAAACATTTTTCAAGGACATGTCATTGATAAAGCTAAATACTCCAAGGTTGTGTAATACAACAGATTAATCATTGAGAAGAGTGAAATTATGCTGTTTTGAAAACTATGGCAGGTCAGATTTTCTGCCTAATTATATAAGAAGATTTCTCTAAAAAATACACATTATTTCAAAGACTTATTGGCTGTGAAATAAGTTAAGGGTATTTCAAATGGCTTGTCTGCAAAGAAAGGTGAGATGTAGGGAATCACAGAAAGTCGAGGGGAAAATAGGTCAATATATACATTGCTGTATGGTGAACTAAGCCTTAGGCCAGCAACAATGGAGAGGACGTGACCCTTAGACACGTACAAGTAAGTTGGAATCTTCAAAAGTTCAAATCTTTATAAGTAAAAAGATTTGTTAAAATGAATAACCAAGTGTTTTAATTGACATCAGAAGATGAAAACAATAAATCCTGAGAACATGGAGAAAAGATAAATAAAGATATGAGCAGAACTTAATACAACAGAAAACGTATAAAATTCAGGTGATTTAGTAAGTCCAAAGAATCTTTGAAAAGATTTAAAAGACACACTTTGATTAAGGAAAACCAAAACATAAGTAAAGAATATACAGAAAGAGTCAGGACAATGTTAGAGCAGAGAATATATGAAATGCCAGTAAATTTGAACATTTCTGTCAAGTGGACCATTTCCTAGCTCCTAAAGTTTACCAACACTGACACAAGAGGAAATCATTTAAGGTCATCATGTCTGCCCTTGGCATTCTCGGAACGCCCTGGCCTCAGAATGCAGCCTCTGTAGTCCATGGGAACCTGCGGAGAGGGGGCGGGGCTGTGGGAGTTTGGAACACTGCCCTCACTGAGGGAGTGGGTGTGGCCATCTCTGCAGTGACTGAACAAAGGGCAGGGGAGCAGGGGGCCCAGGGCAGGGCCCTCAGAGCCCGGCAGGCCCAGTGGAGTGTCACAAGCTTTTAGGCCCAGGCCAAAGGGCGCCTTCTTTGTCTGCACAGCTGCCCAAACTCTCACCTTTCCACTCAGGCCGCCCTCTTACTTGAAGTGTGTGTGGAACGTGTCCGTACAGTATACCGCGCTGCACAGCTAAGCATAGGTCTGGGCATCGTAGCTTCCTGCCAGGTGACCCAAGTTCGCAGGCAGATGGGTCCCTGGGACACACGCGGAGGGGCTCCTGCCCGGGTCACAGGCCGCCCACTGCCCCTGCCCCAGATCGGGGGCCGCAAATCAGCCCTGTCTGAGTCCCCTGCCTCTAGAGGGAGTATTGGAGCAACACTTGTAGAAAACGGGGTCCTTGGGGGCCACTCATTGGAGGGACACAAATAAATCTTTGCCGACTTTCTGCTGAAACTTACGAGCGTTCACACCTAAGCCTCTTACAAGGTCAGCTGTTTAGCTAAACATGAGCTCATGATCTAAATTTACACAATATTGAAGAAAGCAGCTACAAGGGGAGACAATCAGCCAAAACCATCAATACCAGAATTAGATTCCCAAGGCCATCCATCAGATGTAGGAATAATCGGGTGCAAGGCAGAAAATATACATAAAACTGGAACTGAAACAAGGCACAATGATGTTTTCAAAGACTGGTAGGATCTCTAAAACATTTTTCAAGGACATGTCATTGATAAAGCTAAATACTCCAAGGTTGTGTAATACAACAGATTAATCATTGAGAAGAGTGAAATTATGCTGTTTTGAAAACTATGGCAGGTCAGATTTTCTGCCTAATTATATAAGAAGATTTCTCTAAAAAATACACATTATTTCAAAGACTTATTGGCTGTGAAATAAGTTAAGGGTATTTCAAATGGCTTGTCTGCAAAGAAAGGTGAGATGTAGGGAATCACAGAAAGTCGAGGGGAAAATAGGTCAATATATACATTGCTGTATGGTGAACTAAGCCTTAGGCCAGCAACAATGGAGAGGACCTGACCTTAGACACGAACAAGTAAGCTGGAATCTTCAAAAGTTCAAATCTTTATAAGTAAAAAGATTTATTAAAATGAATAACCAAGTGTTTTAATTGACATCAGAAGCTGAAAACAATAAACCCTGAGAACATAGAGAAAAGATAAATAAAGATATGAGCAGAACTTAATACAACAGAAAACGTATAAAATTCAGGTGATTTAGTAAGTCCAAAGAATCTTCTTTGAAAAGAATTAATAGACACACTTTGATTAAGGAAACCCAAAACATAAGTAAAGAATATACAGAAAGAGTCAGGACAATGTTAGAGCAGAGAATATATGAAATGCCAGTAAATTTGAACATTTCTGTCAAGTGGACCATTTCCTAGCTCCTAAAGTTTACCAACACTGACACAAGAGGAAATCATTTAAGGTCATCATGTCTGCCCTTGGCATTCTCGGAACGCCCTGGCCTCAGAATGCAGCCTCTGTAGTCCATGGTAACCTGCAGAGAGGGGGCGGGGCTGAGGGAGGTTGCAACCCTGCCCTCACTGAGGGAGTGGGTGTGGCCATCTCTGCTGTGACTGAACAAAGGGCAGGGGAGCAGGGGGCCCAGGGCAGGGCCCTCAGAGCCCGGCAGGCCCAGTGGAGTGTCACAAGTTTTTAGGCCCAGGCCAAAGGGCGCCTTCTTTGTCTGCACAGCTGCCCAAACTCTCACCTTTCCACTCAGGCCGCCCTCTTACTTGAAGTGTGTGTGGAACGTGTCTGCGCAGTACACCGCGCTGCACAGCAAAGCATAGTTCTGGGCATCGTAGCTTCCTGCAAGGTGACCGAAGTTCGCAGGCAGATGGGACCCTGGGACACACGCGGAGGGGCTCCTGCCCGGGTCACACTCCGCCCACTGCCCCTGCCCCAGATCGGGGGCCGCAAAGCAGCCCTGTCTGAATCCCCTGCCTCTAGAGGGAGTATTGGACCAACACTTGTAGAAAACGGGGCCCTTGCGGGCCACTCGTTGGAGGGACACAAATAAATCTTTGCCGACTTTTTGCTGAAACTTACGATCGTTCATACCTAAGCCTCTTAAAAGGTCAGCTGTTTAGCTAAACATGAGCTCAGGATCTAAATTTACACAATATTGAAGAAAGAAGCTAAAAGGGGAGACAATCAGCCAAAACCATCAATACCAGAATTAGATTCCCAAGGCCATCCATCAGATGAAGGAATAATCGGGTGCAAGGCAGAAAATATACATAAAACTGGAATTGAAACAAGGCACAAGGATGTTTTAGAAGACTGGTAGGATCTCTAAAACATTTTTCAAGGACATGTCATTGATAAAGCTAAATACTCCAAGGTTGTGTAATACAACAGATTAATCATTGAGAAGAGTGAAATTATGCTGTTTTGAAAACTATGGCAGGTCAGATTTTCTGCCTAATTATATAAGAAGATTTCTCTAAAAAATACACATTATTTCAAAGACTTCTTGGCTGTGAAATAAGTTAAGGGTATTTCAAATGGCTTGTCTGCAAAGAAAGGTGAGATGTAGGGAATCACAGAAAGTCGAGGGGAAAATAGGTTAATATATACATTGCTGTATGGTGAACTAAGCCTTAGGCTAGCAACAATGGAGAGGACGTGACCCTTAGAAATGTACAAGTAAGCTGGAATCTTCAAAAGTTCAAATCTTTATAAGTAAAAAGATTTATTAAAATGAATAACCAAGTGTTTTAATTGACATCAGAAGATGAAAACAATAAACCCTGAGAACATAGAGAAAAGATAAATAAAGATATGAGCAGAACTTAATACAACAGAAAACGTATAAAATTCAGGTGATTTAGTAAGTCCAAAGAATCTTCTTTGAAAAGAATTAAAAGACACAATTTGATTAAGGAAAACCAAAACATAAGTAAAGAATATACAGAAAGAGTCAGGACAATGTTAGAGCAGAGAATATATGAAATGCCAGTAAATTTGAACATTTCTGTAAAGTGGACCATTTCCTAGCTCCTAAAGTTTACCAACACTGACACAAGAGGAAATCATTTAAGGTCATCATGTCTGCCCTTGGCATTCTCGGAACGCCCTGGCCTCAGAATGCAGCCTCTGTAGTCCATGGTAACCTGCGGAGAGGGGGCGGGGCTGAGGGAGGTTGGAACACTGCCCTCACTGAGGGAGTGGGTGTGGCCATCTCTGCTGTGACTGAACAAAGGGCAGGGGAGCAGGGGGCCCAGGCCAGGGCCCTCAGAGCACGGCAGGCCCAGTGGAGTGTCACAAGCTTTTAGGCCCAGGCCAAAGGGCGCCTTCTTTGTCTGCACAGCTGCCCAAATTCTCACCTTTCCACTCAGGCCGCCCTCTTACTTGAAGTGTGTGTGGAACGTGTCCGCGCAGTATACCGCGCTGCACAGCTAAGCATAGGTCTGGGCATCGTAGCTTCTTGCCAGGTGACCGAAGTTCGCAGGCAGATGGGTCCCTGGGACACACGCGGAGAGGCTCCTGCCCGGGTCACAGGCCGCCCACTGCCCCTGCCCCAGATCGGGAGCCGCAAAGCAGCCCTGTCTGAGTCCCCTGCCTCTAGAGGGAGTATTGGACCAACACTTGTAGAAAACGGGGTCCTTGCGGGCCACTCATTGGAGGGACACAAATAAATCTTTGCCGACTTTCTGCTGAAACTTACGAGCGTTCACACCTAAGCCTCTTACAAGGTCAGCTGTTTAGCTAAACATGAGCTCATGATCTAAATTTACACAATATTGAAGAAAGCAGCTACAAGGGGAGACAATCAGCCAAAACCATCAATACCAGAATTAGATTCCCAAGGCCATCCATCAGATGTAGGAATAATCGGGTGCAAGGCAGAAAATATACATAAAACTGGAACTGAAACAAGGCACAAGGATGTTTTCAAAGACTGGTAGGATCTCTAAAACATTTTTCAAGGACATGTCATTGATAAAGCTAAATACTCCAAGGTTGTGTAATACAACAGATTAATCATTGAGAAGAGTGAAATTATGCTGTTTTGAAAACTATGGCAGGTCAGATTTTCTGCCTAATTATATAAGAAGATTTCTCTAAAAAATACACATTATTTCAAAGACTTATTGGCTGTGAAATAAGTTAAGGGTATTTCAAATGGCTTGTCTGCAAAGAAAGGTGAGATGTAGGGAATCACAGAAAGTCGAGGGGAAAATAGGTCAATATATACATTGCTGTATGGTGAACTAAGCCTTAGGCCAGCAACAATGGAGAGGACGTGACCCTTAGACACGTACAAGTAAGCTGGAATCTTCAAAAGTTCAAATCTTTATAAGTAAAAAGATTTATTAAAATGAATAACCAAGTGTTTTAATTGACATCAGAAGATGAAAACAATAAACCCTGAGAACATAGAGAAAGGATAAATAAAGATATGAGCAGAACTTAATACAACAGAAAACGTATAAAATTCAGGTGATTTAGTAAGTCCAAAGAATCTTCTTTGAAAAGAATTAATAGACACACTTTGATTAAGGAAAACCAAAACATAAGTAAAGAATATACAGAAAGAGTCAGGACAATGTTAGAGCAGAGAATATATGAAATGCCAGTAAATTTGAACATTTCTGTAAAGTGGACCATTTCCTAGCTCCTAAAGTTTACCAACACTGACACAAGAGGAAATCATTTAAGGTCATCATGTCTGCCCTTGGCATTCTCGGAACGCCCTGGCCTCAGAATGCAGCCTCTGTAGTCCATGGTAACCTGCAGAGAGGGGGCGGGGCTGAGGGAGGTTGGAACACTGCCCTCACTGAGGGAGTGGGTGTGGCCATCTCTGCTGTGACTGAACAAAGGGCAGGGGAGCAGGGGGCCCAGGGCAGGGCCCTCAGAGCCCGGCAGGCCCAGTGGAGTGTCACAAGATTTTAGGCCCAGGCCAAAGGGCGCCTTCTTTGTCTGCACAGCTGCCCAAACTCTCACCTTTCCACTCAGGCCGCCCTCTTACTTTAAGTGTGTTTGGAACGTGTCCATGCAGTATACCGCGCTGCACAGCTATGCATAGGTCTGGGCATCGTAGCTTCCTGCCAGGTGACCGAAGTTCGCAGGCAGATGGGTCCCTGGGACACACGCGTAGGGGCTCCTGCCCGGGTCAAAGGCCGCCCACTGCCCCTGCCCCAGATCGGGGGCCGCAAAGCAGCCCTGTCTGAGTCCCCTGCCTCTAGAGGGAGTATTGGAGCAACACTTGTAGAAAACGGGGTCCTTGCGGCCACTCATTGGAGGGACACAAATAAATCTTTGCCGACTTTCTGCTGAAACTTATGAGCGTTCACACCTAAGCCTCTTACAAGGTCAGCTGTTTAGCTAAACATGAGCTCATGATCTAAATTTACACAATATTGAAGAAAGCAGCTACAAGGGGAGACAATCAGCCAAAACCATCAATACCAGAATTAGATTCCCAAGGCCATCCATCAGATGTAGGAATAATCGGGTGCAAGGCAGAAAATATACATAAAACTGGAACTGAAACAAGGCACAAGGATGTTTTCAAAGACTGGTAGGATCTCTAAAACATTTTTCAAGGACATGTCATTGATAAAGCTAAATACTCCAAGGTTGTGTAATACAACAGATTAATCATTGAGAAGAGTGAAATTATGCTGTTTTGAAAACTATGGCAGGTCAGATTTTCTGCCTAATTATATAAGAAGATTTCTCTAAAAAATACACATTATTTCAAAGACTTATTGGCTGTGAAATAAGTTAAGGGTATTTCAAATGGCTTGTCTGCAAAGAAAGGTGAGATGTAGGGAATCATAGAAAGTCGAGGGGAAAATAGGTCAATATATACATTGCTGTATGGTGAACTAAGCCTTAGGCCAGCAACAATGGAGAGGACCTGATCCTTAGACACGAACAAGTAAGCTGGAATCTTCAAAAGTTCAAATCTTTATAAGTAAAAAGATTTATTAAAATGAATATCCAAGTGTTTTAATTGACATCAGAAGATGAAAACAATAAACCCTGAGAACATGGAGAAAAGATAAATAAAGATATGAGCAGAAGTTAATACAACAGAAAACGTATAAAATTCAGGTGATTTAGTAAGTCCAAAGAATCTTTGAAAAGATTTAAAAGACACACTTTGATTAAGGAAAACCAAAACATAAGTAAAGAATATACAGAAAGAGTCAGGACAATGTTAGAGCAGAGAATATATGAAATGCCAGTAAATTTGAACATTTCTGTAAAGTGGACCATTTCCTAGCTCCTAAAGTTTACCAACACTGACACAAGAGGAAATCATTTAAGGTCATCATGTCTGCCCTTGGCATTCTCGGAACGCCCTGGCCTCAGAATGCAACCTCTGTAGTCCATGGTAACCTGCGGAGAGAGGGCGGGGCTGAGGGAGGTTGGAACACTGCCCTCACTGAGGGAGTGTGTGTGGCCATCTCTGCTGTGACTGAACAAAGGGCAGGGGAGCAGGGGGCCCAGGGCAGGGCCCTCAGAGCCCGGCAGCCCCAGTGGAGTGTCACAAGTTTTTAGGCCCAGGCCAAAGGGCGCCTTCTTTGTCTGCACAGCTGCCCAAACTCTCACCTTTCCACTCAGGCCGCCCTCTTACTTGAAGTGTGTGTGGCACGTGTCTGCGCACTACACCGCGCTGCACAGATAAGCATAGTTCTGGGCATCGAAGCTTCCTGCAAGGTGACCGAAGTTCACAGGCAGATGGGACCCTGGGACACACGCGGAGGGGCTCCTGCCTGGGTCACACTCCGCCCACTGCCACTGCCCCAGATCGGGGGCCGCAAAGCAGCCCTGTCTGAGTCCCCTGCCTCTAGAGGGAGTATTGGACCAACACTTGTAGAAAACGGGGCCCTTGCGGGCCACTCGTTGGAGGGACACAAATAAATCTTTGCCGACTTTTTGCTGAAACTTACGAGCGTTCATACCTAAGCCTCTTAAAAGGTCAGCTGTTTAGCTAAACATGAGCTCATGATCTAAATTTACACAATAATTAAGAAAGCAGCTACAAGGGGAGACAATCAGCCAAAACCATCAATACCAGAATTAGATTCCCAAGGCCATCCTTCAGATGAAGGAATAATCGGGTGCAAGGCAGAAAATATACATAAAACTGGAACTGAAACAAGGCACATGGATGTTTTAGAAGACTGGTAGGATCTCTAAAACATTTTTCAAGGACATGACATTGATAATGCTAAATACTCCAAGGTTGTGTAATACAACAGATTAATCATTGAGAAGAGTGAAATTATGCTGTTTTGAAAACTATGGCAGGTCAGATTTTGTGCCTAATTATATAAGAAGATTTTTCTAAAAAATACACATTATTTCAAAGACTTCTTGGCTGTGAAATAAGTTAAGGGTATTTCAAATGGCTTGTCTGCAAAGAAAGGTGAGATGTAGGGAATCACAGAAAGTCGAGGGAAAAATAGGTCAATATATACATTGCTGTATGGTGAACTAAGCCTTAGGCCAGCAACAATGGAGAGGACCTGACCCTTAGACACGTACAAGTAAGCTGGAATCTTCAAAAGTTCAAATCTTTATAAGTAAAAAGATTTATTAAAATGAATAACCAAGTGTTTTAATTGACATCAGAAGATGAAAACAATAAACCCTGAGAACATAGAGAAAAGATAAATAAAGATATGAGCAGAACTTAATACAACAGAAAACGTATAAAATTCAGGTGATTGAGTAAGTCCAAAGAATTTTCTATGAAAAGATTTAAAAGACACACTTTGATTAAGGAAAACCAAAACATAAGTAAAGAATATACAGAAAGAGTCAGGACAATGTTAGAGCAGACAATATATGAAATGCCAGTAAATTTGAACATTTCTGTCAAGTGGACCATTTCCTAGCTCCTAAAGTTTACCAACACTGACACAAGAGGAAATCATTTAAGGTCATCATGTCTGCCCTTGGCATTCTCGGAACGCCCTGGCATCAGAATGCAGCCTCTGTAGTCCATGGTAACCTGCGGAGAGGGGGCTGGGCTGAGGGAGGTTGGAACACTGCCCTCACTGAGGGAGTGGGTGTGGCCATCTCTGCTGTGACTGAACAAAGGGCAGGGGAGCAGGGGGCCCAGGGCAGGGCCCTCAGAGCCCGGCAGGCCCAGTGGAGTGTCACAAGCTTTTAGGCCCAGGCCAAAGGGTGCCTTCTTTGTCTGCACAGCTGCCCAAACTCTCACCTTTCCACTCAGGCCGCCCTCTTACTTGAAGTGTGTGTGGAACGTGTCCACGCAGTATACCGTGCTGCACAGTTAAGCATAGGTCTGGGCATCGTAGCTTCCTGCCAGGTGACCGAAGTTCGCAGGCAGATGGGACCCTGGGACACACGCGGAGAGGCTCCTGCCCGGGTCACAGGCCGCCCACTGCCCCTGCCCCAGATCACGAGCCGCAAAGCAGCCCTGTTTGAGTCCCCTGCCTCTAGAGGGAGTATTGGACCAACACTTGTAGAAAACGGGGTCCTTGCGGGCCACTCATTGGAGGGACACAAATAAATCTTTGCCGACTTTCTGCTGAAACTTACGAGCGTTCACACCTAAGCCTCTTACAAGGTCAGCTGTTTAGCTAAACATGAGCTCATGATCTAAATTTACACAATATTGAAGAAAGCAGCTACAAGGGGAGACAATCAGCCAAAACCATCAATACCAGAATTAGATTCCCAAGGCCATCCATCAGATGTAGGAATAATCGGGTGCAAGGCAGAAAATATACATAAAACTGGAACTGAAACAAGGCACAAGGATGTTTTCAAAGACTGGTAGGATCTCTAAAACATTTTTCAAGGACATGTCATTGATAAAGCTAAATACTCCAAGGTTGTGTAATACAACAGATTAATCATTGAGAAGAGTGAAATTATGCTGTTTTGAAAACTATGGCAGGTCAGATTTTCTGCCTAATTATATAAGAAGATTTCTCTAAAAAATACACATTATTTCAAAGACTTATTGGCTGTGAAATAAGTTAAGGGTATTTCAAATGGCTTGTCTGCAAAGAAAGGTGAGATGTAGGGAATCACAGAAAGTGGAGGGGAAAATAGGTCAATATACACATTGCTGTATGGTGAACTAAGCCTTAGGCCAGCAACAATGGAGAGGACCTGACCCTTAGACACGTACAAGTAAGCTGGAATCTTCAAAAGTTCAAATCTTTATAAGTAAAAAGATTTATTAAAATGAATAACCAAGTGTTTTAATTGACATCAGAAGATGAAAACAATAAACCCTGAGAACATAGAGAAAAGATAAATAAAGATATGAGCAGAACTTAATACAACAGAAAACGAATAAAATTGAGGTGATTTAGTAAGTCCAAAGAATCTTCTTTGAAAAGAATTAAAAGACACATTTTGATTAAGGAAAACCAAAACATAAGTAAAGAATATACAGAAAGAGTTAGGACAATGTTAGAGCAGAGAATATATGAAATGCCAGTAAATTTGAACATTTCTGTAAAGTGGACCATTTCCTAGCTCCTAAAGTTTACCAACACTGACACAAGAGGAAATTATTTAAGGTCATCATGTCTGCCCTTGGCATTCTCGGAACACCCTGGACTCAGAATGCAGCCTCTGTAGTCCATGGTAACCTGCGGAGAGGGGGCGAGGCTGAGGGAGGTTGGAACACTGCCCTCACTGAGGGAGTGGGTGTGGCCATCTCTGCTGTGACTGAACAAAGGGCAGGGGAGCAGGGGGCCCAGGGCAGGGCCCTCAGAGCCCGGCAGGCCCAGTGGAGTGTCACAAGCTTTTAGGCCCAGGCCAAAGGGCGCCTTCTTTGTCTGCACAGCTGCCCAAACTCTCACCTTTCCACTCAGGCCGCCCTCTTACTTGAAGTGTGTGTGGAACGTGTACGCGCAGTACACCGCGCTGCACAGCTAAGTATAGTTCTGGGCATCGTAGCTTCCTGCCAGGTGACCGAAGTTCGCAGGCAGATGGGTCCCTGGGACACACGCGGAGAGGCTCCGGCCCGGGTCACAGGCCCCCCATGGCCCCTGCCCCAGATAGGGGGCCACAAAGCAGCCCTGTCTGAGTCCCCTGCCTCTAGAGGGAGTATTGGACCAACACTTGTAGAAAACGGGGTCCTTGCGGGCCACTCATTGGAGGGACACAAATAAATCTTTGCCGACGTTCTGCTGAAACTTACGAGCGTTCACACCTAAGCCTCTTACAAGGTCAGCTGTTTAGCTAAACATGAGCTCATGATCTAAATTTACACAATATTGAAGAAAGCAGCTACAAGGGGAGACAATCAGCCAAAACCATCAATACCAGAATTAGATTCCCAAGGCCATCCATCAGATGTAGGAATAATCGGGTGCAAGGCAGAAAATATACATAAAACTGGAACTGAAACAAGGCACAAGGATGTTTACAAAGACTGGTAGGATCTCTAAAACATTTTTCAAGGACATGTCATTGATAAAGCTAAATACTCCAAGGTTGTGTAATACAACAGATTAATCATTGAGAAGAGTGAAATTATGCTGTTTTGAAAACTATGGCAGGTCAGATTTTCTGCCTAATTATATAAGAAGATTTCTCTAAAAAATACACATTATTTCAAAGACTTATTGGCTGTGAAATAAGTTAAGGGTATTTCAAATGGCTTGTCTGCAAAGAAAGGTGAGATGTAGGGAATCACAGAAAGTCGAGGGGAAAATAGGTCAATATATACATTGCTGTATGGTGAACTAAGCCTTAGGCCAGCAACAATGGAGAGGACCTGACCCTTAGACACGAAGAAGTAAGCTGGAATCTTCAAAAGTTCAAATCTTTATAAGTAAAAAGATTTATTAAAATGAATAACCAAGTGTTTTAATTGACATCAGAAGATGAAAACAATAAACCCTGAGAACATGGAGAAAAGATAAATAAAGATATGAGCAGAACTTAATACAACAGAAAACGTATAAAATTCAGGTGATTTCGTAAGTCCAAAGAATCTTTGAAAAGATTTAAAAGACACACTTTGATTAAGGAAAACCAAAACATAAGTAAAGAATATACAGAAAGAGTCAGGACAATGTTAGAGCAGAGAATATATGAAATGCCAGTAAATTTGAACATTTCTGTCAAGTGGACCATTTCCTAGCTCCTAAAGTTTACCAACACTGACACAAGAGGAAATCATTTAAGGTCATCATGTCTGCCCTTGGCATTCTCGGAACGCCCTGGCCTCAGAATGCAGCCTCTGTAGTCCATGGTAACCTGCGGAGAGGGGGCGGGGCTGAGGGAGGTTGGAACACTGCCCTCACTGAGGGAGTGGGTGTGGCCATCTCTGCTGTGACTGAACAAAGGGCAGGGGAGCAGGGGGCCCAGGGCAGGGCCCTCAGAGCCCGGCAGCCCCAGTGGAGTGTCACAAGATTTTAGGCCCAGGACAAAGGGCGCCTTCTTTGTCTGCACAGCAGCCCAAACTCTCACCTTTCCACTCAGGCCGCCCTCTTACTTGAAGTGTGTGTGGAACGTGTCTGCGCAGTACACCGCGCTGCACAGATAAGCATAGTTCTGGGCATCGAAGCTTCCTGCAAGGTGACCGAAGTTCGCAGGCAGATGGGACCCTGGGACACACGCGGAGGGGCTCCTGCCTGGGTCACACTCCGCCCACTGCCCCTGCCCCAGATCGGGGGCCGCAAAGCAGCCCTGTCTGAGTCCCCTGCCTCTAGAGGGAGTATTGGACCAACACTTGTAGAAAACGGGGCCCTTGCGGGCCACTCGTTGGAGGGACACAAATAAATCTTTGCCGACTTTTTGCTGAAACTTACGAGCGTTCATACCTAAGCCTCTTAAAAGGTCAGCTGTTTAGCTAAACATGAGCTCATGATCTAAATTTACACAATAATGAAGAAAGCAGCTACAAGGGGAGACAATCAGCCAAAACCATCAATACCAGAATTAGATTCCCAAGGCCATCCATCAGATGAAGGAATAATCGGGTGCAAGGCAGAAAATATACATAAAACTGGAACTGAAACAAGGCACAAGGATGTTTTCAAAGACTGGTAGGATCTCTAAAACATTTTTCAAGGACATGTCATTGATAAAGCTAAATACTCCAAGGTTGTGTAATACAACAGATTAATCATTGAGAAGAGTGAAATTATGCTGTTTTGAAAACTATGGCAGGTCAGATTTTGTGCCTAATTATATAAGAAGATTTTTCTAAAAAATACACATTATTTCAAAGACTTCTTGGCTGTGAAATAAGTTAAGGGTATTTCAAATGGCTTGTCTGCAAAGAAAGGTGAGATGTAGGGAATCACAGAAAGTCGAGGGAAAAATAGGTCAATATATACATTGCTGTATGGTGAACTAAGCCTTAGGCCAGCAACAATGGAGAGGACCTGACCCTTAGACACGTACAAGTAAGCTGGAATCTTCAAAAGTTCAAATATTTATAAGTAAAAAGATTTATTAAAATGAATAACCAAGTGTTTTAATTGACATCAGAAGATGAAAACAATAAACCCTGAGAACATAGAGAAAAGATAAATAAAGATATGAGCAGAATTTAATACAACAGAAAACGTATAAAATTCAGGTGATTGAGTAAGTCCAAAGAATTTTCTATGAAAAGATTTAAAAGACACACTTTGATTAAGGAAAACCAAAACATAAGTAAAGAATATACAGAAAGAGTCAGGACAATGTTAGAGCAGAGAATATATGAAATGCCAGTAAATTTGAACATTTCTGTAAAGTGGACCATTTCCTAGCTCCTAAAGTTTACCAACACTGACACAAGAGGAAATCATTTAAGGTCATCATGTCTGCCCTTGGCATTCTCGGAACGCCCTGGCCTCAGAATGCAGCCTCTGTAGTCCATGGTAACCTGCGGAGAGGGGGCTGGGCTGAGGGAGGTTGGAACACTGCCCTCACTGAGGGAGTGGGTGTGGCCATCTCTGCTGTGACTGAACAAAGGGCAGGGGAGCAGGGGCCCCAGGGCAGGGCCCTCAGAGCCCGGCAGGCCCAGTGGAGTGTCACAAGCTTTTAGGCCCAGGCCAAAGGGTGCCTTCTTTGTCTGCACAGCTGCCCAAACTCTCACCTTTCCACTCAGGCCGCCCTCTTACTTGAAGTGTGTGTGGAACGTGTCCACGCAGTATACCGTGCTGCACAGTTAAGCATAGTTCTGGGCATCGTAGCTTCCTGCCAGGTGACCGAAGTTCGCAGGCAGATGGGTCCCTGGGACACACGCGGAGAGGCTCCGGCCCGGGTCACAGGCCCCCCATGGCCCCTGCCCCAGATCGGGGGCCGCAAAGCAGCCCTGTCTGAGTCCCCTGCCTCTAGAGGGAGTATTGGACCAACACTTGTAGAACACGGGGTCTTTGCGGGCCACTCATTGGAGGGACACAAATAAATCTTTGCCGACTTTCTGCTGAAACTTACGAGCCTTCACACCTAAGCCTCTTACAAGGTCAGCTGTTTAGCTAAACATGAGCTCATGATCTAAATTTACACAATATTGAAGAAAGCAGCTACAAGGGGAGACAATCAGCCAAAACCATCAATACCAGAATTAGATTCCCAAGGCCATCCATCAGATGTAGGAATAATCGGGTGCAAGGCAGAAAATATACATAAAACTGGAACTGAAACAAGGCACAAGGATGTTTTCAATGACTGGTAGGATCTCTAAAACATTTTTCAAGGACATGTCATTGATAAAGCTAAATACTCCAAGGTTGTGTAATACAACAGATTAATCATTGAGAAGAGTGAAATTATGCTGTTTTGAAAACTATGGCAGGTCAGATTTTCTGCCTAATTATATAAGAAGATTTCTCTAAAAAATACACATTATTTCAAATACTTATTGGCTGTGAAATAAGTTAAGGGTATTTCAAATGGCTTGTCTGCAAAGAAAGGTGAGATGTAGGGAATCACAGAAAGTCGAGGGGAAAATAGGTCAATATATACATTGCTGTATGGTGAACTAAGCCTTAGGCCAGCAACAATGGAGAGGACCTGACCCTTAGACACGTACAAGTAAGCTGGAATCTTCAAAAGTTCAAATCTTTATAAGTAAATAGATTTATTAAAATGAATAACCAAGTGTTTTAATTGACATCAGAAGATGAAAACAATAAACCCTGAGAACATAGAAAAAAGATAAATAAAGATATGAGCAGAACTTAATACAACAGAAAACGTATAAAATTCAGGTGATTTAGTAAGTCCAAAGAATCTTCTTTGAAAATATTTAAAAGACACACTTTGATTAAGGAAAACCAAAACATAAGTAAAGAATATACAGAAAGAGTCAGGACAATGTTAGAGCAGACAATATATGAAATGCCAGTAAATTTGAACATTTCTGTCAAGTGGACCATTTCCTAGCTCCTAAAGTTTACCAACACTGACACAAGAGGAAATCATTTAAGGTCATCATGTCTGCCCTTGGCATTCTCGGAACGCCCTGGCCTCAGAATGCAGCCTCTGTAGTCCATGGTAACCTGCGGAGAGGGGGCGGGGCTGAGGGAGGTTGGAACACTGCCCTCACTGAGGGAGTGTGTGTGGCCATCTCTGCTGTGACTGAACAAAGGGCAGGGGAGCAGGGGGCCCAGGGCAGGGCCCTCAGAGCCCAGCAGGCCCAGTGGAGTGTCACAAGCTTTTAGGCCCAGGCCAAAGGGCGCCTTCTTTGTCTGCACAGCTGCCCAAACTCTCACCTTTCCACTCAGGCCGCCCTCTTACTTGAAGTGTGTGTGGAACGTGTCCGCGCAGTATACCGCGCTGCACAGCTAAGCATAGGTCTGGGCATCGTAGCTTCCTGCCAGGTGACCGAAGTTCACAGGCAGATGGGTCCCTGGGACACACGCGGAGAGGCTCCTGCCCGGGTCACAGGCCGCCCACTGCCCCTGCCCCAGATCGGGAGCCGCAAAGCAGCCCTGTCTGAGTCCCCTGCCTCTAGAGGGAGTATTGGAGCAACACTTGTAGAAAACGGGGTCCTTGCGGGCCACTCATTGGAGGGACACAAATAAATCTTTGCCGACTTTCTGCTGAAACTTACGAGCGTTCACACCTAAGCCTCTTACAAGGTCAGCTGTTTAGCTAAACATGAGCTCATGATCTAAATTTACACAATATTGAAGAAAGCAGCTACAAGGGGAGACAATCAGCCAAAACCATCAATACCAGAATTAGATTCCCAAGGCCATCCATCAGATGTAGGAATAATCGGGTGCAAGGCAGAAAATATACATAAAACTGGAACTGAAACAAGGCACAAGGATGTTTTCAAAGACTGGTAGGATCTCTAAAACATTTTTCAAGGACATGTCATTGATAAAGCTAAATACTCCAAGGTTGTGTAATACAACAGATTAATCATTGAGAAGAGTGAAATTATGCTGTTTTGAAAACTATGGCAGGTCAGATTTTCTGCCTAATTATATAAGAAGATCTCTCTAAAAAATACACATTATTTCAAAGACTTATTGGCTGTGAAATAAGTTAAGGGTATTTCAAATGGCTTGTCTGCAAAGAAAGGTGAGATGTAGGGAATCACAGAAAGTCGAGGGGAAAATAGGTCAATATATACATTGCTGTATGGTGAACTAAGCCTTAGGCCAGCAACAATGGAGAGGACCTGACCCTTAGACACGTACAAGTAAGCTGGAATCTTCAAAAGTTCAAATCTTTATAAGTAAAAAGATTTATTAAAATGAATAACCAAGTGTTTTAATTGACATCAGAAGATGAAAACAATAAACCCTGAGAACATAGAGAAAAGATAAATAAAGATATGAGCAGAACTTAATACAACAGAAAACGTATAAAATTCAGGTGATTTAGTAAGTCCAAAGAATCTTCTTTGAAAAGATTTAAAAGACACACTTTGATTAAGGAAAACCAAAACATAAGTAAAGAATATACAGAAAGAGTCAGGACAATGTTAGAGCAGACAATATATGAAATGCCAGTAAATTTGAACATTTCTGTCAAGTGGACCATTTCCTAGCTCCTAAAGTTTACCAACACTGACACAAGAGGAAATCATTTAAGGTCATCATGTCTGCCCTTGGCATTCTCGGAACGCCCTGGCCTCAAAATGCAGCCTCTGTAGTCCATGGTAACCTGCGGAGAGGGGGCGGGGCTGAGGGAGGTTGGAACACTGCCCTCACTGAGGGAGTGTGTGTGGCCATCTCTGCTGTGACTGAACAAAGGGCAGGGGAGCAGGGGGCCCAGGGCAGGGCCCTCAGAGCCCGGCAGGCCCAGTGGAGTGTCACAAGCTTTTAGGCCCAGGCCAAAGGGCACCTTCTTTGTCTGCACAGCTGCCCAAACTCTCACCTTTCCACTCAGTCCGCCCTCTTACTTGAAGTGTGTGTGGAACGTGTCCGCGCAGTATACCGCGCTGCACAGCTAAGCATAGGTCTGGGTATCGTAGCTTCCTGCCAGGTGACCGAAGTTCGCAGGCAGATGGGTCCCTGGGACACACGCGGAGAGGCTCCTGCCGGGGTCACAGGCCGCCCACTGCCCCTGCCCCAGATCGGGAGCCGCAAAGCAGCCCTGTCTGAGTCCCCTGCCTCTAGAGGGAGTATTGGAGCAACACTTGTAGAAAACGGGGTCCTTGCTGGCCACTCATTGGAGGGACACAAATAAATCTTTGCCGACTTTCTGCTGAAACTTACGAGCGTTCACACCTAAGCCTCTTACAAGGTCAGCTGTTTAGCTAAACATGAGCTCATGATCTAAATTTACACAATATTGAAGAAAGCAGCTACAAGGGTAGACAATCAGCCAAAACCATCAATACCAGAATTAGATTCCCAAGGCCATCCATCAGATGTAGGAATAATCGGGTGCAAGGCAGAAAATATACATAAAACTGGAACTGAAACAAGGCACAAGGATGTTTTCAAAGACTGGTAGGATCTCTAAAACATTTTTCAAGGACATGTCATTGATAAAGCTAAATACTCCAAGGTTGTGTAATACAACAGATTAATCATTGAGAAGAGTGAAATTATGCTGTTTTGAAAACTATGGCAGGTCAGATTTTCTGCCTAATTATATAAGAAGATCTCTCTAAAAAATACACATTATTTCAAAGACTTCTTGGCTGTGAAATAAGTTAAGGGTATTTCAAATGGCTTGTCTGCAAAGAAAGGTGAGATGTAGGGAATCACAGAAAGTCGAGGGGAAAATAGGTCAATATATACATTGTTGTATGGTGAACTAAGCCTTAGGCCAGCAACAATGGAGAGGACCTGACCCTTAGACACGAACAAGTAAGCTGGAATCTTCAAAAGTTCAAATCTTTATAAGTAAAAAGATTTATTAAAATCAATAACCAAGTGTTTTAATTGACATCAGAAGATGAAAACAATAAACCCTGAGAACATGGAGAAAAGATAAATAAAGATATGAGCAGAACTTAATACAACAGAAAACGTATAAAATTCAGGTGATTTAGTAAGTCCAAAGAATCTTCTTTGAAAAGATTTAAAAGACACACTTTGATTAAGGAAAACCAAAACATAAGTAAAGAATATACAGAAAGAGTCAGGACAATGTTAGAGCAGAGAATATATGAAATGCCAGTAAATTTGAACATTTCTGTAAAGTGGACCATTTCCTAGCTCCTAAAGTTTACCAACACTGACACAAGAGGAAATCATTTAAGGTCATCATGTCTGCCCTTGGCATTCTCGGAACGCCCTGGCCTCAGAATGCAGCCTCTGTAGTCCATGGTAACCTGCGGAGAGGGGGCGGGGCTGAGGGAGGTTGGAACACTGCTCTCACTGAGGGAGTGGGTGTGGCCACTTCTGCTGTGACTGAACAAATGGCAGGGAAGCAGGGGGCCCAGGGCAGGGCCCTCAGAGCCCGGCAGGCCCAGTGGATTCTCACAAGCTTTTAGGCCCAGGCCAATGGGCGCCTTCTTTGTCTGCACAGCTGCCCAAACTCTCACCTTTCCACTCAGGCCGCCCTCTTACTTGAAGTGTGTGTGGAACGTGTCCGTGCAGTATACCGCGCTGCACAGCTAAGCATAAGTCTGGGCATCGTAGCTTCCTGCCAGGTGACCGAAGTTCGCAGGCAGATGGGTCCCTGGGACACACGCGGAGGTGATCCTGCCCGGGTCACAGGCCGCGCACTGCCCCTGCCCCAGATCAGGGGCCGCAAACCAGCCCTGTCTGAGTCCCCTGCCTCTAGAGGGAGTATTAGAGCAACACTTGTAGAAAACGGGGTCCTTGCGGGCCACTCATTGGAGGGACACAAATAAATCTTTGCCGACTTTCTGCTGAAACTTTCGAGCGTTCAAACCTAAGCCTCTTACGAGGTCAGCTGTTTAGCTAAACATGAGCTCATGATCTAAATTTACACAATATTGAAGAAAGCAGCTACAAGGGGAGACAATCAGCCAAAACCATCAATACCAGAATTAGATTCCCAAGGCCATCCATCAGATGTAGGAATAATCGGGTGCAAGGCAGAAAATATACATAAAACTGGAACTGAAACAAGGCACAAGGATGTTTTCAAAGACTGGTAGGATCTCTAAAACATTTTTCAAGGACATGTCATTGATAAAGCTAAATACTCCAAGGTTGTGTAATACAACAGATTAATCATTGAGAAGAGTGAAATTATGCTGTTTTGAAAACTATGGCAGGTCAGATTTTCTGCCTAATTATATAAGAAGATTTCTCTAAAAAATACACATTATTTCAAAGACTTATTGGCTGTGAAATAAGTTAAGGGTATTTCAAATGGCTTGTCTGCAAAGAAAGGTGAGATGTAGGGAATCACAGAAAGTCGAGGGGAAAATAGGTCAATATATACATTGCTGTATGGTGAACTAAGCCTTAGGCCAGCAACAATGGAGAGGACCTGACCCTTAGACACGTACAAGTAAGCTGGAATCTTCAAAAGTTCAAATCTTTATAAGTAAATAGATTTATTAAAATGAATAACCAAGTGTTTTAATTGACATCAGAAGATGAAAACAATAAACCCTGAGAACATAGAAAATAGATAAATAAAGATATGAGCAGAACTTAATACAACAGAAAACGTATAAAATTCAGGTGATTTAGTAAGTCCAAAGAATCTTCTTTGAAAATATTTAAAAGACACACTTTGATTAAGGAAAACCAAAACATAAGTAAAGAATATACAGAAAGAGTCAGGACAATGTTAGAGCAGACAATATATGAAATGCCAGTAAATTTGAACATTTCTGTCAAGTGGACCATTTCCTAGCTCCTAAAGTTTACCAACACTGACACAAGAGGAAATCATTTAAGGTCATCATGTCTGCCCTTGGCATTCTCGGAACGCCCTGGCCTCAGAATGCAGCCTCTGTAGTCCATGGTAACCTGCGGAGAGGGGGCGGGGCTGAGGGAGGTTGGAACACTGCCCTCACTGAGGGAGTGTGTGTGGCCATCTCTGCTGTGACTGAACAAAGGGCAGGGGAGCAGGGGGCCCAGGGCAGGGCCCTCAGAGCCCAGCAGGCCCAGTGGAGTGTCACAAGCTTTTAGGCCCAGGCCAAAGGGCGCCTTCTTTGTCTGCACAGCTGCCCAAACTCTCACCTTTCCACTCAGGCCGCCCTCTTACTTGAAGTGTGTGTGGAACGTGTCCGCGCAGTATACCGCGCTGCACAGCTAAGCATAGGTCTGGGCATCGTAGCTTCCTGCCAGGTGACCGAAGTTCACAGGCAGATGGGTCCCTGGGACACACGCGGAGAGGCTCCTGCCCGGGTCACAGGCCGCCCACTGCCCCTGCCCCAGATCGGGAGCCGCAAAGCAGCCCTGTCTGAGTCCCCTGCCTCTAGAGGGAGTATTGGAGCAACACTTGTAGAAAACGGGGTCCTTGCGGGCCACTCATTGGAGGGACACAAATAAATCTTTGCCGACTTTCTGCTGAAACTTACGAGCGTTCACACCTAAGCCTCTTACAAGGTCAGCTGTTTAGCTAAACATGAGCTCATGATCTAAATTTACACAATATTGAAGAAAGCAGCTACAAGGGGAGACAATCAGCCAAAACCATCAATACCAGAATTAGATTCCCAAGGCCATCCATCAGATGTAGGAATAATCGGGTGCAAGGCAGAAAATATACATAAAACTGGAACTGAAACAAGGCACAAGGATGTTTTCAAAGACTGGTAGGATCTCTAAAACATTTTTCAAGGACATGTCATTGATAAAGCTAAATACTCCAAGGTTGTGTAATACAACAGATTAATCATTGAGAAGAGTGAAATTATGCTGTTTTGAAAACTATGGCAGGTCAGATTTTCTGCCTAATTATATAAGAAGATCTCTCTAAAAAATACACATTATTTCAAAGACTTATTGGCTGTGAAATAAGTTAAGGGTATTTCAAATGGCTTGTCTGCAAAGAAAGGTGAGATGTAGGGAATCACAGAAAGTCGAGGGGAAAATAGGTCAATATATACATTGCTGTATGGTGAACTAAGCCTTAGGCCAGCAACAATGGAGAGGACCTGACCCTTAGACACGTACAAGTAAGCTGGAATCTTCAAAAGTTCAAATCTTTATAAGTAAAAAGATTTATTAAAATGAATAACCAAGTGTTTTAATTGACATCAGAAGATGAAAACAATAAACCCTGAGAACATAGAGAAAAGATAAATAAAGATATGAGCAGAACTTAATACAACAGAAAACGTATAAAATTCAGGTGATTTAGTAAGTCCAAAGAATCTTCTTTGAAAAGATTTAAAAGACACACTTTGATTAAGGAAAACCAAAACATAAGTAAAGAATATACAGAAAGAGTCAGGACAATGTTAGAGCAGACAATATATGAAATGCCAGTAAATTTGAACATTTCTGTCAAGTGGACCATTTCCTAGCTCCTAAAGTTTACCAACACTGACACAAGAGGAAATCATTTAAGGTCATCATGTCTGCCCTTGGCATTCTCGGAACGCCCTGGCCTCAAAATGCAGCCTCTGTAGTCCATGGTAACCTGCGGAGAGGGGGCGGGGCTGAGGGAGGTTGGAACACTGCCCTCACTGAGGGAGTGTGTGTGGCCATCTCTGCTGTGACTGAACAAAGGGCAGGGGAGCAGGGGGCCCAGGGCAGGGCCCTCAGAGCCCGGCAGGCCCAGTGGAGTGTCACAAGCTTTTAGGCCCAGGCCAAAGGGCACCTTCTTTGTCTGCACAGCTGCCCAAACTCTCACCTTTCCACTCAGTCCGCCCTCTTACTTGAAGTGTGTGTGGAACGTGTCCGCGCAGTATACCGCGCTGCACAGCTAAGCATAGGTCTGGGTATCGTAGCTTCCTGCCAGGTGACCGAAGTTCGCAGGCAGATGGGTCCCTGGGACACACGCGGAGAGGCTCCTGCCGGGGTCACAGGCCGCCCACTGCCCCTGCCCCAGATCGGGAGCCGCAAAGCAGCCCTGTCTGAGTCCCCTGCCTCTAGAGGGAGTATTGGAGCAACACTTGTAGAAAACGGGGTCCTTGCGGGCCACTCATTGGAGGGACACAAATAAATCTTTGCCGACTTTCTGCTGAAACTTACGAGCGTTCACACCTAAGCCTCTTACAAGGTCAGCTGTTTAGCTAAACATGAGCTCATGATCTAAATTTACACAATATTGAAGAAAGCAGCTACAAGGGGAGACAATCAGCCAAAACCATCAATACCAGAATTAGATTCCCAAGGCCATCCATCAGATGTACGAATAATCGGGTGCAAGGCAGAAAATATACATAAAACTGGAACTGAAACAAGGCACAAGGATGTTTTCAAAGACTGGTAGGATCTCTAAAACATTTTTCAAGGACATGTCATTGATAAAGCTAAATACTCCAAGGTTGTGTAATACAACAGATTAATCATTGAGAAGAGTGAAATTATGCTGTTTTGAAAACTATGGCAGGTCAGATTTTCTGCCTAATTATATAAGAAGATCTCTCTAAAAAATACACATTATTTCAAAGACTTCTTGGCTGTGAAATAAGTTAAGCGTATTTCAAATGGCTTGTCTGCAAAGAAAGGTGAGATGTAGGGAATCACAGAAAGTCGAGGGGAAAATAGGTCAATATATACATTGTTGTATGGTGAACTAAGCCTTAGGCCAGCAACAATGGAGAGGACCTGACCCTTAGACACGAACAAGTAAGCTGGAATCTTCAAAAGTTCAAATATTTATAAGTAAAAAGATTTATTAAAATGAATAACCAAGTGTTTTAATTGACATCAGAAGATGAAAACAATAAACCCTGAGAACATAGAGAAAAGATAAATAAAGATATGAGCAGAACTTAATACAACAGAAAACGTATAAAATTCAGGTGATTTAGTAAGTCCAAAGAATCTTCTTTGAAAAGATTTAAAAGACACACTTTGATTAAGGAAAACCAAAACATAAGTAAAGAATATACAGAAAGAGTCAGGACAATGTTAGAGCAGACAATATATGAAATGCCAGTAAATTTGAACATTTCTGTCAAGTGGACCATTTCCTAGCTCCTAAAGTTTACCAACACTGACACAAGAGGAAATCATTTAAGGTCATCATGTCTGCCCTTGGCATTCTCGGAACGCCCTGGCCTCAGAATGCAGCCTCTGTAGTCCATGGTAACCTGCGGAGAGGGGGCGGGGCTGAGGGAGGTTGGAACACTGCCCTCACTGAGGGAGTGTGTGTGGCCATCTCTGCTGTGACTGAACAAAGGGCAGGGGAGCAGGGGGCCCAGGGCAGGGCCCTCAGAGCCCAGCAGCCCCAGTGGAGTGTCACAAGCTTTTAGGCCCAGGCCAAAGGGCACCTTCTTTGTCTGCACAGCTGCCCAAACTCTCACCTTTCCACTCAGGCCGCCCTCTTACTTGAAGTGTGTGTGGAACGTGTCCGCGCAGTATACCGCGCTGCACAGCTAAGCATAGGTCTGGGCATCGTAGCTTCCTGCCAGGTGACCGAAGTTCGCAGGCAGATGGGTCCCTGGGACACACGCGGAGAGGCTCCTGCCCGGGTCACAGGCCGCCCACTGCCCCTGCCCCAGATCGGGAGCCGCAAAACAGCCCTGTCTGAGTCCCCTGCCTCTAGAGGGAGTATTGGAGCAACACTTGTAGAAAACGGGGTCCTTGCGGGCCACTCATTGGAGGGACACAAATAAATCTTTGCCGACTTTCTGCTGAAACTTACGAGCGTTCACACCTAAGCCTCTTACAAGGTCAGCTGTTTAGCTAAACATGAGCTCATGATCTAAATTTACACAATATTGAAGAAAGCAGCTACAAGGGGAGACAATCAGCCAAAACCATCAATACCAGAATTATATTCCCAAGGCCATCCATCAGATGTAGGAATAATCGGGTGCAAGGCAGAAAATATACATAAAACTGGAACTGAAACAAGGCACAAGGATGTTTTCAAAGACTGGTAGGATCTCTAAAACATTTTTCAAGGACATGTCATTGATAAAGCTAAATACTCCAAGGTTGTGTAATACAACAGATTAATCATTGAGAAGAGTGAAATTATGCTGTTTTGAAAACTATGGCAGGTCAGATTTTCTGCCTAATTATATAAGAAGATTTCTCTAAAAAATACACATTATTTCAAAGACTTATTGGCTGTGAAATAAGTTAAGGGTATTTCAAATGGCTTGTCTGCAAAGAAAGGTGAGATGTAGGGAATCACAGAAAGTCGAGGGGAAAATAGGTCAATATATACATTGCTGTATGGTGAACTAAGCCTTAGGCCAGCAACAATGGAGAGGACCTGACCCTTAGACACGTACAAGTAAGCTGGAATCTTCAAAAGTTCAAATCTTTATAAGTAAATAGATTTATTAAAATCAATAACCAAGTGTTTTAATTGACATCAGAAGATGAAAACAATAAACCCTGAGAACATGGAGAAAAGATAAATAAAGATATGAGCAGAACTTAATACAACAGAAAACGTATAAAATTCAGGTGATTTAGTAAGTCCAAAGAATCTTCTTTGAAAAGATTTAAAAGACACACTTTGATTAAGGAAAACCAAAACATAAGTAAAGAATATACAGAAAGAGTCAGGACAATGTTCGAGCAGAGAATATATGAAATGCCAGTAAATTTGAACATTTCTGTAAAGTGGACCATTTCCTAGCTCCTAAAGTTTACCAACACTGACACAAGAGGAAATCATTTAAGGTCATCATGTCTGCCCTTGGCATTCGGAACGCCCTGGCCTCAGAATGCAGCCTCTGTAGTCCATGGTAACCTGCGGAGAGGGGGCGGGGCTGAGGGAGGTTGGAACACTGCTCTCACTGAGGGAGTGGGTGTGGCCACTTCTGCTGTGACTGAACAAATGGCAGGGAAGCAGGGGGCCCAGGGCAGGGCCCTCAGAGCCCGGCAGGCCCAGTGGATTCTCACAAGCTTTTAGGCCCAGGCCAATGGGCGCCTTCTTTGTCTGCACAGCTGCCCAAACTCTCACCTTTCCACTCAGGCCGCCCTCTTACTTGAAGTGTGTGTGGAACGTGTCCGTGCAGTATACCGCGCTGCACAGCTAAGCATAGGTCTGGGCATCGTAGCTTCCTGCCAGGTGACCGATGTTCGCAGGCAGATGGGTCCCTGGGACACATGCGGAGGTGCTCCTGCCCGGGTCACAGGCCGCCCACTGCCCCTGCCCCAGATCGGGGGCCGCAAAGCAGCCCTGTCTGAGTCCCCTGCCTCTAGAGGGAGTATTGGAGCAACACTTGTAGAAAACGGCGTCCTTGCGGGCCACTCATTGGAGGGACACAAATAAATCTTTGCCGACTTTCTGCTGAAACTTTCGAGCGTTCAAACCTAAGCCTCTTACAAGGTCAGCTGTTTAGCTAAACATGAGCTCATGATCTAAATTTACACAATATTGAAGAAAGCAGCTACAAGGGGAGACAATCAGCCAAAACCATCAATACCAGAATTAGATTCCCAAGGCCATCCATCAGATGTAGGAATAATCGGGTGCAAGGCAGAAAATATACATAAAACTGGAACTGAAACAAGGCACAAGGATGTTTTCAAAGACTGGTAGGATCTCTAAAATATTTTTCAAGGACATGTCATTGATAAAGCTAAATACTCCAAGGTTGTGTAATACAACAGATTAATCATTGAGAAGAGTGAAATTATGCTGTTTTGAAAACTATGGCAGGTCAGATTTTCTGCCTAATTATATAAGAAGATTTCTCTAAAAAATACACATTATTTCAAAGACTTATTGGCTGTGAAATAAGTTAAGGGTATTTCAAATGGCTTGTCTGCAAAGAAAGGTGAGATGTAGGGAATCACAGAAAGTCGAGGGGAAAATAGGTCAATATATACATTGCTGTATGGTGAACTAAGCCTTAGGCCAGCAACAATGGAGAGGACCTGACCCTTAGACACGTACAAGTAAGCTGGAATCTTCAAAAGTTCAAATCTTTATAAGTAAAAAGATTTATTAAAATGAATAACCAAGTGTTTTAATTGACATCAGAAGATGAAAACAATAAACCCTGAGAACATAGAAAAAAGATAAATAAAGATATGAGCAGAACTTAATACAACAGAAAACGTATAAAATTCAGGTGATTTAGTAAGTCCAAAGAATCTTCTTTGAAAAGATTTAAAAGACACACTTTGATTAAGGAAAACCAAAACATAAGTAAAGAATATACAGAAAGAGTCAGGACAATGTTAGAGCAGAGAATATATGAAATGCCAGTAAATTTGAACATTTCTGTCAAGTGGACCATTTCCTAGCTCCTAAAGTTTACCAACACTGACACAAGAGGAAATCATTTAAGGTCATCATGTCTGCCCTTGGCATTCTCAGAACGCCCTGGCCTCAGAATGCAGCCTCTGTAGTCCATGGTAACCTGCGGAGAGGGGGCGGGGCTGAGGGAGGTTGGAACACTGCCCTCACTGAGGGAGTGTGTGTGGCCATCTCTGCTGTGACTGAACAAAGGGCAGGGGAGCAGGGGGCCCAGGGCAGGGCCCTCAGAGCCCGGCAGGCCCAGTGGAGTGTCACAAGCTTTTAGGCCCAGGCCAAAGGGCGCCTTCTTTGTCTGCACAGCTGCCCAATCTCTCACCTTTCCACTCAGGCCGCCCTCTTACTTGAAGTGTGTGTGGAACGTGTCCGCGCAGTATACCGCGCTGCACAGCTAAGCATAGGTCTGGGCATCGTAGCTTCCTGCCAGGTGACCGAAGTTCGCAGGCAGATGGGTCCCTGGGACACACGCGGAGAGGCTCCTGCCCGGGTCACAGGCCGCCCACTGCCCCTGCCCCAGATCGGGAGCCGCAAAGCAGCCCTGTCTGAGTCCCCTGCCTCTAGAGGGAGTATTGGAGCAACACTTGTAGAAAACGGGGTCCTTGCGGGCCACTCATTGGAGGGACACAAATAAATCTTTGCCGACTTTCTGCTGAAACTTACGAGCGTTCACACCTAAGCCTCTTACAAGGTCAGCTGTTTAGCTAAACATGAGCTCATGATCTAAATTTACACAATATTGAAGAAAGCAGCTACAAGGGGAGACAATCAGCCAAAACCATCAATACCAGAATTAGATTCCCAAGGCCATCCATCAGATGTACGAATAATCGGGTGCAAGGCAGAAAATATACATAAAACTGGAACTGAAACAAGGCACAAGGATGTTTTCAAAGACTGGTAGGATCTCTAAAACATTTTTCAAGGACATGTCATTGATAAAGCTAAATACTCCAAGGTTGTGTAATACAACAGATTAATCATTGAGAAGAGTGAAATTATGCTGTTTTGAAAACTATGGCAGGTCAGATATTCTGCCTAATTATATAAGAAGATTTCTCTAAAAAATACACATTATTTCAAAGACTTATTGGCTGTGAAATAAGTTAAGGGTATTTCAAATGGCTTGTCTGCAAAGAAAGGTGAGATGTAGGGAATCACAGAAAGTCGAGGGGAAAATAGGTCAATATATACATTGCTGTATGTTGAACTAAGCCTTAGGCCAGCAACAATGGAGAGGACCTGACCCTTAGACACGTACAAGTAAGCTGGAATCTTCAAAAGTTCAAATCTTTATAAGTAAAAAGATTTATTAAAATGAATAACCAAGTGTTTTAATTGACATCAGAAGATGAAAACAATAAACCCTGAGAACATAGAGAAAAGATAAATAAAGATATGAGCAGAACTTAATACAACAGAAAACGTATAAAATTCAGGTGATTTAGTAAGTCCAAAGAATCTTCTCTGAAAAGATTTAAAAGACACACTTTGATTAAGGAAAACCAAAACATAAGTAAAGAATATACAGAAAGAGTCAGGACAATGTTAGAGCAGACAATATATGAAATGCCAGTAAATTTGAACATTTCTGTCAAGTGGACCATTTCCTAGCTCCTAAAGTTTACCAACACTGACACAAGAGGAAATCATTTAAGGTCATCATGTCTGCCCTTGGCATTCTCGGAACGCCCTGGCCTCAGAATGCAGCCTCTGTAGTCCATGGTAACCTGCGGAGAGGGGGCGGGGCTGAGGGAGGTTGGAACACTGCCCTCACTGAGGGAGTGTGTGTGGCCATCTCTGCTGTGACTGAACAAAGGGCAGGGGAGCAGGGGGCCCAGGGCAGGGCCCTCAGAGCCCGGCAGGCCCAGTGGAGTGTCACAAGCTTTTAGGCCCAGGCCAAAGGGCGCCTTCTTTGTCTGCACAGCTGCCCAAACTCTCACCTTTCCACTCAGGCCGCCCTCTTACTTGAAGTGTGTGTGGAACGTGTCCGCGCAGTATACCGCGCTGCACAGCTAAGCATAGGTCTGGGCATCGTAGCTTCCTGCCAGGTGACCGAAGTTCGCAGGCAGATGGGTCCCTGGGACACACGCGGAGAGGCTCCTGCCCGGGTCACAGGCCGCCCACTGCCCCTGCCCCAGATCGGGAGCCGCAAAGCAGCCCTGTCTGAGTCCCCTGCCTCTAGAGGGAGTATTGGAGCAACACTTGTAGAAAACGGGGTCCTTGCGGGCCACTCATTGGAGGGACACAAATAAATCTTTGCCGACTTTCTGCTGAAACTTACGAGCGTTCACACCTAAGCCTCTTACAAGGTCAGCTGTTTAGCTAAACATGAGCTCATGATCTAAATTTACACAATATTGAAGAAAGCAGCTACAAGGGGAGACAATCAGCCAAAACCATCAATACCAGAATTAGATTCCCAAGGCCATCCATCAGATGTAGGAATAATCGGGTGCAAGGCAGAAAATATACATAAAACTGGAACTGAAACAAGGCACAAGGATGTTTTCAAAGACTGGTAGGATCTCTAAAACATTTTTCAAGGACATGTCATTGATAAAGCTAAATACTCCAAGGTTGTGTAATACAACAGATTAATCATTGAGAAGAGTGAAATTATGCTGTTTTGAAAACTATGGCAGGTCAGATTTTCTGCCTAATTATATAAGAAGATTTCTCTAAAAAATACACATTATTTCAAAGACTTCTTGGCTGTGAAATAAGTTAAGGGTATTTCAAATGGCTTGTCTGCAAAGAAAGGTGAGATGTAGGGAATCACAGAAAGTCGAGGGGAAAATAGGTCAATATATACATTGTTGTATGGTGAACTAAGCCTTAGGCCAGCAACAATGGAGAGGACCTGACCCTTAGACACGAACAAGTAAGCTGGAATCTTCAAAAGTTCAAATCTTTATAAGTAAAAAGATTTATTAAAATCAATAACCAAGTGTTTTAATTGACATCAGAAGATGAAAACAATAAACCCTGAGAACATGGAGAAAAGATAAATAAAGATATGAGCAGAACTTAATACAACATAAAACGTATAAAATTCAGGTGATTTAGTAAGTCCAAAGAATCTTCTTTGAAAAGATTTAAAAGACACACTTTGATTAAGGAAAACCAAAACATAAGTAAAGAATATACAGAAAGAGTCAGGACAATGTTAGAGCAGAGAATATATGAAATGCCAGTAAATTTGAACATTTCTGTAAAGTGGACCATTTCCTAGCTCCTAAAGTTTACCAACACTGACACAAGAGGAAATCATTTAAGGTCATCATGTCTGCCCTTGGCATTCTCGGAACGCCCTGGCCTCAGAATGCAGCCTCTGTAGTCCATGGTAACCTGCGGAGAGGGGGCGGGGCTGAGGGAGGTTGGAACACTGCTCTCACTGAGGGAGTGGGTGTGGCCACTTCTGCTGTGACTGAACAAATGGCAGGGAAGCAGGGGGCCCAGGGCAGGGCCCTCAGAGCCCGGCAGGCCCAGTGGAGTGTCACAAGCTTTTAGGCCCAGGCCAATGGGCGCCTTCTTTGTCTGCACAGCTGCCCAAACTCTCACCTTTCCCCTCAGGCCGCCCTCTTACTTGAAGTGTGTGTGGAACGTGTCCGTGCAGTATACCGCGCTGCACAGCTAAGCATAAGTCTGGGCATCGTAGCTTCCTGCCAGGTGACAGAAGTTCGCAGGCAGATGGGTCCCTGGGACACACGCGGAGGTGCTCCTGCCCGGGTCACAGGCCACCCACTGCCCCTGCCCCAGATCGGGGGCCGCAAAGCAGCCCTGTCTGAGTCCCCTGCCTCTAGAGGGAGTATTGGAGCAACACTTGTAGAAAACGGGGTCCTTGCGGGCCACTCATTGGAGGGACACAAATAAATCTTTGCCGACTTTCTGCTGAAACTTTCGAGCGTTCAAACCTAAGCCTCTTACAAGGTCAGCTGTTTAGCTAAACATGAGCTCATGATCTAAATTTACACAATATTGAAGAAAGCAGCTACAAGGGGAGACAATCAGCCAAAACCATCAATACCAGAATTAGATTCCCAAGGCCATCCATCAGATGTACGAATAATCGGGTGCAAGGCAGAAAATATACATAAAACTGGAACTGAAACAAGGCACAAGGATGTTTTCAAAGACTGGTAGGATCTCTAAAACATTTTTCAAGGACATGTCATTGATAAAGCTAAATACTCCAAGGTTGTGTAATACAACAGATTAATCATTGAGAAGAGTGAAATTATGCTGTTTTGAAAACTATGGCAGGTCAGATTTTCTGGTAAATAAATAAGAAGATTTCTCTAAAAAATACACATTATTTCAAAGACTTATTGGCTGTGAAATAAGTTAAGGGTATTTCAAATGGCTTGTCTGCAAAGAAAGGTGAGATGTAGGGAATCACAGAAAGTCGAGGGGAAAATAGGTCAATATATACATTGCTGTATGGTGAACTAAGCCTTAGGCCAGCAACAATGGAGAGGACCTGACCCTTAGACACGTACAAGTAAGCTGGAATCTTCAAAAGTTCAAATCTTTATAAGTAAAAAGATTTATTAAAATGAATAACCAAGTGTTTTAATTGACATCAGAAGATGAAAACAATAAACCCTGAGAACATAGAAAAAAGATAAATAAAGATATGAGCAGAACTTAATACAACAGAAAACGTATAAAATTCAGGTGATTTAGTAAGTCCAAAGAATCTTCTTTGAAAAGATTTAAAAGACACACTTTGATTAAGGAAAACCAAAACATAAGTAAAGAATATACAGAAAGAGTCAGGACAATGTTAGAGCAGACAATATATGAAATGCCAGTAAATTTGAACATTTCTGTCAAGTGGACCATTTCCTAGCTCCTAAAGTTTACCAACACTGACACAAGAGGAAATCATTTAAGGTCATCATGTCTGCCCTTGGCATTCTCGGAACGCCCTGGCCTCAGAATGCAGCCTCTGTAGTCCATGGTAACCTGCGGAGAGGGGGCGGGGCTGAGGGAGGTTGGAACACTGCCCTCACTGAGGGAGTGTGTGTGGCCATTTCTGCTGTGACTGAACAAAGGGCAGGGGAGCAGGGGGCCCAGGGCAGGGCCCTCAGAGCCCAGCAGCCACAGTGGAGTGTCACAAGCTTTTAGGCCCAGGCCAAAGGGCGCCTTCTTTGTCTGCACAGCTGCCCAAACTCTCACCTTTCCACTCAGGCCGCCCTCTTACTTGAAGTGTGTGTGGAACGTGTCCGCGCAGTATACCGCGCTGCACAGCTAAGCATAGGTCTGGGCATCGTAGCTTCCTGCCAGGTGACCGAAGTTCGCAGGCAGATGGGTCCCTGGGACACACGCGGAGAGGCTCCTGCCCGGGTCACAGGCCGCCCACTGCCCCTGCCCCAGATCGGGAGCCGCAAAGCAGCCCTGTCTGAGTCCCCTGCCTCTAGAGGGAGTATTGGAGCAACACTTGTAGAAAACGGGGTCCTTGCGGGCCACTCATTGGAGGGACACAAATAAATCTTTGCCGACTTTCTGCTGAAACTTACGAGCGTTCACACCTAAGCCTCTTACAAGGTCAGCTGTTTAGCTAAACATGAGCTCATGATCTAAATTTACACAATATTGAAGAAAGCAGCTACAAGGGGAGACAATCAGCCAAAACCATCAATACCAGAATTAGATTCCCAAGGCCATCCATCAGATGTAGGAATAATCGGGTGCAAGGCAGAAAATATACATAAAACTGGAACTGAAACAAGGCACAAGGATGTTTTCAAAGACTGGTAGGATCTCTAAAACATTTTTCAAGGACATGTCATTGATAAAGCTAAATACTCCAAGGTTGTGTAATACAACAGATTAATCATTGAGAAGAGTGAAATTATGCTGTTTTGAAAACTATGGCAGGTCAGATTTTCTGCCTAATTATATAAGAAGATTTCTCTAAAAAATACACATTATTTCAAAGACTTATTGGCTGTGAAATAAGTTAAGGGTATTTCAAATGGCTTGTCTGCAAAGAAAGGTGAGATGTAGGGAATCACAGAAAGTCGAGGGGAAAATAGGTCAATATATACATTGCTGTATGGTGAACTAAGCCTTAGGCCAGCAACAATGGAGAGGACCTGACCCTTAGACACGTACAAGTAAGCTGGAATCTTCAAAAGTTCAAATCTTTATAAGTAAAAAGATTTATTAAAATGAATAACCAAGTGTTTTAATTGACATCAGAAGATGAAAACAATAAACCCTGAGAACATAGAGAAAAGATAAATAAAGATATGAGCAGAACTTAATACAACAGAAAACGTATAAAATTCAGGTGATTTAGTAAGTCCAAAGAATCTTCTTTGAAAAGATTTAAAAGACACACTTTGATTAAGGAAAACCAAAACATAAGTAAAGAATATACAGAAAGAGTCAGGACAATGTTCGAGCAGACAATATATGAAATGCCAGTAAATTTGAACATTTCTGTCAAGTGGACCATTTCCTAGCTCCTAAAGTTTACCAACACTGACACAAGAGGAAATCATTTAAGGTCATCATGTCTGCCCTTGGCATTCTCGGAACGCCCTGGCCTCAGAATGCAGCCTCTGTAGTCCATGGTAACCTGCGGAGAGGGGGCGGGGCTGAGGGAGGTTGGAACACTGCTCTCACTGAGGGAGTGGGTGTGGCCACTTCTGCTGTGACTGAACAAATGGCAGGGAAGCAGGGGGCCCAGGGCAGGGCCCTCAGAGCCCGGCAGGCCCAGTGGAGTGTCACAAGCTTTTAGGCCCAGGCCAATGGGCGCCTTCTTTGTCTGCACAGCTGCCCAAACTCTCACCTTTCCACTCAGGCCGCCCTCTTACTTGAAGTGTGTGTGGAACGTGTCCGTGCAGTATACCGCGCTGCACAGCTAAGCATAGGTCTGGGCATCGTAGCTTCCTGCCAGGTGACCGAAGTTCGCAGGCAGATGGGTCCCTGGGACACATGCGGAGGTGCTCCTGCCCGGGTCACAGGCCGCCCACTGCCCCTGCCCCAGATCGGGGGCCGCAAAGCAGCCCTGTCTGAGTCCCCTGCCTCTAGAGGGAGTATTGGAGCAACACTTGTAGAAAACGGCGTCCTTGCGGGCCACTCATTGGAGGGACACAAATAAATCTTTGCCGACTTTCTGCTGAAACTTTCGAGCGTTCAAACCTAAGCCTCTTACAAGGTCAGCTGTTTAGCTAAACATGAGCTCATGATCTAAATTTACACAATATTGAAGAAAGCAGCTACAAGGGGAGACAATCAGCCAAAACCATCAATACCAGAATTAGATTCCCAAGGCCATCCATCAGATGTAGGAATAATCGGGTGCAAGGCAGAAAATATACATAAAACTGGAACTGAAACAAGGCACAAGGATGTTTTCAAAGACTGGTAGGATCTCTAAAATATTTTTCAAGGACATGTCATTGATAAAGCTAAATACTCCAAGGTTGTGTAATACAACAGATTAATCATTGAGAAGAGTGAAATTATGCTGTTTTGAAAACTATGGCAGGTCAGATTTTCTGCCTAATTATATAAGAAGATTTCTCTAAAAAATACACATTATTTCAAAGACTTATTGGCTGTGAAATAAGTTAAGGGTATTTCAAATGGCTTGTCTGCAAAGAAAGGTGAGATGTAGGGAATCACAGAAAGTGGAGGGGAAAATAGGTCAATATATACATTGCTGTATGGTGAACTAAGCCTTAGGCCAGCAACAATGGAGAGGACCTGACCCTTAGACACGTACAAGTAAGCTGGAATCTTCAAAAGTTCAAATCTTTATAAGTAAAAAGATTTATTAAAATGAATAACCAAGTGTTTTAATTGACATCAGAAGATGAAAACAATAAACCCTGAGAACATAGAAAAAAGATAAATAAAGATATGAGCAGAACTTAATACAACAGAAAACGTATAAAATTCAGGTGATTTAGTAAGTCCAAAGAATCTTCTTTGAAAAGATTTAAAAGACACACTTTGATTAAGGAAAACCAAAACATAAGTAAAGAATATACAGAAAGAGTCAGGACAATGTTAGAGCAGAGAATATATGAAATGCCAGTAAATTTGAACATTTCTGTCAAGTGGACCATTTCCTAGCTCCTAAAGTTTACCAACACTGACACAAGAGGAAATCATTTAAGGTCATCATGTCTGCCCTTGGCATTCTCGGAACGCCCTGGCCTCAGAATGCAGCCTCTGTAGTCCATGGTAACCTGCGGAGAGGGGGCGGGGCTGAGGGAGGTTGGAACACTGCCCTCACTGAGGGAGTGTGTGTGGCCATCTCTGCTGTGACTGAACAAAGATCAGGGGAGCAGGGGGCCCAGGGCAGGGCCCTCAGAGCCCGGCAGGCCCAGTGGAGTGTCACAAGCTTTTAGGCCCAGGCCAAAGGGCGCCTTCTTTGTCTGCACAGCTGCCCAAACTCTCACCTTTCCACTCAGGCCGCCCTCTTACTTGAAGTGTGTGTGGAACGTGTCCGCGCAGTATACCGCGCTGCACAGCTAAGCATAGGTCTGGGCATCGTAGCTTCCTGCCAGGTGACCGAAGTTCGCAGGCAGATGGGTCCCTGGGACACACGCGGAGAGGCTCCTGCCCGGGTCACAGGCCGCCCACTGCCCCTGCCCCAGATCGGGAGCCGCAAAGCAGCCCTGTCTGAGTCCCCTGCCTCTAGAGGGAGTATTGGAGCAACACTTGTAGAAAACGGGGTCCTTGCGGGCCACTCATTGGAGGGACACAAATAAATCTTTGCCGACTTTCTGCTGAAACTTACGAGCGTTCACACCTAAGCCTCTTACAAGGTCAGCTGTTTAGCTAAACATGAGCTCATGATCTAAATTTACACAATATTGAAGAAAGCAGCTACAAGGGGAGACAATCAGCCAAAACCATCAATACCAGAATTAGATTCCCAAGGCCATCCATCAGATGTAGGAATAATCGGGTGCAAGGCAGAAAATATACATAAAACTGGAACTGAAACAAGGCACAAGGATGTTTTCAAAGACTGGTAGGATCTCTAAAACATTTTTCAAGGACATGTCATTGATAAAGCTAAATACTCCAAGGTTGTGTAATACAACAGATTAATCATTGAGAAGAGTGAAATTATGCTGTTTTGAAAACTATGGCAGGTCAGATATTCTGCCTAATTATATAAGAAGATTTCTCTAAAAAATACACATTATTTCAAAGACTTATTGGCTGTGAAATAAGTTAAGGGTATTTCAAATGGCTTGTCTGCAAAGAAAGGTGAGATGTAGGGAATCACAGAAAGTCGAGGGGAAAATAGGTCAATATATACATTGCTGTATGGTGAACTAAGCCTTAGGCCAGCAACAATGGAGAGGACCTGACCCTTAGACACGTACAAGTAAGCTGGAATCTTCAAAAGTTCAAATCTTTATAAGTAAAAAGATTTATTAAAATGAATAACCAAGTGTTTTAATTGACATCAGAAGATGAAAACAATAAACCCTGAGAACATAGAGAAAAGATAAATAAAGATATGAGCAGAACTTAATACAACAGAAAACGTATAAAATTCAGGTGATTTAGTAAGTCCAAAGAATCTTCTCTGAAAAGATTTAAAAGACACACTTTGATTAAGGAAAACCAAAACATAAGTAAAGAATATACAGAAAGAGTCAGGACAATGTTAGAGCAGACAATATATGAAATGCCAGTAAATTTGAACATTTCTGTCAAGTGGACCATTTCCTAGCTCCTAAAGTTTACCAACACTGACACAAGAGGAAATCATTTAAGGTCATCATGTCTGCCCTTGGCATTCTCGGAACGCCCTGGCCTCAGAATGCAGCCTCTGTAGTCCATGGTAACCTGCGGAGAGGGGGCGGGGCTGAGGGAGGTTGGAACACTGCCCTCACTGAGGGAGTGTGTGTGGCCATCTCTGCTGTGACTGAACAAAGGGCAGGGGAGCAGGGGGCCCAGGGCAGGGCCCTCAGAGCCCGGCAGGCCCAGTGGAGTGTCACAAGCTTTTAGGCCCAGGCCAAAGGGCGCCTTCTTTGTCTGCACAGCTGCCCAAACTCTCACCTTTCCACTCAGGCCGCCCTCTTACTTGAAGTGTGTGTGGAACGTGTCCGCGCAGTATACCGCGCTGCACAGCTAAGCATAGGTCTGGGCATCGTAGCTTCCTGCCAGGTGACCGAAGTTCGCAGGCAGATGGGTCCCTGGGACACACGCGGAGAGGCTCCTGCCCGGGTCACAGGCCGCCCACTGCCCCTGCCCCAGATCGGGAGCCGCAAAGCAGCCCTGTCTGAGTCCCCTGCCTCTAGAGGGAGTATTGGAGCAACACTTGTAGAAAACGGGGTCCTTGCGGGCCACTCATTGGAGGGACACAAATAAATCTTTGCCGACTTTCTGCTGAAACTTACGAGCGTTCACACCTAAGCCTCTTACAAGGTCAGCTGTTTAGCTAAACATGAGCTCATGATCTAAATTTACACAATATTGAAGAAAGCAGCTACAAGGGGAGACAATCAGCCAAAACCATCAATACCAGAATTAGATTCCCAAGGCCATCCATCAGATGTAGGAATAATCGGGTGCAAGGCAGAAAATATACATAAAACTGGAACTGAAACAAGGCACAAGGATGTTTTCAAAGACTGGTAGGATCTCTAAAACATTTTTCAAGGACATGTCATTGATAAAGCTAAATACTCCAAGGTTGTGTAATACAACAGATTAATCATTGAGAAGAGTGAAATTATGCTGTTTTGAAAACTATGGCAGGTCAGATTTTCTGCCTAATTATATAAGAAGATTTCTCTAAAAAATACACATTATTTCAAAGACTTCTTGGCTGTGAAATAAGTTAAGGGTATTTCAAATGGCTTGTCTGCAAAGAAAGGTGAGATGTAGGGAATCACAGAAAGTCGAGGGGAAAATAGGTCAATATATACATTGTTGTATGGTGAACTAAGCCTTAGGCCAGCAACAATGGAGAGGACCTGACCCTTAGACACGAACAAGTAAGCTGGAATCTTCAAAAGTTCAAATCTTTATAAGTAAAAAGATTTATTAAAATCAATAACCAAGTGTTTTAATTGACATCAGAAGATGAAAACAATAAACCCTGAGAACATGGAGAAAAGATAAATAAAGATATGAGCAGAACTTAATACAACAGAAAACGTATAAAATTCAGGTGATTTAGTAAGTCCAAAGAATCTTCTTTGAAAAGATTTAAAAGACACACTTTGATTAAGGAAAACCAAAACATAAGTAAAGAATATACAGAAAGAGTCAGGACAATGTTAGAGCAGAGAATATATGAAATGCCAGTAAATTTGAACATTTCTGTAAAGTGGACCATTTCCTAGCTCCTAAAGTTTACCAACACTGACACAAGAGGAAATCATTTAAGGTCATCATGTCTGCCCTTGGCATTCTCGGAACGCCCTGGCCTCAGAATGCAGCCTCTGTAGTCCATGGTAACCTGCGGAGAGGGGGCGGGGCTGAGGGAGGTTGGAACACTGCTCTCACTGAGGGAGTGGGTGTGGCCACTTCTGCTGTGACTGAACAAATGGCAGGGAAGCAGGGGGCCCAGGGCAGGGCCCTCAGAGCCCGGCAGGCCCAGTGGAGTGTCACAAGCTTTTAGGCCCAGGCCAATGGGCGCCTTCTTTGTCTGCACAGCTGCCCAAACTCTCACCTTTCCCCTCAGGCCGCCCTCTTACTTGAAGTGTGTGTGGAACGTGTCCGTGCAGTATACCGCGCTGCACAGCTAAGCATAAGTCTGGGCATCGTAGCTTCCTGCCAGGTGACCGAAGTTCGCAGGCAGATGGGTCCCTGGGACACACGCGGAGGTGCTCCTGCCCGGGTCACAGGCCGCCCACTGCCCCTGCCCCAGATCGGGGGCCGCAAAGCAGCCCTGTCTGAGTCCCCTGCCTCTAGAGGGAGTATTGGAGCAACACTTGTAGAAAACGGGGTCCTTGCGGGCCACTCATTGGAGGGACACAAATAAATCTTTGCCGACTTTCTGCTGAAACTTTCGAGCGTTCAAACCTAAGCCTCTTACAAGGTCAGCTGTTTAGCTAAACATGAGCTCATGATCTAAATTTACACAATATTGAAGAAAGCAGCTACAAGGGGAGACAATCAGCCAAAACCATCAATACCAGAATTAGATTCCCAAGGCCATCCATCAGATGTACGAATAATCGGGTGCAAGGCAGAAAATATACATAAAACTGGAACTGAAACAAGGCACAAGGATGTTTTCAAAGACTGGTAGGATCTCTAAAACATTTTTCAAGGACATGTCATTGATAAAGCTAAATACTCCAAGGTTGTGTAATACAACAGATTAATCATTGAGAAGAGTGAAATTATGCTGTTTTGAAAACTATGGCAGGTCAGATTTTCTGGTAAATAAATAAGAAGATTTCTCTAAAAAATACACATTATTTCAAAGACTTATTGGCTGTGAAATAAGTTAAGGGTATTTCAAATGGCTTGTCTGCAAAGAAAGGTGAGATGTAGGGAATCACAGAAAGTCGAGGGGAAAATAGGTCAATATATACATTGCTGTATGGTGAACTAAGCCTTAGGCCAGCAACAATGGAGAGGACCTGACCCTTAGACACGTACAAGTAAGCTGGAATCTTCAAAAGTTCAAATCTTTATAAGTAAAAAGATTTATTAAAATGAATAACCAAGTGTTTTAATTGACATCAGAAGATGAAAACAATAAACCCTGAGAACATAGAAAAAAGATAAATAAAGATATGAGCAGAACTTAATACAACAGAAAACGTATAAAATTCAGGTGATTTAGTAAGTCCAAAGAATCTTCTTTGAAAAGATTTAAAAGACACACTTTGATTAAGGAAAACCAAAACATAAGTAAAGAATATACAGAAAGAGTCAGGACAATGTTAGAGCAGACAATATATGAAATGCCAGTAAATTTGAACATTTCTGTCAAGTGGACCATTTCCTAGCTCCTAAAGTTTACCAACACTGACACAAGAGGAAATCATTTAAGGTCATCATGTCTGCCCTTGGCATTCTCGGAACGCCCTGGCCTCAGAATGCAGCCTCTGTAGTCCATGGTAACCTGCGGAGAGGGGGCGGGGCTGAGGGAGGTTGGAACACTGCCCTCACTGAGGGAGTGTGTGTGGCCATTTCTGCTGTGACTGAACAAAGGGCAGGGGAGCAGGGGGCCAAGGGCAGGGCCCTCAGAGCCCAGCAGCCACAGTGGAGTGTCACAAGCTTTTAGGCCCAGGCCAAAGGGCGCCTTCTTTGTCTGCACAGCTGCCCAAACTCTCACCTTTCCACTCAGGCCGCCCTCTTACTTGAAGTGTGTGTGGAACGTGTCCGCGCAGTATACCGCGCTGCACAGCTAAGCATAGGTCTGGGCATCGTAGCTTCCTGCCAGGTGACCGAAGTTCGCAGGCAGATGGGTCCCTGGGACACACGCGGAGAGGCTCCTGCCCGGGTCACAGGCCGCCCACTGCCCCTGCCCCAGATCGGGAGCCGCAAAGCAGCCCTGTCTGAGTCCCCTGCCTCTAGAGGGAGTATTGGAGCAACACTTGTAGAAAACGGGGTCCTTGCGGGCCACTCATTGGAGGGACACAAATAAATCTTTGCCGACTTTCTGCTGAAACTTACGAGCGTTCACACCTAAGCCTCTTACAAGGTCAGCTGTTTAGCTAAACATGAGCTCATGATCTAAATTTACACAATATTGAAGAAAGCAGCTACAAGGGGAGACAATCAGCCAAAACCATCAATACCAGAATTAGATTCCCAAGGCCATCCATCAGATGTAGGAATAATCGGGTGCAAGGCAGAAAATATACATAAAACTGGAACTGAAACAAGGCACAAGGATGTTTTCAAAGACTGGTAGGATCTCTAAAACATTTTTCAAGGACATGTCATTGATAAAGCTAAATACTCCAAGGTTGTGTAATACAACAGATTAAGCATTGAGAAGAGTGAAATTATGCTGTTTTGAAAACTATGGCAGGTCAGATTTTCTGCCTAATTATATAAGAAGATTTCTCTAAAAAATACACATTATTTCAAAGACTTATTGGCTGTGAAATAAGTTAAGGGTATTTCAAATGGCTTGTCTGCAAAGAAAGGTGAGATGTAGGGAATCACAGAAAGTCGAGGGGAAAATAGGTCAATATATACATTGCTGTATGGTGAACTAAGCCTTAGGCCAGCAACAATGGAGAGGACCTGACCCTTAGACACGTACAAGTAAGCTGGAATCTTCAAAAGTTCAAATCTTTATAAGTAAAAAGATTTATTAAAATGAATAACCAAGTGTTTTAATTGACATCAGAAGATGAAAACAATAAACCCTGAGAACATAGAAAAAAGATAAATAAAGATATGAGCAGAACTTAATACAACAGAAAACGTATAAAATTCAGGTGATTTAGTAAGTCCAAAGAATCTTCTTTGAAAAGATTTAAAAGACACACTTTGATTAAGGAAAACCAAAACATAAGTAAAGAATATACAGAAAGAGTCAGGACAATGTTAGAGCAGACAATATATGAAATGCCAGTAAATTTGAACATTTCTGTCAAGTGGACCATTTCCTAGCTCCTAAAGTTTACCAACACTGACACAAGAGGAAATCATTTAAGGTCATCATGTCTGCCCTTGGCATTCTCGGAACGCCCTGGCCTCAGAATGCAGCCTCTGTAGTCCATGGTAACCTGCGGAGAGGGGGCGGGGCTGAGGGAGGTTGGAACACTGCCCTCACTGAGGGAGTGTGTGTGGCCATTTCTGCTGTGACTGAACAAAGGGCAGGGGAGCAGGGGGCCCAGGGCAGGGCCCTCAGAGCCCAGCAGCCACAGTGGAGTGTCACAAGCTTTTAGGCCCAGGCCAAAGGGCGCCTTCTTTGTCTGCACAGCTGCCCAAACTCTCACCTTTCCACTCAGGCCGCCCTCTTACTTGAAGTGTGTGTGGAACGTGTCCGCGCAGTATACCGCGCTGCACAGCTAAGCATAGGTCTGGGCATCGTAGCTTCCTGCCAGGTGACCGAAGTTCGCAGGCAGATGGGTCCCTGGGACACACGCGGAGAGGCTCCTGCCCGGGTCACAGGCCGCCCACTGCCCCTGCCCCAGATCGGGAGACGCAAAGCAGCCCTGTCTGAGTCCCCTGCCTCTAGAGGGAGTATTGGAGCAACACTTGTAGAAAACGGGGTCCTTGCGGGCCACTCATTGGAGGGACACAAATAAATCTTTGCCGACTTTCTGCTGAAACTTACGAGCGTTCACACCTAAGCCTCTTACAAGGTCAGCTGTTTAGCTAAACATGAGCTCATGATCTAAATTTACACAATATTGAAGAAAGCAGCTACAAGGGGAGACAATCAGCCAAAACCATCAATACCAGAATTAGATTCCCAAGGCCATCCATCAGATGTAGGAATAATCGGGTGCAAGGCAGAAAATATACATAAAACTGGAACTGAAACAAGGCACAAGGATGTTTTCAAAGACTGGTAGGATCTCTAAAACATTTTTCAAGGACATGTCATTGATAAAGCTAAAGACTCCAAGGTTGTGTAATACAACAGATTAATCATTGAGAAGAGTGAAATTATGCTGTTTTGAAAACTATGGCAGGTCAGATTTTCTGCCTAATTATATAAGAAGATTTCTCTAAAAAATACACATTATTTCAAAGACTTATTGGCTGTGAAATAAGTTAAGGGTATTTCAAATGGCTTGTCTGCAAAGAAAGGTGAGATGTAGGGAATCACAGAAAGTCGAGGGGAAAATAGGTCAATATATACATTGCTGTATGATGAACTAAGCCTTAGGCCAGCAACAATGGAGAGGACCTGACCCTTAGACACGTACAAGTAAGCTGGAATCTTCAAAAGTTCAAATCTTTATAAGTAAAAAGATTTATTAAAATGAATAACCAAGTGTTTTAATTGACATCAGAAGATGAAAACAATAAACCCTGAGAACATAGAAAAAAGATAAATAAAGATATGAGCAGAACTTAATACAACAGAAAACGTATAAAATTCAGGTGATTTAGTAAGTCCAAAGAATCTTCTTTGAAAAGATTTAAAAGACACACTTTGATTAAGGAAAACCAAAACATAAGTAAAGAATATACAGAAAGAGTCAGGACAATGTTAGAGCAGACAATATATGAAATGCCAGTAAATTTGAACATTTCTGTCAAGTGGACCATTTCCTAGCTCCTAAAGTTTACCAACACTGACACAAGAGGAAATCATTTAAGGTCATCATGTCTGCCCTTGGCATTCTCGGAACGCCCTGGCCTCAGAATGCAGCCTCTGTAGTCCATGGTAACCTGCGGAGAGGGGGCGGGGCTGAGGGAGGTTGGAACACTGCCCTCACTGAGGGAGTGTGTGTGGCCATCTCTGCTGTGACTGAACAAAGGGCAGGGGAGCAGGGGGCCCAGGGCAGGGCCCTCAGAGCCCGGCAGGCCCAGTGGAGTGTCACAAGCTTTTAGGCCCAGGCCAAAGGGCGCCTTCTTTGTCTGCACAGCTGCCCAAACTCTCACCTTTCCACTCAGGCCGCCCTCTTACTTGAAGTGTGTGTGGAACGTGTCCGCGCAGTATACCGCGCTGCACAGCTAAGCATAGGTCTGGGCATCGTAGCTTCCTGCCAGGTGACCGAAGTTCGCAGGCAGATGGGTCCCTGGGACACACGCGGAGAGGCTCCTGCCCGGGTCACAGGCCGCCCACTGCCCCTGCCCCAGATCGGGAGCCGCAAAGCAGCCCTGTCTGAGTCCCCTGCCTCTAGAGGGAGTATTGGAGCAACACTTGTAGAAAACGGGGTCCTTGCGGGCCACTCATTGGAGGGACACAAATAAATCTTTGCCGACTTTCTGCTGAAACTTACGAGCGTTCACACCTAAGCCTCTTACAAGGTCAGCTGTTTAGCTAAACATGAGCTCATGATCTAAATTTACACAATATTGAAGAAAGCAGCTACAAGGGGAGACAATCAGCCAAAACCATCAATACCAGAATTAGATTCCCAAGGCCATCCATCAGATGTACGAATAATCGGGTGCAAGGCAGAAAATATACATAAAACTGGAACTGAAACAAGGCACAAGGATGTTTTCAAAGACTGGTAGGATCTCTAAAACATTTTTCAAGGACATGTCATTGATAAAGCTAAATACTCCAAGGTTGTGTAATACAACAGATTAATCATTGAGAAGAGTGAAATTATGCTGTTTTGAAAACTATGGCAGGTCAGATTTTCTGCCTAATTATATAAGAAGATTTCTCTAAAAAATACACATTATTTCAAAGACTTATTGGCTGTGAAATAAGTTAAGGGTATTTCAAATGGCTTGTCTGCAAAGAAAGGTGAGATGTAGGGAATCACAGAAAGTCGAGGGGAAAATAGGTCAATATATACATTGCTGTATGGTGAACTAAGCCTTAGGCCAGCAACAATGGAGAGGACCTGACCCTTAGACACGTACAAGTAAGCTGGAATCTTCAAAAGTTCAAATCTTTATAAGTAAAAAGATTTATTAAAATGAATAACCAAGTGTTTTAATTGACATCAGAAGATGAAAACAATAAACCCTGAGAACATAGAGAAAAGATAAATAAAGATATGAGCAGAACTTAATACAACAGAAAACGTATAAAATTCAGGTGATTTAGTAAGTCCAAAGAATCTTCTCTGAAAAGATTTAAAAGACACACTTTGATTAAGGAAAACCAAAACATAAGTAAAGAATATACAGAAAGAGTCAGGACAATGTTAGAGCAGACAATATATGAAATGCCAGTAAATTTGAACATTTCTGTCAAGTGGACCATTTCCTAGCTCCTAAAGTTTACCAACACTGACACAAGAGGAAATCATTTAAGGTCATCATGTCTGCCCTTGGCATTCTCGGAACGCCCTGGCCTCAGAATGCAGCCTCTGTAGTCCATGGTAACCTGCGGAGAGGGGGCGGGGCTGAGGGAGGTTGGAACACTGCCCTCACTGAGGGAGTGTGTGTGGCCATCTCTGCTGTGACTGAACAAAGGGCAGGGGAGCAGGGGGCCCAGGGCAGGGCCCTCAGAGCCCGGCAGGCCCAGTGGAGTGTCACAAGCTTTTAGGCCCAGGCCAAAGGGCGCCTTCTTTGTCTGCACAGCTGCCCAAACTCTCACCTTTCCACTCAGGCCGCCCTCTTACTTGAAGTGTGTGTGGAACGTGTCCGCGCAGTATACCGCGCTGCACAGCTAAGCATAGGTCTGGGCATCGTAGCTTCCTGCCAGGTGACCGAAGTTCGCAGGCAGATGGGTCCCTGGGACACACGCGGAGAGGCTCCTGCCCGGGTCACAGGCCGCCCACTGCCCCTGCCCCAGATCGGGAGCCGCAAAGCAGCCCTGTCTGAGTCCCCTGCCTCTAGAGGGAGTATTGGAGCAACACTTGTAGAAAACGGGGTCCTTGCGGGCCACTCATTGGAGGGACACAAATAAATCTTTGCCGACTTTCTGCTGAAACTTACGAGCGTTCACACCTAAGCCTCTTACAAGGTCAGCTGTTTAGCTAAACATGAGCTCATGATCTAAATTTACACAATATTGAAGAAAGCAGCTACAAGGGGAGACAATCAGCCAAAACCATCAATACCAGAATTAGATTCCCAAGGCCATCCATCAGATGTAGGAATAATCGGGTGCAAGGCAGAAAATATACATAAAACTGGAACTGAAACAAGGCACAAGGATGTTTTCAAAGACTGGTAGGATCTCTAAAACATTTTTCAAGGACATGTCATTGATAAAGCTAAATACTCCAAGGTTGTGTAATACAACAGATTAATCATTGAGAAGAGTGAAATTATGCTGTTTTGAAAACTATGGCAGGTCAGATTTTCTGCCTAATTATATAAGAAGATTTCTCTAAAAAATACACATTATTTCAAAGACTTCTTGGCTGTGAAATAAGTTAAGGGTATTTCAAATGGCTTGTCTGCAAAGAAAGGTGAGATGTAGGGAATCACAGAAAGTCGAGGGGAAAATAGGTCAATATATACATTGCTGTATGGTGAACTAAGCCTTAGGCCAGCAACAATGGAGAGGACCTGACCCTTAGACACGTACAAGTAAGCTGGAATCTTCAAAAGTTCAAATCTTTATAAGTAAAAAGATTTATTAAAATGAATAACCAAGTGTTTTAATTGACATCAGAAGATGAAAACAATAAACCCTGAGAACATAGAAAAAAGATAAATAAAGATATGAGCAGAACTTAATACAACAGAAAACGTATAAAATTCAGGTGATTTAGTAAGTCCAAAGAATCTTCTTTGAAAAGATTTAAAAGACACACTTTGATTAAGGAAAACCAAAACATAAGTAAAGAATATACAGAAAGAGTCAGGACAATGTTAGAGCAGACAATATATGAAATGCCAGTAAATTTGAACATTTCTGTCAAGTGGACCATTTCCTAGCTCCTAAAGTTTACCAACACTGACACAAGAGGAAATCATTTAAGGTCATCATGTCTGCCCTTGGCATTCTCGGAACGCCCTGGCCTCAGAATGCAGCCTCTGTAGTCCATGGTAACCTGCGGAGAGGGGGCGGGGCTGAGGGAGGTTGGAACACTGCCCTCACTGAGGGAGTGTGTGTGGCCATCTCTGCTGTGACTGAACAAAGGGCAGGGGAGCAGGGGGCCCAGGGCAGGGCCCTCAGAGCCCAGCAGCCACAGTGGAGTGTCACAAGCTTTTAGGCCCAGGCCAAAGGGCGCCTTCTTTGTCTGCACAGCTGCCCAAACTCTCACCTTTCCACTCAGGCCGCCCTCTTACTTGAAGTGTGTGTGGAACGTGTCCGCGCAGTATACCGCGCTGCACAGCTAAGCATAGGTCTGGGCATCGTAGCTTCCTGCCAGGTGACCGAAGTTCGCAGGCAGATGGGTCCCTGGGACACACGCGGAGAGGCTCCTGCCCGGGTCACAGGCCGCCCACTGCCCCTGCCCCAGATCGGGAGCCGCAAAGCAGCCCTGTCTGAGTCCCCTGCCTCTAGAGGGAGTATTGGAGCAACACTTGTAGAAAACGGGGTCCTTGCGGGCCACTCATTGGAGGGACACAAATAAATCTTTGCCGACTTTCTGCTGAAACTTACGAGCGTTCACACCTAAGCCTCTTACAAGGTCAGCTGTTTAGCTAAACATGAGCTCATGATCTAAATTTACACAATATTGAAGAAAGCAGCTACAAGGGGAGACAATCAGCCAAAACCATCAATACCAGAATTAGATTCCCAAGGCCATCCATCAGATGTAGGAATAATCGGGTGCAAGGCAGAAAATATACATAAAACTGGAACTGAAACAAGGCACAAGGATGTTTTCAAAGACTGGTAGGATCTCTAAAACATTTTTCAAGGACATGTCATTGATAAAGCTAAATACTCCAAGGTTGTGTAATACAACAGATTAATCATTGAGAAGAGTGAAATTATGCTGTTTTGAAAACTATGGCAGGTCAGATTTTCTGCCTAATTATATAAGAAGATTTCTCTAAAAAATACACATTATTTCAAAGACTTATTGGCTGTGAAATAAGTTAAGGGTATTTCAAATGGCTTGTCTGCAAAGAAAGGTGAGATGTAGGGAATCACAGAAAGTCGAGGGGAAAATAGGTCAATATATACATTGCTGTATGGTGAACTAAGCCTTAGGCCAGCAACAATGGAGAGGACCTGACCCTTAGACACGTACAAGTAAGCTGGAATCTTCAAAAGTTCAAATCTTTATAAGTAAAAAGATTTATTAAAATGAATAACCAAGTGTTTTAATTGACATCAGAAGATGAAAACAATAAACCCTGAGAACATAGAAAAAAGATAAATAAAGATATGAGCAGAACTTAATACAACAGAAAACGTATAAAATTCAGGTGATTTAGTAAGTCCAAAGAATCTTCTTTGAAAAGATTTAAAAGACACACTTTGATTAAGGAAAACCAAAACATAAGTAAAGAATATACAGAAAGAGTCAGGACAATGTTAGAGCAGACAATATATGAAATGCCAGTAAATTTGAACATTTCTGTCAAGTGGACCATTTCCTAGCTCCTAAAGTTTACCAACACTGACACAAGAGGAAATCATTTAAGGTCATCATGTCTGCCCTTGGCATTCTCGGAACGCCCTGGCCTCAGAATGCAGCCTCTGTAGTCCATGGTAACCTGCGGAGAGGGGGCGGGGCTGAGGGAGGTTGGAACACTGCCCTCACTGAGGGAGTGTGTGTGGCCATTTCTGCTGTGACTGAACAAAGGGCAGGGGAGCAGGGGGCCCAGGGCAGGGCCCTCAGAGCCCAGCAGCCACAGTGGAGTGTCACAAGCTTTTAGGCCCAGGCCAAAGGGCGCCTTCTTTGTCTGCACAGCTGCCCAAACTCTCACCTTTCCACTCAGGCCGCCCTCTTACTTGAAGTGTGTGTGGAACGTGTCCGCGCAGTATACCGCGCTGCACAGCTAAGCATAGGTCTGGGCATCGTAGCTTCCTGCCAGGTGACCGAAGTTCGCAGGCAGATGGGTCCCTGGGACACACGCGGAGAGGCTCCTGCCCGGGTCACAGGCCGCCCACTGCCCCTGCCCCAGATCGGGAGACGCAAAGCAGCCCTGTCTGAGTCCCCTGCCTCTAGAGGGAGTATTGGAGCAACACTTGTAGAAAACGGGGTCCTTGCGGGCCACTCATTGGAGGGACACAAATAAATCTTTGCCGACTTTCTGCTGAAACTTACGAGCGTTCACACCTAAGCCTCTTACAAGGTCAGCTGTTTAGCTAAACATGAGCTCATGATCTAAATTTACACAATATTGAAGAAAGCAGCTACAAGGGGAGACAATCAGCCAAAACCATCAATACCAGAATTAGATTCCCAAGGCCATCCATCAGATGTAGGAATAATCGGGTGCAAGGCAGAAAATATACATAAAACTGGAACTGAAACAAGGCACAAGGATGTTTTCAAAGACTGGTAGGATCTCTAAAACATTTTTCAAGGACATGTCATTGATAAAGCTAAATACTCCAAGGTTGTGTAATACAACAGATTAAGCATTGAGAAGAGTGAAATTATGCTGTTTTGAAAACTATGGCAGGTCAGATTTTCTGCCTAATTATATAAGAAGATCTCTCTAAAAAATACACATTATTTCAAAGACTTATTGGCTGTGAAATAAGTTAAGGGTATTTCAAATGGCTTGTCTGCAAAGAAAGGTGAGATGTAGGGAATCACAGAAAGTCGAGGGGAAAATAGGTCAATATATACATTGCTGTATGGTGAACTAAGCCTTAGGCCAGCAACAATGGAGAGGACCTGACCCTTAGACACGTACAAGTAAGCTGGAATCTTCAAAAGTTCAAATCTTTATAAGTAAATAGATTTATTAAAATGAATAACCAAGTGTTTTAATTGACATCAGAAGATGAAAACAATAAACCCTGAGAACATAGAAAAAAGATAAATAAAGATATGAGCAGAACTTAATACAACAGAAAACGTATAAAATTCAGGTGATTTAGTAAGTCCAAAGAATCTTCTTTGAAAATATTTAAAAGACACACTTTGATTAAGGAAAACCAAAACATAAGTAAAGAATATACAGAAAGAGTCAGGACAATGTTAGAGCAGACAATATATGAAATGCCAGTAAATTTGAACATTTCTGTCAAGTGGACCATTTCCTAGCTCCTAAAGTTTACCAACACTGACACAAGAGGAAATCATTTAAGGTCATCATGTCTGCCCTTGGCATTCTCGGAACGCCCTGGCCTCAGAATGCAGCCTCTGTAGTCCATGGTAACCTGCGGAGAGGGGGCGGGGCTGAGGGAGGTTGGAACACTGCTCTCACTGAGGGAGTGGGTGTGGCCACTTCTGCTGTGACTGAACAAATGGCAGGGAAGCAGTGGGCCCAGGGCAGGGCCCTCAGAGCCCGGCAGGCCCAGTGGAGTGTCACAAGCTTTTAGGCCCAGGCCAATGGGCGCCTTCTTTGTCTGCACAGCTGCCCAAACTCTCACCTTTCCACTCAGGCCGCCCTCTTACTTGAAGTGTGTGTGGAACGTGTCCGTGCAGTATACCGCGCTGCACAGCTAAGCATAAGTCTGGGCATCGTAGCTTCCTGCCAGGTGACCGAAGTTCGCAGGCAGATGGGTCCCTGGGACACATGCGGAGGTGCTCCTGCCCGGGTCACAGGCCGCCCACTGCCCCTGCCCCAGATCGGGGGCCGCAAAGCAGCCCTGTCTGAGTCCCCTGCCTCTAGAGGGAGTATTGGAGCAACACTTGTAGAAAACGGGGTCCTTGCGGGCCACTCATTGGAGGGACACAAATAAATCTTTGCCGACTTTCTGCTGAAACTTTCGAGCGTTCAAACCTAAGCCTCTTACAAGGTCAGCTGTTTAGCTAAACATGAGCTCATGATCTAAATTTACACAATATTGAAGAAAGCAGCTACAAGGGGAGACAATCAGCCAAAACCATCAATACCAGAATTAGATTCCCAAGGCCATCCATCAGATGTAGGAATAATCGGGTGCAAGGCAGAAAATATACATAAAACTGGAACTGAAACAAGGCACAAGGATGTTTTCAAAGACTGGTAGGATCTCTAAAATATTTTTCAAGGACATGTCATTGATAAAGCTAAATACTCCAAGGTTGTGTAATACAACAGATTAATCATTGAGAAGAGTGAAATTATGCTGTTTTGAAAACTATGGCAGGTCAGATTTTCTGCCTAATTATATAAGAAGATTTCTCTAAAAAATACACATTATTTCAAAGACTTCTTGGCTGTGAAATAAGTTAAGGGTATTTCAAATGGCTTGTCTGCAAAGAAAGGTGAGATGTAGGGAATCACAGAAAGTCGAGGGGAAAATAGGTCAATATATACATTGCTGTATGATGAACTAAGCCTTAGGCCAGCAACAATGGAGAGGACCTGACCCTTAGACACGTACAAGTAAGCTGGAATCTTCAAAAGTTCAAATCTTTATAAGTAAAAAGATTTATTAAAATGAATAACCAAGTGTTTTAATTGACATCAGAAGATGAAAACAATAAACCCTGAGAACATAGAAAAAAGATAAATAAAGATATGAGCAGAACTTAATACAACTGAAAACGTATAAAATTCAGGTGATTTAGTAAGTCCAAAGAATCTTCTTTGAAAAGATTTAAAAGACACACTTTGATTAAGGAAAACCAAAACATAAGTAAAGAATATACAGAAAGAGTCAGGACAATGTTAGAGCAGACAATATATGAAATGCCAGTAAATTTGAACATTTCTGTCAAGTGGACCATTTCCTAGCTCCTAAAGTTTACCAACACTGACACAAGAGGAAATCATTTAAGGTCATCATGTCTGCCCTTGGCATTCTCGGAATGCCCTGGCCTCAGAATGCAGCCTCTGTAGTCCATGGTAACCTGCGGAGAGGGGGCGGGGCTGAGGGAGGTTGGAACACTGCCCTCACTGAGGGAGTGTGTGTGGCCATCTCTGCTGTGACTGAACAAAGGGCAGGGGAGCAGGGGGCCCAGGGCAGGGCCCTCAGAGCCCAGCAGGCCCAGTGGAGTGTCACAAGCGTTTAGGCCCAGGCCAAAGGGCGCCTTCTTTGTCTGCACAGCTGCCCAAACTCTCACCTTTCCACTCAGGCCGCCCTCTTACTTGAAGTGTGTGTGGAACGTGTCCGCGCAGTATACCGCGCTGCACAGCTAAGCATAGGTCTGGGCATCGTAGCTTCCTGCCAGGTGACCGAAGTTCGCAGGCAGATGGGTCCCTGGGACACACGCGGAGAGGCTCCTGCCCGGGTCACAGGCCGCCCACTGCCCCTGCCCCAGATCGGGAGCCGCAAAGCAGCCCTGTCTGAGTCCCCTGCCTCTAGAGGGAGTATTGGAGCAACACTTGTAGAAAACGGGGTCCTTGCGGGCCACTCATTGGAGGGACACAAATAAATCTTTGCCGACTTTCTGCTGAAACTTACGAGCGTTCACACCTAAGCCTCTTACAAGGTCAGCTGTTTAGCTAAACATGAGCTCATGATCTAAATTTACACAATATTGAAGAAAGCAGCTACAAGGGGAGACAATCAGCCAAAACCATCAATACCAGAATTAGATTCCCAAGGCCATCCATCAGATGTAGGAATAATCGGGTGCAAGGCAGAAAATATACATAAAACTGGAACTGAAACAAGGCACAAGGATGTTTTCAAAGACTGGTAGGATCTCTAAAACATTTTTCAATGACATGTCATTGATAAAGCTAAATACTCCAAGGTTGTGTAATACAACAGATTAATCATTGAGAAGAGTGAAATTATGCTGTTTTGAAAACTATGGCAGGTCAGATTTTCTGCCTAATTATATAAGAAGATTTCTCTAAAAAATACACATTATTTCAAAGACTTATTGGCTGTGAAATAAGTTAAGGGTATTTCAAATGGCTTGTCTGCAAAGAAAGGTGAGATGTAGGGAATCACAGAAAGTCGAGGGGAAAATAGGTCAATATATACATTGTTGTATGGTGAACTAAGCCTTAGGCCAGCAACAATGGAGAGGACCTGACCCTTAGACACGAACAAGTAAGCTGGAATCTTCAAAAGTTCAAATCTTTATAAGTAAAAAGATTTATTAAAATCAATAACCAAGTGTTTTAATTGACATCAGAAGATGAAAACAATAAACCCTGAGAACATGGAGAAAAGATAAATAAAGGTATGAGCAGAACTTAATACAACAGAAAACGTATAAAATTGAGGTGATTTAGTAAGTCCAAAGAATCTTCTTTGAAAAGATTTAAAAGACACACTTTGATTAAGGAAAACCAAAACATAAGTAAAGAATATACAGAAAGAGTCAGGACAATGTTAGAGCAGAGAATATATGAAATGCCAGTAAATTTAAACATTTCTGTAAAGTGGACCATTTCCTAGCTCCTAAAGTTTACCAACACTGACACAAGAGGAAATCATTTAAGGTCATCATGTCTGCCCTTGGCATTCTCGGAACGCCCTGGCCTCAGAATGCAGCCTCTGTAGTCCATGGTAACCTGCGGAGAGGGGGCGGGGCTGAGGGAGGTTGGAACACTGCTCTCACTGAGGGAGTGGGTGTGGCCATTTCTGCTGTGACTGAACAAATGGCAGGGAAGCAGGGGGCCCAGGGCAGGGCCCTCAGAGCCCGGCAGGCCCAGTGGAGTGTCACAAGCTTTTAGGCCCAGGCCAATGGGCGACTTCTTTGTCTGCACAGCTGCCCAAACTCTCACCTTTCCACTCAGGCCGCCCTCTTACTTGAAGTGTGTGTGGAACGTGTCCGTGCAGTATACCGCGCTGCACAGCTAAGCATAGGTCTGGGCATCGTAGCTTCCTGCCAGGTGACCGAAGTTCGCAGGCAGATGGGTCCCTGGGACACACGCGGAGAGGCTCCTGCCCGGGTCACAGGCCGCCCACTGCCCCTGCCCCAGATCGGGAGCCGCAAAGCAGCCCTGTCTGAGTCCCCTGCCTCTAGAGGGAGTATTGGACCAACACTTGTAGAAAACGGGGTCCTTGCGGGCCACTCATTGGAGGGACACAGATAAATCTTTGCCGACTTTCTGCTGAAACTTACGAGCGTTCACACCTAAGCCTCTTACAAGGTCAGCTGTTTAGCTAAACATGAGCTCATGATCTAAATTTACACAATATTGAAGAAAGCAGCTACAAGGGGAGACAATCAGCCAAAACCATCAATACCAGAATTAGATTCCCAAGGCCATCCATCAGATGTACGAATAATCGGGTGCAAGGCAGAAAATACACATAAAACTGGAACTGAAACAAGGCACAAGGATGTTTTCAAAGACTGGTAGGATCTCTAAAACATTTTTCAAGGACATGTCATTGATAAAGCTAAATACTCCAAGGTTGTGTAATACAACAGATTAATCATTGAGAAGAGTGAAATTATGCTGTTTTGAAAACTATGGCAGGTCAGATTTTCTGCCTAATTATATAACAAGATTTCTCTAAAAAATACACATTATTTCAAAGACTTATTGGCTGTGAAATAAGTTAAGGGTATTTCAAATGGCTTGTCTGCAAAGAAAGGTGAGATGTAGGGAATCACAGAAAGTCGAGGGGAAAATAGGTCAATATATACATTGCTGTATGGTGAACTAAGCCTTAGGCCAGCAACAATGGAGAGGACCTGACCCTTAGACACGTACAAGTAAGCTGGAATCTTCAAAAGTTCAAATCTTTATAAGTGAAAAGATTTATTAAAATGAATAACCAAGTGTTTTAATTGACATCAGAAGATGAAAACAATAAACCCTGAGAACATAGAGAAAAGATAAATAAAGATATGAGCAGAACTTAATACAACAGAAAACGAATAAAATTGAGGTGATTTAGTAAGTCCAAAGAATCTTCTTTGAAAAGAATTAAAAGACACACTTTGATTAAGGAAAACCAAACCATAAGTAAAGAATATACAGAAAGAGTCAGGACAATGTTAGAGCAGAGAATATATGAAATGCCAGTAAATTTGAACATTTCTGTAAAGTGGACCATTTCCTAGCTCCTAAAGTTTACCAACACTGACACAAGAGGAAATCATTTAAGGTCATCATGTCTGCCCTTGGCATTCTCGGAATGCCCTGGCCTCAGAATGCAGCCTCTGTAGTCCATGGTAACATGCGGAGAGGGGGCGGGGCTGAGGGAGGTTGGAACACTGCCCTCACTGAGGGAGTGTGTGTGGCCATCTCTGCTGTGACTGAACAAAGGGCAGGGGAGCAGGGGGCCCAGGGCAGGGCCCTCAGAGCCCGGCAGGCCCAGTGGAGTGTCACAAGCTTTTAGGCCCAGGCCACAGGGTGCCTTCTTTGTCTGCACAGCTGCCCAAACTCTCACCTTTCCACTCAGGCCACCCTCTTACTTGAAGTGTGTGTGGAACGTGTCCGCGCAGTATAACGCGCTGCACAGCTAAGCATAGGTCTGGGCATCGTAGCTTCCTGCCAGGTGACCGAAGTTCGCAGGCAGATGGGTCACTGGGACACACACGGAGAGGCTCCTGCCCGGGTCACAGGCCGCCCACTGCCCCTGCCCCAGATCGGGTGCCGCAAAGCAGCCCTGTCTGAGTCCCCTGCCTCTAGAGGGAGTATTGGACCAACACTTGTAGAAAACGGGGTCCTTGCGGGCCACTCATTGGAGGGACACAAATAAATCTTTGCCGACTTTCTGCTGAAACTTACGAGCGTTCACACCTAAGCCTCTTACAAGGTCAGCTGTTTAGCTAAACATGAGCTCATGATCTAAATTTACACAATATTGAAGAAAGCAGCTACAAGGGGAGACAATCAGCCAAAACCATCAATACCAGAATTAGATTCCCAAGGCCATCCATCAGATGTAGGAATAATCGGGTGCAAGGCAGAAAATATACATAAAACTGGAACTGAAACAAGGCACAAGGATGTTTTCAAAGACTGGTAGGATCTCTAAAACATTTTTCAAGGACATGTCATTGATAAAGCTAAATACTCCAAGGTTGTGTAATACAACAGATTAATCATTGAGAAGAGTGAAATTATGCTGTTTTGAAAACTATGGCAGGTCAGATTTTCTGCCTAATTATATAAGAAGATTTCTCTAAAAAATACACATTATTTCAAAGACTTATTGGCTGTGAAATAAGTTAAGGGTATTTCAAATGGCTTGTCTGCAAAGAAAGGTGAGATGTAGGGAATCACAGAAAGTCGAGGGGAAAATAGGTCAATATATACATTGCTGTATGGTGAACTAAGCCTTAGGCCAGCAACAATGGAGAGGACCTGACCCTTAGACACGTACAAGTAAGCTGGAATCTTCAAAAGTTCAAATCTTTATAAGTAAAAGGATTTATTAAAATGAATAACCAAGTGTTTTAATTGACATCAGAAGATGAAAACAATAAACCCTGAGAACATGGAGAAAAGATAAATAAAGATATGAGCAGAACTTAATACAACAGAAAACGTATAAAATTCAGGTGATTTAGTAAGTCCAAAGAATCTTTGAAAAGATTTAAAAGACACACTTTGATTAAGGAAAACCAAAACATAAGTAAAGAATATACAGAAAGAGTCAGGACAATGTTAGAGCAGAGAATATATGAAATGCCAGTAAATTTGAACATTTCTGTAAAGTGGACCATTTCCTAGCTCCTAAAGTTTACCAACACTGACACAAGAGGAAATCATTTAAGGTCATCATGTCTGCCCTTGGCATTCTCGGAACGCCCTGGCCTCAGAATGCAGCCTCTGTAGTCCATGGTAACCTGCGGAGAGGGGGCGGGGCTGAGGGAGGTTGGAACACTGCCCTCACTGAGGGAGTGGGTGTGGTCATCTCTGCTCTGACAGAACAAAGGGAAGGGGAGCAGGGGGCCCAGGCAAGGGCCCTCAGAGCCCGGCAGGCCCAGTGGAGTGTCACAAGCTTTTAGGCCCAGGCCAAAGGGCGCCTTCTTTGTCTGCACAGCTGCCCAAACTCTCACCTTTCCACTCAGGCCGCCCTCTTACTTGAAGTGTGTGTGGAACGTGTCCGCGCAGTACACCGCGCTGCACAGCTAAGCATAGTTCTCGGCATCGTAGCTTCTGCCAGGTGACCGAAGTTCGCAGGCAGATGGGTCCCTGGGACACACGCGGAGAGGCTCCGGCCCGGGTCACAGGCCCCCCATGGCCCCTGACCCAGATCGGGGGCCGCAAAGCAGCCCTGTCTGAGTCCCCTGCCTCTAGAGGGAGTATTGGACCAACACTTGTAGAAAACCGGGTCCTTGCGGGCCACTCATTGGAGGGACACAAATAAATCTTTGCTGACTTTCTGCTGAAACTTACGAGCGTTCACACCTAAGCCTCTTACAAGGTCAGCTGTTTAGCTAAACATGAGCTCATGATCTAAATTTACACAATATTGAAGAAAGCAGCTACAAGGGGAGACAATCAGCCAAAACCATCAATACCAGTATTAGATTCCCAAGGCCATCCATCAGATGTAGGAATAATCGGGTGCAAGGCAGAAAATATACATAAAACTGGAACTGAAACAAGGCACAAGGATGTTTTCAAAGACTGGTAGGATCTCTAAAACATTTTTCAAGGACATGTCATTGATAAAGCTAAATACTCCAAGGTTGTGTAATACAACAGATTAATCATTGAGAAGAGTGAAATTATGCTGTTTTGAAAACTATGGCAGGTCAGATTTTCTGCCTAATTATATAAGAAGATTTCTCTAAAAAATACACATTATTTCAAAGACTTATTGGCTGTGAAATAAGTTAAGGGTATTTCAAATGGCTTGTCTGCAAAGAAAGGTGAGATGTAGGGAATCACAGAAAGTCGAGGGGAAAATAGGTCAATATATACATTGCTGTATGGTGAACTAAGCCTTAGGCCAGCAACAATGGAGAGGACCTGACCCTTAGACACGTACAAGTAAGCTGGAATCTTCAAAAGTTCAAATCTTTATAAGTAAAAAGATTTATTAAAATGAATAACCAAGTGTTTTAATTGACATCAGAAGATGAAAACAATAAACCCTGAGAACATGGAGAAAAGATAAATAAAGATATGAGCAGAACTTAATACAACAGAAAACGTATAAAATTCAGGTGATTTAGTAAGTCCAAAGAATCTTTGAAAAGATTTAAAAGACACACTTTGATTAAGGAAAACCAAAACATAAGTAAAGAATATACAGAAAGAGTCAGGACAATGTTAGAGCAGAGAATATATGAAATGCCAGTAAATTTGAACATTTCTGTAAAGTGGACCATTTCCTAGCTCCTAAAGTTTACCAACACTGACACAAGAGGAAATCATTTAAGGTCATCATGTCTGCCCTTGGCATTCTCGGAACGCCCTGGCCTCAGAATGCAGCCTCTGTAGTCCATGGTAACCTGCGGAGAGGGGGCGGGGCTGAGGGAGGTTGGAACACTGCCCTCACTGAGGGAGTGGGTGTGGTCATCTCTGCTCTGACAGAACAAAGGGAAGGGGAGCAGGGGGCCCAGGCAAGGGCCCTCAGAGCCCGGCAGGCCCAGTGGAGTGTCACAAGCTTTTAGGCCCAGGCCAAAGGGCGCCTTCTTTGTCTGCACAGCTGCCCAAACTCTCACCTTTCCCCTCAGGCCGCCCTCTTACTTGAAGTGTGTGTGGAACGTGTCCGCGCAGTACACCGCGCTGCACAGCTAAGCATAGTTCTCGGCATCGTAGCTTCCTGCCAGGTGACCGAAGTTCGCAGGCAGATGGGTCCCTGGGACACACGCGGAGAGGCTCCGGCCCGGGTCACAGGCCCCCCATGGCCCCTGCCCCAGATCGGGGGCCGCAAAGCAGCCCTGTCTGAGTCCCCTGCCTCTAGAGGGAGTATTGGACCAACACTTGTAGAAAACCGGGTCCTTGCGGGCCACTCATTGGAGGGACACAAATAAATCTTTGCTGACTTTCTGCTGAAACTTACGAGCGTTCACACCTAAGCCTCTTACAAGGTCAGCTGTTTAGCTAAACATGAGCTCATGATCTAAATTTACACAATATTGAAGAAAGCAGCTACAAGGGGAGACAATCAGCCAAAACCATCAATACCAGAATTAGATTCCCAAGGCCATCCATCAGATGTAGGAATAATCAGGTGCAAGGCAGAAAATATACATAAAACTGGAACTGAAACAAGGCACAAGGATGTTTTCAAAGACTGGTAGGATCTCTAAAACATTTTTCAAGGACATGTCATTGATAAAGCTAAATACTCCAAGGTTGTGTAATACAACAGATTAATCATTGAGAAGAGTGAAATTATGCTGTTTTGAAAACTATGGCAGGTCAGATTTTCTGCCTAATTATATAAGAAGATTTCTCTAAAAAATACACATTATTTCAAAGACATATAGGCTGTGAAATAAGTTAAGGGTATTTCAAATGGCTTGTCTGCAAAGAAAGGTGAGATGTAGGGAATCACAGAAAGTCGAGGGGAAAATAGGTCAATATATACATTGCTGTATGGTGAACTAAGCCTTAGGCCAGCAACAATGGAGAGGACCTGACCCTTAGACACGTACAAGTAAGCTGGAATCTTCAAAAGTTCAAATCTTTATAAGTAAAAAGATTTATTAAAATGAATAACCAAGTGTTTTAATTGACATCAGAAGATGAAAACAATAAACCCTGAGAACATAGAAAAAAGATAAATAAAGATATGAGCAGAACTTAATACAACAGAAAACGTATAAAATTCAGGTGATTTAGTAAGTCCAAAGAATCTTCTTTGAAAAGAATTAATAGACACACTTTGATTAAGGAAAACCAAAACATAAGTAAAGAATATACAGAAAGAGTCAGGACAATGTTAGAGCAGACAATATATGAAATGCCAGTAAATTTGAACATTTCTGTCAAGTGGACCATTTCCTAGCTCCTAAAGTTTACCAACACTGACACAAGAGGAAATCATTTAAGGTCATCATGTCTGCCCTTGGCATTCTCGGAACGCCCTGGCCTCAGAATGCAGCCTCTGTAGTCCATGGTAACCTGCGGAGAGGGGGCGGGGCTGAGGGAGGTTGGAACACTGCCCTCACTGAGGGAGTGTGTGTGGCCATCTCTGCTGTGACTGAACAAAGGGCAGGGGAGCAGGGGGCCCAGGGCAGGGCCCTCAGAGCCCGGCAGGCCCAGTGGAGTGTCACAAGCTTTTAGGCCCAGGCCAAAGGGTGCCTTCTTTGTCTGCACAGCTGCCCAAACTCTCACCTTTCCACTCAGGCCGCCCTCTTACTTGAAGTGTGTGTGGAACGTGTCCGCGCAGTATACCGCGCTGCACAGCTAAGCATAGGTCTGGGCATCGTAGCTTCCTGCCAGGTGACCGAAGTTCGCAGGCAGATGGGTCCCTGGGACACACGCGGAGAGGCTCCTGCCCGGGTCACAGGCTGCCCACTGCCCCTGCCCCAGATCGGGAGCCGCAAAGCAGCCCTGTCTGAGTCCCCTGCCTCTAGAGGGAGTATTGGAGCAACACTTGTAGAAAACGGGGTCCTTGCGGGCCACTCATTGGAGGGACACAAATAAATCTTTGCCGACTTTCTGCTGAAACTTACGAGCGTTCACACCTAAGCCTCTTACAAGGTCAGCTGTTTAGCTAAACATGAGCTCATGATCTAAATTTACACAATATTGAAGAAAGCAGCTACAAGGGGAGACAATCAGCCAAAACCATCAATACCAGAATTAGATTCCCAAGGCCATCCATCAGATGTAGGAATAATCGGGTGCAAGGCAGAAAATATACATAAAACTGGAACTGAAACAAGGCACAAGGATGTTTTCAAAGACTGGTAGGATCTCTAAAACATTTTTCAAGGACATGTCATTGATAAAGCTAAATACTCCAAGGTTGTGTAATACAACAGATTAATCACTGAGAAGAGTGAAATTATGCTGTTTTGAAAACTATGGCAGGTCAGATTTTCTGCCTAATTATATAAGAAGATTTCTCTAAAAAAGACACATTATTTCAAAGACTTATTGGCTGTGAAATAAGTTAAGGGTATTTCAAATGGCTTGTCTGCAAAGAAAGGTGAGATGTAGGGAATCACAGAAAGTCGAGGGGAAAATAGGTCAATATATACATTGCTGTATGGTGAACTAAGCCTTAGGCCAGCAACAATGGAGAGGACCTGACCCTTAGACACGTACAAGTAAGCTGGAATCTTCAAAAGTTCAAATCTTTATAAGTAAAAAGATTTACTAAAATCAATACCCAAGTGTTTTAATTGACATCAGAAGATGAAAACAATAAACCCTGAGAACATGGAGAAAAGATAAATAAAGATATGAGCAGAACTTAATACAACAGAAAACGTATAAAATTCAGGTGATTTAGTAAGTCCAAAGAATCTTCTTTGAAAAGATTTAAAAGACACACTTTGATTAAGGAAAACCAAAACATAAGTAAAGAATATACAGAAAGAGTCAGGACAATGTTAGAGCAGAGAATATATGAAATGCCAGTAAATTTGAACATTTCTGTAAAGTGGACCATTTCCTAGCTCCTGAAGTTTACCAACACTGACACAAGAGGAAATCATTTAAGGTCATCATGTCTGCCCTTGGCATTCTCGGAACGCCCTGGCCTCAGAATGCAGCCTCTGTAGTCCATGGTAACCTGCGGAGAGGGGGCGGGGCTGAGGGAGGTTGGAACACTGCTCTCACTGAGGGAGTGGGTGTGGCCACTTCTGCTGTGACTGAACAAATGGCAGGGAAGCAGTGGGCCCAGGGCAGGGCCCTCAGAGCCCGGCAGGCCCAGTGGAGTGTCACAAGCTTTTAGGCCCAGGCCAATGGGCGCCTTCTTTGTCTGCACAGCTGCCCAAACTCTCACCTTTCCACTCAGGCCGCCCTCTTACTTGAAGTGTGTGTGGAACGTGTCCGTGCAGTATACCGCGCTGCACAGCTAAGCATAAGTCTGGGCATCGTAGCTTCCTGCCAGGTGACTGAAGTTCGCAGGCAGATGGGTCCCTGGGACACACGCGGAGAGGCTCCTGCCCGGGTCACAGGCCGCCCACTGCCCCTGCCCCAGATCGGGGGCCGCAAAGCAGCCCTGTCTGAGTCCCCTGCCTCTAGAGGGAGTATTGGACCAACACTTGTAGAAAACGGGGTCCTTGCGGGCCACTCATTGGAGGGACACAAATAAATCTTTGCCGACTTTCTGCTGAAACTTACGAGCGTTCACACCTAAGCCTCTTACAAGGTCAGCTGTTTAGCTAAACATGAGCTCATGATCTAAATTTACACAATATTGAAGAAAGCAGCTACAAGGGGAGAAAATCAGCCAAAACCATCAATACCAGAATTAGATTCCCAAGGCCATCCATCAGATGTAGGAATAATCGGGTGCAAGGCAGAAAATATACATAAAACTGGAACTGAAACAAGGCACAAGGATGTTTTCAAAGACTGGTAGGATCTCTAAAACATTTTTCAAGGACATGTCATTGATAAAGCTAAATACTCCAAGGTTGTGTAATACAACAGATTAATCATTGAGAAGAGTGAAATTATGCTGTTTTGAAAACTATGGCAGGTCAGATTTTCTGCCTAATTATATAAGAAGATTTCTCTAAAAAATACACATTATTTCAAAGACTTACTGGCTGTGAAATAAGTTAAGGGTATTTCAAATGGTTGTCTGCAAAGAAAGGTGAGATGTAGGGAATCACAGAAAGTCGAGGGGAAAATAGGTCAATATATACATTGCTGTATGGTGAACTAAGCCTTAGGCCAGCAACAATGGAGAGGACGTGACCCTTAGACACGTACAAGTAAGCTGGAATCTTCAAAAGTTCAAATCTTTATAAGTAAAAAGATTTATTAAAATGAATAACCAAGTGTTTTAATTGACATCAGAAGATGAAAACAATAAACCCTGAGAACATAGAGAAAAGATAAATAAAGATATGAGCAGAACTTAATACAACAGAAAACATATAAAATTCAGGTGATTTAGTAATTCCAAAGAATCTTCTTTGAAAAGAATTAATAGACACACTTTGATTAAGGAAAACCAAAACATAAGTAAAGAATATACAGAAAGAGTCAGGACAATGTTAGAGCAGAGAATATATGAAATGCCAGTAAATTTGAACATTTCTGTAAATTGGACCATTTCCTAGCTCCTAAAATTTACCAACACTGACACAAGAGGAAATCATTTAAGGTCATCATGTCTGCCCTTGGCATTCTCGGAACGCCCTGGCCTCAGAATGCAGCCTCTGTAGTCCATGGTAACCTGCGGAGAGGGGGCGGGGCTGAGGGAGGTTGGAACACTGCCCTCACTGAGGGAGTGGGTGTGGCCATCTCTGCTGTGACTGAACAAAGGGCAGGGGAGCAGGGGTCCCAGGCCAGGGCCCTCAGAGCCCGGCAGGCCCAGTGGAGTGTCACAAGTTTTTAGGCCCAGGCCAAAGGGCGCCTTCTTTGTCTGCACAGCTGCCCAAACTCTCACCTTTCCACCTAGGCCGCACTCTTACTTGAAGTGTGTGTGGAACGTGTCTGCGCAGTATACCGCGCTGCACAGCTAAGCATAGTTCTGGGCATCGTAGCTTCCTGCCAGGTGACCGAAGTTCTCAGGCAGATGGGACCCTTGGACACACGCGGAGGAGCTCCTGCCCGGGTCACACTCTGCCCACTGCCCCTGCCCCAGATCGGGGGCCGCAAAGCAGCCCTGTCTGAGTCCCCTGCCTGTAGAGGGATTATTGGACCAACACTTGTAGAAAACGGGGCCCTTGCGGGCCACTCGTTGGAGGGTCACAAATAAATCTTTGCCGACTTTTTGCTGAAACTTACGAGCGTTCATACCTAAGCCTCTTAAAAGGTCAGCTGTTTAGCTAAACATGAGCTCATGATCTAAATTTACACAATAATGAAGAAAGCAGCTACAAGGGGAGACAATCAGCCAAAACCATCAATACCAGAATTAGATTCCCAAAGCCATCCATCAGATGAAGGAATAATCGGGTGCAAGGCAGAAAATATACATAAAACTGGAACTGAAACAAGGCACAAGGATGTTTTCAAAGACTGGTAGGATCTCTAAAACATTTTTCAAGGACATGTCATTGATAAAGCTAAATACTCCAAGGTTGTGTAATACAACAGATTAATCATTGAGAAGAGTGAAATTATGCTGTTTTGAAAACTATGGCAGGTCAGATTTTCTGCCTAATTATATAAGAAGATTTCTCTAAAAAATACACATTATTTCAAAGACTTATTGGCTGTGAAATAAGTTAAGGGTATTTCAAATGGCTTGTCTGCAAAGAAAGGTGAGATGTAGGGAATCACAGAAAGTCGAGGGGAAAATAGGTTAATATATACATTGCTGTATGGTGAACTAAGCCTTAGGCTAGCAACAATGGAGAGGACGTGACCCTTAGACACGTACAAGTAAGCTGGAATCTTCAAAAGTTCAAATCTTTATAAGTAAAAAGATTTATTAAAATGAATAACCAAGTGTTTTAATTGACATCAGAAGATGAAAACAATAAACCCTGAGAACATAGAAAAAAGATAAATAAAGATATGAGCAGAACTTAATACAACAGAAAACGTATAAAATTCAGGTGATTGAGTAAGTCCAAAGAATTTTCTTTGAAAAGATTTAAAAGACACACTTTGATTAAGGAAAACCAAAACATAAGTAAAGAATATACAGAAAGAGTCAGGACAATGTTAGAGCAGACAATATATGAAATGCCAGTAAATTTGAACATTTCTGTCAAGTGGACCATTTCCTAGCTCCTAAAGTTTACCAACACTGACACAAGAGGAAATCATTTAAGGTCATCATGTCTGCCCTTGGCATTCTCGGAACGCCCTGGCCTCAGAATGCAGCCTCTGTAGTCCATGGTAACCTGCGGAGAGGGGGCGGGGCTGAGGGAGGTTGGAACACTGCCCTCACTGAGGGAGTGTGTGTGGCCATCTCTGCTGTGACTGAACAAAGGGCAGGGGAGCAGGGGGCCCAGGCCAGGGCCCTCAGAGCCCGGCAGGCCCAGTGGAGTGTCACAAGCTTTTAGGCCCAGGCCAAAGGGCGCCTTCTTTGTCTGCACAGCTGCCCAAACTCTCACCTTTCCACTCAGGCCGCCCTCTTACTTGAAGTGTGTGTGGAACGTGTCCGCGCAGTATACCGCGCTGCACAGCTAAGCATAGTTCTGGGCATCGTAGCTTCCTGCCAGGTGACCGAAGTTCGCAGGCAGATGGGTCCCTGGGACACACGCGGAGAGGCTCCTGCCCGGGTCACAGGCCGCCCACTGCCCCTGCCCCAGATCGGGAGCCGCAAAGCATCCCTGTCTGAGTCCCCTGCCTCTAGAGGGAGTATTGGAGCAACACTTGTAGAAAACGGGGTCCTTGCGGGCCACTCATTGGAGGTACACAAATAAATCTTTGCCGACTTTCTGCTGAAACTTACGAGCGTTCACACCTAAGCCTCTTACAAGGTCAGCTGTTTAGCTAAACATGAGCTCATGATCTAAATTTACACAATATTGAAGAAAGCAGCTACAAGGGGAGACAATCAGCCAAAACCATCAGTACCAGAATTAGATTCCCAAGGCCATCCATCAGATGTAGGAATAATCGGGTGCAAGGCAGAAAATATACATAAAACTGGAACTGAAACAAGGCACAAGGATGTTTTCAAAGACTGGTAGGATCTCTAAAACATTTTTCAAGGACATGTCATTGATAAAGCTAAATACTCCAAGGTTGTGTAATACAACAGATTAATCATTGAGAAGAGTGAAATTATGCTGTTTTGAAAACTATGGCAGGTCAGATTTTCTGCCTAATTATATAAGAAGATTTCTCTAAAAAATACACATTATTTCAAAGACTTATTGGCTGTGAAATAAGTTAAGGGTATTTCAAATGGCTTGTCTGCAAAGAAAGGTGAGATGTAGGGAATCACAGAAAGTCGAGGGGAAAATAGGTCAATATATACATTGTTGTATGGTGAACTAAGCCTTAGGCCAGCAACAATGGAGAGGACCTGACCCTTAGACAGGAACAAGTAAGCTGGAATCTTCAAAAGTTCAAATCTTTATAAGTAAAAAGATTTATTAAAATCAATAACCAAGTGTTTTAATTGACATCAGAAGATGAAAACAATAAACCCTGAGAACATGGAGAAAAGATAAATAAAGATATGAGCAGAACTTAATACAACAGAAAACGTATAAAATTCAGGTGATTTAGTAAGTCCAAAGAATCTACTTTGAAAAGATTTAAAAGACACACTTTGATTAAGGAAAACAAAAACATAAGTAAAGAATATACAGAAAGAGTCAGGACAATGTTAGAGCAGAGAATATATGAAATGCCAGTAAATTTGAACATTTCTGTCAAGTGGACCATTTCCTAGCTCCTAAAGTTTACCAACACTGACACAAGAGGAAATCATTTAAGGTCATCATGTCTGCCCTTGGCATTCTCGGAACGCCCTGGCCTCAGAATGCAGCCTCTGTAGTCCATGGTAACCTGCGGAGAGGGGGCGGGGCTGAGGGAGGTTGGAACACTGCTCTCACTGAGGGAGTGGGTGTGGCCACTTCTGCTGTGACTGAACAAATGGCAGGGAAGCAGGGGGCCCAGGGCAGGGCCCTCAGAGCCCGGCAGGCCCAGTGGAGTGTCACAAGCTTTTAGGCCCAGGCCAAAGGGCGCCTTCTTTGTCTGCACAGCTGCCCAAACTCTCACCTTTCCACTCAGGCCGCCCTCTTACTTGAAGTGTGTGTGGAACGTGTCCGTGCAGTATACCGCGCTGCACAGCTAAGCATAAGTCTGGGCATCGTAGCTTCCTGCCAGGTGACCGAAGTTCGCAGGCAGATGGGTCCCTGGGAAACACGCGGAGGTGCTCCTGCCCGGGTCACAGGCCGCCCACTGCCCCTGCCCCAGATCGGGGGCCGCAAAGCAGCCCTGTCTGAGTCCCCTGCCTCTAGAGGGAGTATTGGACCAACACTTGTAGAAAACGGGGTCCTTGCGGGCCACTCATTGGAGGGACACAAATAAATCTTTGCCGACTTTCTGCTGAAACTTACGAGCGTTCAAACCTAAGCCTCTTACAAGGTCAGCTGTTTAGCTAAACATGAGCTCATGATCTAAATTTACACAATATTGCAGAAAGCAGCTACAAGGGGAGACAATCAGCCAAAACCATCAATACCAGAATTAGATTCCCAAGGCCATCCATCAGATGTAGGAATAATCGGGTGCAAGGCAGAAAATATACATAAAACTGGAACTGAAACAAGGCACAAGGATGTTTTCAATGACTGGTAGGATCTCTAAAACATTTTTCAAGGACATGTCATTGATAAAGCTAAATACTCCAAGGTTGTGTAATACAACAGATTAATCATTGAGAAGAGTGAAATTATGCTGTTTTGAAAACTATGGCAGGTCAGATTTTCTGCCTAATTATATAAGAAGATTTCTCTAAAAAGTACACATTATTTCAAAGACTTATTGGCTGTGAAATAAGTTAAGGGTATTTCAAATGGCTTGTCTGCAAAGAAAGGTGAGATGTAGGGAATCACAGAAAGTCGAGGGGAAAATAGGTCAATATATACATTGCTGTATGGTGAACTAAGCCTTAGGCCAGCAACAATGGAGAGGACCTGACCCTTAGACACGTACAAGTAAGCTGGAATCTTCAAAAGTTCAAATCTTTATTAGTAAAAAGATTTATTAAAATGAATAACCAAGTGTTTTAATTGACATCAGAAGATGAAAACAATAAACCCTGAGACCATAGAGAAAAGATAAATAAAGATATGAGCAGAACTTAATACAACAGAAAACGTATAAAATTCAGGTGATTTAGTAAGTCCAAAGAATCTTCTTTGAAAAGATTTAAAAGACACACTTTGATTAAGGAAAACCAAAACATAAGTAAAGAATATACAGAAAGAGTCAGGACAATGTTAGAGCAGACAATATATGAAATGCCAGTAAATTTGAACATTTCTGTCAAGTGGACCATTTCCTAGCTCCTAAAGTTTACCAACACTGACACAAGAGGAAATCATTTAAGGTCATCATGTCTGCCCTTGGCATTCTCGGAACGCCCTGGCCTCAGAATGCAGCCTCTGTAGTCCATGGTAACCTGCGGAGAGGGGGCGGGGCTGAGGGAGGTTGGAACACTGCCCTCACTGAGGGAGTGTGTGTGGCCATCTCTGCTGTGACTGAACAAAGGGCAGGGGAGCAGGGGGCCCAGGGCAGGGCCCTCAGAGCCCGGCAGGCCCAGTGGAGTGTCACAAGCTTTTAGGCCCAGGCCAAAGGGCGCCTTCTTTGTCTGCACAGCTGCCCAAACTCTCACCTTTCCACTCAGGCCGCCCTCTTACTTGAAGTGTGTGTGGAACGTGTCCGCGCAGTATACCGCGCTGCACAGCTAAGCATAGGTCTGGGCATCGTAGCTTCCTGCCAGGTGACCGAAGTTCGCAGGCAGATGGGTCCCTGGGACACACGCGGAGAGGCTCCTGCCCGGGTCACAGGCCGCCCACTGCCCCTGCCCCAGATCGGGAGCCGCAAAGCAGCCCTGTCTGAGTCCCCTGCCTCTAGAGGGAGTATTGGAGCAACACTTGTAGAAAACGGGGTCCTTGCGGGCCACTCATTGGAGGGACACAAATGAATCTTTGCCGACTTTCTGCTGAAACTTACGAGCGTTCACACCTAAGCCTCTTACAAGGTCAGCTGTTTAGCTAAACATGAGCTCATGATCTAAATTTACACAATATTGAAGAAAGCAGCTACAAGGGGAGACAATCAGCCAAAACCATCAATACCAGAATTAGATTCCCAAGGCCATCCATCAGATGTAGGAATAATCGGGTGCAAGGCAGAAAATATACATAAAACTGGAACTGAAACAAGGCACAAGGATGTTTTCAAAGACTGGTAGGATCTCTAAAACATTTTTCAAGGACATGTCATTGATAAAGCTAAATACTCCAAGGTTGTGTAATACAACAGATTAATCATTGAGAAGAGTGAAATTATGCTGTTTTGAAAACTATGGCAGGTCAGATTTTCTGCCTAATTATATAAGAAGATTTCTCTAAAAAAGACACATTATTTCAAAGACTTATTGGCTGTGAAATAAGTTAAGGGTATTTCAAATGGCTTGTCTGCAAAGAAAGGTGAGATGTAGGGAATCACAGAAAGTCGAGGGGAAAATAGGTCAATATATACATTGCTGTATGGTGAACTAAGCCTTAGGCCAGCAACAATGGAGAGGACCTGACCCTTAGACACGTACAAGTAAGCTGGAATCTTCAAAAGTTCAAATCTTTATTAGTAAAAAGATTTATTAAAATGAATAACCAAGTGTTTTAATTGACATCAGAAGATGAAAACAATAAACCCTGAGACCATAGAGAAAAGATAAATAAAGATATGAGCAGAACTTAATACAACAGAAAACGTATAAAATTCAGGTGATTTAGTAAGTCCAAAGAATCTTCTTTGAAAAGATTTAAAAGACACACTTTGATTAAGGAAAACCAAAACATAAGTAAAGAATATACAGAAAGAGTCAGGACAATGTTAGAGCAGACAATATATGAAATGCCAGTAAATTTGAACATTTCTGTCAAGTGGACCATTTCCTAGCTCCTAAAGTTTACCAACACTGACACAAGAGGAAATCATTTAAGGTCATCATGTCTGCCCTTGGCATTCTCGGAACGCCCTGGCCTCAGAATGCAGCCTCTGTAGTCCATGGTAACCTGCGGAGAGGGGGCGGGGCTGAGGGAGGTTGGAACACTGCTCTCACTGAGGGAGTGGGTGTGGCCACTTCTGCTGTGACTGAACAAATGGCAGGGAAGCAGGGGGCCCAGGGCAGGGCCCTCAGAGCCCGGCAGGCCCAGTGGAGTGTCACAAGCTTTTAGGCCCAGGCCAAAGGGCGCCTTCTTTGTCTGCACAGCTGCCCAAACTCTCACCTTTCCACTCAGGCCGCCCTCTTACTTGAAGTGTGTGTGGAACGTGTCCGTGCAGTATACCGCGCTGCACAGCTAAGCATAAGTCTGGGCATCGTAGCTTCCTGCCAGGTGACCGAAGTTCGCAGGCAGATGGGTCCCTGGGACACACGCGGAGGTGCTCCTGCCCGGGTCACAGGCCGCCCACTGCCCCTGCCCCAGATCGGGGGCCGCAAAGCAGCCCTGTCTGAGTCCCTTGCCTCTAGAGGGAGTATTGGACCAACACTTGTAGAAAACGGGGTCCTTGCGGGCCACTCATTGGAGGGACACAAATAAATCTTTGCCGACTTTCTGCTGAAACTTTCGAGCGTTCAAACCTAAGCCTCTTACAAGGTCAGCTGTTTAGCTAAACATGAGCTCATGATCTAAATTTACACAATATTGAAGAAAGCAGCTACAAGGGGAGACAATCAGCCAAAACCATCAATACCAGAATTAGATTCCCAAGGCCATCCATCAGATGTAGGAATAATCGGGTGCAAGGCAGAAAATATACATAAAACTGGAACTGAAACAAGGCACGAGGATGTTTTCAAAGACTGGTAGGATCTCTAAAACATTTTTCAAGGACATGTCATTGATAAAGCTAAATACTCCAAGGTTGTGTAATACAACAGATTAATCATTGAGAAGAGTGAAATTATGCTGTTTTGAAAACTATGGCAGGTCAGATTTTCGGCCTAATTATATAAGAAGATTTCTCTAAAAAATACACATTATTTCAAAGAGTTATTGGCTGTGAAATAAGTTAAGGGTATTTCAAATGGCTTGTCTGCAAAGAAAGGTGAGATGTAGGGAATCACAGAAAGTCGAGGGGAAAATAGGTCAATATATACATTGCTGTATGGTGAACTAAGCCTTAGGCCAGCAACAATGGAGAGGACGTGACCCTTAGGCACGTACAAGTAAGCTGGAATCTTCAAAAGTTCAAATCTTTATAAGTAAAAAGATTTATTAAAATGAATAACCAAGTGTTTTAATTGACATCAGAAGATGAAAACAATAAACCCTGAGAACATAGAGAAAAGATAAATAAAGATATGAGCAGAACTTAATACAACAGAAAACGTATAAAATTCAGGTGATTTAGTAAGTCCAAAGAATCTTCTTTGAAAAGAATTAATAGACACACTTTGATTAAGGAAAACCAAAACATAAGTAAAGAATATACAGAAAGAGTCAGGACAATGTTAGAGCAGAGAATATATGAAATGCCAGTAAATTTGAACATTTCTGTAAAGTGGACCATTTCCTAGCTCCTAAAGTTTACCAACACTGACACAAGAGGAAATCATTTAAGGTCATCATGTCTGCCCTTGGCATTCTCGGAACGCCCTGGCCTCAGAATGCAGCCTCTGTAGTCCATGGTAACCTGCGGAGAGGGGGCGGGGCTGAGGGAGGTTGGAACACTGCCCTCACTGAGGGGGTGGGTGTGGCCATCTCTGCTGTGACTGAACAAAGGGCAGGGGAGCAGGGGGCCCAGGGCAGGGCCCTCAGAGCCCGGCAGGCCCAGTGGAGTGTCACAAGTTTTTAGGCCCAGGCCAAAGGGCGCCTTCTTTGTCTGCACAGCTGCCCAAACTCTCACCTTTCCACCTAGGCCGCCCTCTTACTTGAAGTGTGTGTGGAACGTGTCTGCGCAGTATACCGCGCTGCACAGCTAAGCATAGTTCTGGGCATCGTAGCTTCCTGCCAGGTGACAGAAGTTCGCAGGCAGATGGGACCCAGGGACACACGCGGAGGGGCTCCTGCCCGGGTCACACTCTGCCCACTGCCCCTGCCCCAGATCGGGGGCCGCAAAGCAGCCCTGTCTGAGTCCCCTGCCTGTAGAGGGATTATTGGACCAACACTTGTAGAAAACGGGGCCCTTGCGGGCCACTCGTTGGAGGGACACAAATAAATCTTTGCCGACTTTTTGCTGAAACTTACGAGCGTTCATACCTAAGCCTCTTAAAAGGTCAGCTGTTTAGCTAAACATGAGCTCATGATCTAAATTTACACAATAATGAAGAAAGCAGCTACAAGGGGAGACAATCAGCCAAAACCATCAATACCAGAATTAGATTCCCAAGGCCATCCATCAGATGAAGGAATAATCGGGTGCAAGGCAGAAAATATACATAAAACTGGAACTGAAACAAGGCACAAGGATGTTTTCAAAGACTGGTAGGATCTCTAAAACATTTTTCAAGGACATGTCATTGATAAAGCTAAATACTCCAAGGTTGTGTAATACAACAGATTAATCATTGAGAAGAGTGAAATTATGCTGTTTTGAAAACTATGGCAGGTCAGATTTTCTGCCTAATTATATAAGAAGATTTCTCTAAAAAATACACATTATTTCAAAGACTTGTTGGCTGTGAAATAAGTTAAGGGTATTTCAAATGGCTTGTCTGCAAAGAAAGGTGAGATGTAGGGAATCACAGAAAGTCGAGGGGAAAATAGGTCAATATATACATTGCTGTATGGTGAACTAAGCCTTAGGCTAGCAACAATGGAGAGGACGTGACCCTTAGACACGTACAAGTAAGCTGGAATCTTCAAAAGTTCAAATCTTTATAAGTAAAAAGATTTATTAAAATGAATAACCAAGTGTTTTAATTGACATCAGAAGATGAAAACAATAAACCCTGAGAACATAGAGAAAAGATAAATAAAGATATGAGCAGAACTTAATACAACAGAAAACGTATAAAATTGAGGTGATTTAGTAAGTCCAAAGAATCTTCTTTGAAAAGAATTAAAAGACACAATTTGATTAAGGAAAACAAAAACATAAGTAAAGAATATACAGAAAGAGTCAGGACAATGTTAGAGCAGAGAATATATGAAATGCCAGTAAATTTGAACACTTCTGTCAAGTGGACCATTTCCTAGCTCCTAAAGTTTACCAACACTGACACAAGAGGAAATCATTTAAGGTCATCATGTCTGCCCTTGGCATTCTCGGAACGCCCTGGCCTCAGAATGCAGCCTCTGTAGTCCATGGTAACCTGCGGAGAGGGGGCGGGGCTGAGGGAGGTTGGAACACTGCCCTCACTGAGGGAGTGTGTGTGGCCATCTCTGCTGTGACTGAACAAAGGGCAGGGGAGCAGGGGGCCCAGGCCAGGGCCCTCAGAGCCCGGCAGGCCCAGTGGAGTGTCACAAGCTTTTAGGCCCAGGCCAAAGGGCGCCTTCTTTGTCTGCACAGCTGCCCAAATTCTCACCTTTCCACTCAGGCCGCCCTCTTACTTGAAGTGTCTGTGGAACGTGTCCGCGCAGTATACCGCGCTGCACAGCTAAGCATAGGTCTGGGCATCGTAGCTTCCTGCCAGGTGCCCGAAGTTCGCAGGCAGATGGTTCCCTGGGACACACGCGGAGAGGCTCCTGCCCGGGTCACAGGCCGCCCACTGCCCCTGCCCCAGATCGGGAGCCGCAAAGCAGCCCTGTCTGAGTCCCCTGCCTCTAGAGGGAGTATTGGAGCAACACTTGTAGAAAACGGGGTCCTTGCGGGCCACTCATTGGAGGGACACAAATGAATCTTTGCCGACTTTCTGCTGAAACTTACGAGCGTTCACACCTAAGCCTCTTACAAGGTCAGCTGTTTAGCTAAACATGAGCTCATGATCTAAATTTACACAATATTGAAGAAAGCAGCTACAAGGGGAGACAATCAGCCAAAACCATCAATACCAGAATTAGATTCCCAAGGCCATCCATCAGATGTAGGAATAATCGGGTGCAAGGCAGAAAATATACATAAAACTGGAACTGAAACAAGGCACAAGTATGTTTTCAAAGACTGGTAGGATCTCTAAAACATTTTTCAAGGACATGTCATTGATAAAGCTAAATACTCCAAGGTTGTGTAATACAACAGATTAATCATTGAGAAGAGTGAAATTATGCTGTTTTGAAAACTATGGCAGGTCAGATTTTCTGCCTAATTATATAAGAAGATTTCTCTAAAAAAGACACATTATTTCAAAGACTTATTGGCTGTGAAATAAGTTAAGGGTATTTCAAATGGCTTGTCTGCAAAGAAAGGTGAGATGTAGGGAATCACAGAAAGTCGAGGGGAAAATAGGTCAATATATACATTGCTGTATGGTGAACTAAGCCTTAGGCCAGCAACAATGGAGAGGACCTGACCCTTAGACACGTACAAGTAAGCTGGAATCTTCAAAAGTTCAAATCTTTATTAGTAAAAAGATTTATTAAAATGAATAACCAAGTGTTTTAATTGACATCAGAAGATGAAAACAATAAACCCTGAGACCATAGAGAAAAGATAAATAAAGATATGAGCAGAACTTAATACAACAGAAAACGTATAAAATTCAGGTGATTTAGTAAGTCCAAAGAATCTTCTTTGAAAAGATTTAAAAGACACACTTTGATTAAGGAAAACCAAAACATAAGTAAAGAATATACAGAAAGAGTCAGGACAATGTTAGAGCAGACAATATATGAAATGCCAGTAAATTTGAACATTTCTGTCAAGTGGACCATTTCCTAGCTCCTAAAGTTTACCAACACTGACACAAGAGGAAATCATTTAAGGTCATCATGTCTGCCCTTGGCATTCTCGGAACGCCCTGGCCTCAGAATGCAGCCTCTGTAGTCCATGGTAACCTGCGGAGAGGGGGCGGGGCTGAGGGAGGTTGGAACACTGCTCTCACTGAGGGAGTGGGTGTGGCCACTTCTGCTGTGACTGAACAAATGGCAGGGAAGCAGGGGGCCCAGGGCAGGGCCCTCAGAGCCCGGCAGGCCCAGTGGAGTGTCACAAGCTTTTAGGCCCAGGCCAAAGGGCGCCTTCTTTGTCTGCACAGCTGCCCAAACTCTCACCTTTCCACTCAGGCCGCCCTCTTACTTGAAGTGTGTGTGGAACGTGTCCGTGCAGTATACCGCGCTGCACAGCTAAGCATAAGTCTGGGCATCGTAGCTTCCTGCCAGGTGACCGAAGTTCGCAGGCAGATGGGTCCCTGGGACACACGCGGAGGTGCTCCTGCCCGGGTCACAGGCCGCCCACTGCCCCTGCCCCAGATCGGGAGCCGCAAAGCAGCCCTGTCTGAGTCCCCTGCCTCTAGAGGGAGTATTGGACCAACACTTGTAGAAAACGGGGTCCTTGCGGGCCACTCATTGGAGGGACACAAATGAATCTTTGCCGACTTTCTGCTGAAACTTACGAGCGTTCACACCTAAGCCTCTTACAAGGTCAGCTGTTTAGCTAAACATGAGCTCATGATCTAAATTTACACAATATTGAAGAAAGCAGCTACAAGGGGAGACAATCAGCCAAAACCATCAATACCAGAATTAGATTCCCAAGGCCATCCATCAGATGTAGGAATAATCGGGTGCAAGGCAGAAAATATACATAAAACTGGAACTGAAACAAGGCACGAGGATGTTTTCAAAGACTGGTAGGATCTCTAAAACATTTTTCAAGGACATGTCATTGATAAAGCTAAATACTCCAAGGTTGTGTAATACAACAGATTAATCATTGAGAAGAGTGAAATTATGCTGTTTTGAAAACTATGGCAGGTCAGATTTTCGGCCTAATTATATAAGAAGATTTCTCTAAAAAATACACATTATTTCAAAGAGTTATTGGCTGTGAAATAAGTTAAGGGTATTTCAAATGGCTTGTCTGCAAAGAAAGGTGAGATGTAGGGAATCACAGAAAGTCGAGGGGAAAATAGGTCAATATATACATTGCTGTATGGTGAACTAAGCCTTAGGCCAGCAACAATGGAGAGGACGTGACCCTTAGGCACGTACAAGTAAGCTGGAATCTTCAAAAGTTCAAATCTTTATAAGTAAAAAGATTTATTAAAATGAATAACCAAGTGTTTTAATTGACATCAGAAGATGAAAACAATAAACCCTGAGAACATAGAGAAAAGATAAATAAAGATATGAGCAGAACTTAATACAACAGAAAACGTATAAAATTCAGGTGATTTAGTAAGTCCAAAGAATCTTCTTTGAAAAGAATTAATAGACACACTTTGATTAAGGAAAACCAAAACATAAGTAAAGAATATACAGAAAGAGTCAGGACAATGTTAGAGCAGACAATATATGAAATGCCAGTAAATTTGAACATTTCTGTAAAGTGGACCATTTCCTAGCTCCTAAAGTTTACCAACACTGACACAAGAGGAAATCATTTAAGGTCATCATGTCTGCCCTTGGCATTCTCGGAACGCCCTGGCCTCAGAATGCAGCCTCTGTAGTCCATGGTAACCTGCGGAGAGGGGGCGGGGCTGAGGGAGGTTGGAACACTGCCCTCACTGAGGGGGTGGGTGTGGCCATCTCTGCTGTGACTGAACAAAGGGCAGGGGAGCAGGGGGCCCAGGGCAGGGCCCTCAGAGCCCGGCAGGCCCAGTGGAGTGTCACAAGTTTTTAGGCCCAGGCCAAAGGGCGCCTTCTTTGTCTGCACAGCTGCCCAAACTCTCACCTTTCCACCTAGGCCGCCCTCTTACTTGAAGTGTGTGTGGAACGTGTCTGCGCAGTATACCGCGCTGCACAGCTAAGCATAGTTCTGGGCATCGTAGCTTCCTGCCAGGTGACAGAAGTTCGCAGGCAGATGGGACCCAGGGACACACGCGGAGGGGCTCCTGCCCGGGTCACACTCTGCCCACTGCCCCTGCCCCAGATCGGGGGCCGCAAAGCAGCCCTGTCTGAGTCCCCTGCCTGTAGAGGGATTATTGGACCAACACTTGTAGAAAACGGGGCCCTTGCGGGCCACTCGTTGGAGGGACACAAATAAATCTTTGCCGACTTTTTGCTGAAACTTACGAGCGTTCATACCTAAGCCTCTTAAAAGGTCAGCTGTTTAGCTAAACATGAGCTCATGATCTAAATTTACACAATAATGAAGAAAGCAGCTACAAGGGGAGACAATCAGCCAAAACCATCAATACCAGAATTAGATTCCCAAGGCCATCCATCAGATGAAGGAATAATCGGGTGCAAGGCAGAAAATATACATAAAACTGGAACTGAAACAAGGCACAAGGATGTTTTCAAAGACTGGTAGGATCTCTAAAACATTTTTCAAGGACATGTCATTGATAAAGCTAAATACTCCAAGGTTGTGTAATACAACAGATTAATCATTGAGAAGAGTGAAATTATGCTGTTTTGAAAACTATGGCAGGTCAGATTTTCTGCCTAATTATATAAGAAGATTTCTCTAAAAAATACACATTATTTCAAAGACTTGTTGGCTGTGAAATAAGTTAAGGGTATTTCAAATGGCTTGTCTGCAAAGAAAGGTGAGATGTAGGGAATCACAGAAAGTCGAGGGGAAAATAGGTCAATATATACATTGCTGTATGGTGAACTAAGCCTTAGGCTAGCAACAATGGAGAGGACGTGACCCTTAGACACGTACAAGTAAGCTGGAATCTTCAAAAGTTCAAATCTTTATAAGTAAAAAGATTTATTAAAATGAATAACCAAGTGTTTTAATTGACATCAGAAGATGAAAACAATAAACCCTGAGAACATAGAGAAAAGATAAATAAAGATATGAGCAGAACTTAATACAACAGAAAACGTATAAAATTGAGGTGATTTAGTAAGTCCAAAGAATCTTCTTTGAAAAGAATTAAAAGACACAATTTGATTAAGGAAAACAAAAACATAAGTAAAGAATATACAGAAAGAGTCAGGACAATGTTAGAGCAGAGAATATATGAAATGCCAGTAAATTTGAACACTTCTGTCAAGTGGACCATTTCCTAGCTCCTAAAGTTTACCAACACTGACACAAGAGGAAATCATTTAAGGTCATCATGTCTGCCCTTGGCATTCTCGGAACGCCCTGGCCTCAGAATGCAGCCTCTGTAGTCCATGGTAACCTGCGGAGAGGGGGCGGGGCTGAGGGAGGTTGGAACACTGCCCTCACTGAGGGAGTGTGTGTGGCCATCTCTGCTGTGACTGAACAAAGGGCAGGGGAGCAGGGGGCCCAGGCCAGGGCCCTCAGAGCCCGGCAGGCCCAGTGGAGTGTCACAAGCTTTTAGGCCCAGGCCAAAGGGCGCCTTCTTTGTCTGCACAGCTGCCCAAATTCTCACCTTTCCACTCAGGCCGCCCTCTTACTTGAAGTGTCTGTGGAACGTGTCCGCGCAGTATACCGCGCTGCACAGCTAAACATAGGTCTGGGCATCGTAGCTTCCTGCCAGGTGCCCGAAGTTCGCAGGCAGATGGGTCCCTGGGACACACGCGGAGAGGCTCCTGCCCGGGTCACAGGCCGCCCACTGCCCCTGCCCCAGATCGGGAGCCGCAAAGCAGCCCTGTCTGAGTCCCCTGCCTCTAGAGGGAGTATTGGACCAACACTTGTAGAAAACGGGGTCCTTGCGGGCCACTCATTGGAGGGACACAAATAAATCTTTGCCGACTTTCTGCTGAAACTTACGAGCGTTCACACCTAAGCCTCTTACAAGGTCAGCTGTTTAGCTAAACATGAGCTCATGATCTAAATTTACACAATATTGAAGAAAGCAGCTACAAGGGGAGACAATCAGCCAAAACCATCAATACCAGAATTAGATTCCAAAGGCCATCCATCAGATGTAGGAATAATCGGGTGCAAGGCAGAAAATATACATAAAACTGGAACTGAAACAAGGCACAAGGATGTTTTCAAAGACTGGTAGGATCTCTAAAACATTTTTCAAGGACATGTCATTGATAAAGCTAAATACTCCAAGGTTGTGTAATATAACAGATTAATCATTGAGAAGAGTGAAATTATGCTGTTTTGAAAACTATGGCAGGTCAGATTTTCTGCCTAATTATATAAGAAGATTTCTCTAAAAATACACATTATTTCAATGACTTATTGGCTGTGAAATAAGTTAAGGGTATTTCAAATGGCTTGTCTGCAAAGAAAGGTGAGATGTAGGGAATCACAGAAAGTCGAGGGGAAAATAGGTCAATATATACATTGCTGTATGGTGAACTAAGCCTTAGGCCAGCAACAATGGAGAGGACGTGACCCTTAGACACGTACAAGTAAGCTGGAATCTTCAAAAGTTCAAATCTTTATAAGTAAAAAGATTTATTAAAATGAATAACCAAGTGTTTTAATTGACATCAGAAGATGAAAACAATAAACCCTGAGAACATAGAGAAAAGATAAATAAAGATATGAGCAGAACTTAATACAACAGAAAACGTATAAAATTCAGGTGATTTAGTAAGTCCAAAGAATCTTCTTTGAAAAGAATTAAGAGACACACTTTGATTAAGGAAAACCAAAACATAAGTAAAGAATATACAGAAAGAGTCAGGACAATGTTAGAGCAGAGAATATATGAAATGCCAGTAAATTTGAACATTTCTGTAAAGTGGACCATTTCCTAGCTCCTAAAGTTTACCAACACTGACACAAGAGGAAATCATTTAAGGTCATCATGTCTGCCCTTGGCATTCTCGGAACGCCCTGGCCTCAGAATGCAGCCTCTGTAGTCCATGGTAACCTGCGGAGAGGGGTCGGGGCTGAGGGAGGTTGGAACACGGCCCTCACTGAGGGAGTGTGTGTGGCCATCTCTGCTGTGACTGAACAAAGGGCAGGGGAGCAGGGGGCCCAGGCCAGGGCCCTCAGAGCCCGGCAGGCCCAGTGGAGTGTCACAAGCTTTTAGGCCCAGGCCAAAGGGCGCCTTCTTTGTCTGCACAGCTGCCCAAATTCTCACCTTTCCACTCAGGCCGCCCTCTTACTTGAAGTGTCTGTGGAACGTGTCCGCGCAGTATACCGCGCTGCATAGCTAAGCATAGGTCTGGGCATCGTAGCTTCCTGCCAGGTGACCGAAGTTCGCAGGCAGATGGGTCCCTGGGACACACGCGGAGAGGCTCCTGCCCGGGTCACAGGCCGCCCACTGCCCCTGCCCCAGATCGGGAGCCGCAAAGCAGCCCTGTCTGAGTCCCCTGCCTCTAGAGGGAGTATTGGACCAACACTTGTAGAAAACGGGGTCCTTGCGGGCCACTCATTGGAGGGACACAAATAAATCTTTGCCGACTTTCTGCTGAAACTTACGAGCGTTCACACCTAAGCCTCTTACAAGGTCAGCTGTTTAGCTAAACATGAGCTCATGATCTAAATTTACACAATATTGAAGAAAGCAGCTACAAGGGGAGACAATCAGCCAAAACCATCAATACCAGAATTAGATTCCCAAGGCCATCCATCAGATGTAGGAATAATCGGGTGCAAGGCAGAAAATATACATAAAACTGGAACTGAAACAAGGCACAAGGATGTTTTCAAAGACTGGTAGGATCTCTAAAACATTTTTCAAGGACATGTCATTGATAAAGCTAAATACTCCAAGGTTGTGTAATATAACAGATTAATCATTGAGAAGAGTGAAATTATGCTGTTTTGAAAACTATGGCAGGTCAGATTTTCTGTCTAATTATATAAGAAGATTTCTCTAAAAAATACACATTATTTCAAAGACTTATTGGCTGTGAAATAAGTTAAGGGTATTTCAAATGGCTTGTATGCAAAGAAAGGTGAGATGTAGGGAATCACAGAAAGTCGAGGGGAAAATAGGTCAATATATACATTGCTGTATGGTGAACTAAGCCTTAGGCCAGCAACAATGGAGAGGACGTGACCCTTAGACACGTACAAGTAAGCTGGAATCTTCAAAAGTTCAAATCTTTATTAGTAAAAAGATTTATTAAAATGAATAACCAAGTGTTTTAATTGACATCAGAAGATGAAAACAATAAACCCTGAGAACATAGAGAAAAGATAAATAAAGATATGAGCAGAACTTAATACAACAGAAAACGTATAAAATTCAGGTGATTTAGTAAGTCCAAAGAATCTTCTTTGAAAAGATTTAAAAGACACACTTTGATTAAGGAAAACCAAAACATAAGTAAAGAATATACAGAAAGAGTCAGGACAATGTTAGAGCAGACAATATATGAAATGCCAGTAAATTTGAACATTTCTGTCAAGTGGACCATTTCCTAGCTCCTAAAGTTTACCAACACTGACACAAGAGGAAATCATTTAAGGTCATCATGTCTGCCCTTGGCATTCTCGGAACGCCCTGGCCTCAGAATGCAGCCTCTGTAGTCCATGGTAACCTGCGGAGAGGGGGCGGGGCTGAGGGAGGTTGGAACACTGCTCTCACTGAGGGAGTGGGTGTGGCCACTTCTGCTGTGACTGAACAAATGGCAGGGAAGCAGGGGGCCCAGGGCAGGGCCCTCAGAGCCCGGCAGGCCCAGTGGAGTGTCACAAGCTTTTAGGCCCAGGCCAAAGGGCGCCTTCTTTGTCTGCACAGCTGCCCAAACTCTCACCTTTCCACTCAGGCCGCCCTCTTACTTGAAGTGTGTGTGGAACGTGTCCGTGCAGTATACCGCGCTGCACAGCTAAGCATAAGTCTGGGCATCGTAGCTTCCTGCCAGGTGACCGAAGTTCGCAGGCAGATGGGTCCCTGGGACACACGCGGAGGTGCTCCTGCCCGGGTCACAGGCCGCCCACTGCCCCTGCCCCAGATCGGGGGCCGCAAAGCAGCCCTGTCTGAGTCCCCTGCCTCTAGAGGGAGTATTGGACCAACACTTGTAGAAAACGGGGTCCTTGCGGGCCACTCATTGGAGGGACACAAATAAATCTTTGCCGACTTTCTGCTGAAACTTTCGAGCGTTCAAACCTAAGCCTCTTACAAGGTCAGCTGTTTAGCTAAACATGAGCTCATGATCTAAATTTACACAATATTGAAGAAAGCAGCTACAAGGGGAGACAATCAGCCAAAACCATCAATACCAGAATTAGATTCCCAAGGCCATCCATCAGATGTAGGAATAATCGGGTGCAAGGCAGAAAATATACATAAAACTGGAACTGAAACAAGGCACGAGGATGTTTTCAAAGACTGGTAGGATCTCTAAAACATTTTTCAAGGACATGTCATTGATAACGCTAAATACTCCAAGGTTGTGTAATACAACAGATTAATCATTGAGAAGAGTGAAATTATGCTGTTTTGAAAACTATGGCAGGTCAGATTTTCGGCCTAATTATATAAGAAGATTTCTCTAAAAAATACACATTATTTCAAAGAGTTATTGGCTGTGAAATAAGTTAAGGGTATTTCAAATGGCTTGTCTGCAAAGAAAGGTGAGATGTAGGGAATCACAGAAAGTCGAGGGGAAAATAGGTCAATATATACATTGCTGTATGGTGAACTAAGCCTTAGGCCAGCAACAATGGAGAGGACGTGACCCTTAGGCACGTACAAGTAAGCTGGAATCTTCAAAAGTTCAAATCTTTATAAGTAAAAAGATTTATTAAAATGAATAACCAAGTGTTTTAATTGACATCAGAAGATGAAAACAATAAACCCTGAGAACATAGAGAAAAGATAAATAAAGATATGAGCTGAACTTAATACAACAGAAAACGTATAAAATTCAGGTGATTTAGTAAGTCCAAAGAATCTTCTTTGAAAAGAATTAATAGACACACTTTGATTAAGGAAAACCAAAACATAAGTAAAGAATATACAGAAAGAGTCAGGACAATGTTAGAGCAGACAATATATGAAATGCCAGTAAATTTGAACATTTCTGTCAAGTGGACCATTTCCTAGCTCCTAAAGTTTACCAACACTGACACAAGAGGAAATCATTTAAGGTCATCATGTCTGCCCTTGGCATTCTCGGAACGCCCTGGCCTCAGAATGCAGCCTCTGTAGTCCATGGTAACCTGCGGAGAGGGGGCGGGGCTGAGGGAGGTTGGAACACTGCCCTCACTGAGGGGGTGGGTGTGGCCATCTCTGCTGTGACTGAACAAAGGGCAGGGGAGCAGGGGGCCCAGGGCAGGGCCCTCAGAGCCCGGCAGGCCCAGTGGAGTGTCACAAGTTTTTAGGCCCAGGCCAAAGGGCGCCTTCTTTGTCTGCACAGCTGCCCAAACTCTCACCTTTCCACCTAGGCCGCCCTCTTACTTGAAGTGTGTGTGGAACGTGTCTGCGCAGTATACCGCGCTGCACAGCTAAGCATAGTTCTGGGCATCGTAGCTTCCTGCCAGGTGACAGAAGTTCGCAGGCAGATGGGACCCAGGGACACACGCGGAGGGGCTCCTGCCCGGGTCACACTCTGCCCACTGCCCCTGCCCCAGATCGGGGGCCGCAAAGCAGCCCTGTCTGAGTCCCCTGCCTGTAGAGGGATTATTGGACCAACACTTGTAGAAAACGGGGCCCTTGCGGGCCACTCGTTGGAGGGACACAAATAAATCTTTGCCGACTTTTTGCTGAAACTTACGAGCGTTCATACCTAAGCCTCTTAAAAGGTCAGCTGTTTAGCTAAACATGAGCTCATGATCTAAATTTACACAATAATGAAGAAAGCAGCTACAAGGGGAGACAATCAGCCAAAACCATCAATACCAGAATTAGATTCCCAAGGCCATCCATCAGATGAAGGAATAATCGGGTGCAAGGCAGAAAATATACATAAAACTGGAACTGAAACAAGGCACAAGGATGTTTTCAAAGACTGGTAGGATCTCTAAAACATTTTTCAAGGACATGTCATTGATAAAGCTAAATACTCCAAGGTTGTGTAATACAACAGATTAATCATTGAGAAGAGTGAAATTATGCTGTTTTGAAAACTATGGCAGGTCAGATTTTCTGCCTAATTATATAAGAAGATTTCTCTAAAAAATACACATTATTTCAAAGACTTGTTGGCTGTGAAATAAGTTAAGGGTATTTCAAATGGCTTGTCTGCAAAGAAAGGTGAGATGTAGGGAATCACAGAAAGTCGAGGGGAAAATAGGTCAATATATACATTGCTGTATGGTGAACTAAGCCTTAGGCCAGCAACAATGGAGAGGACGTGACCCTTAGACACGTACAAGTAAGCTGGAATCTTCAAAAGTTCAAATCTTTATAAGTAAAAAGATTTATTAAAATCAATAACCAAGTGTTTTAATTGACATCAGAAGATGAAAACAATAAACCCTGAGAACATAGAGAAAAGATAAATAAAGATATGAGCAGAACTTAATACAACAGAAAACGTATAAAATTGAGGTGATTTAGTAAGTCCAAAGAATCTTCTTTGAAAAGAATTAAAAGACACAATTTGATTAAGGAAAACAAAAACATAAGTAAAGAATATACAGAAAGAGTCAGGACAATGTTAGAGCAGAGAATATATGAAATGCCAGTAAATTTGAACACTTCTGTCAAGTGGACCATTTCCTAGCTCCTAAAGTTTACCAACACTGACACAAGAGGAAATCATTTAAGGTCATCATGTCTGCCCTTGGCATTCTCGGAACGCCCTGGCCTCAGAATGCAGCCTCTGTAGTCCATGGTAACCTGCGGAGAGGGGGCGGGGCTGAGGGAGGTTGGAACACTGCCCTCACTGAGGGAGTGTGTGTGGCCATCTCTGCTGTGACTGAACAAAGGGCAGGGGAGCAGGGGGCCCAGGCCAGGGCCCTCAGAGCCCGGCAGGCCCAGTGGAGTGTCACAAGCTTTTAGGCCCAGGCCAAAGGGCGCCTTCTTTGTCTGCACAGCTGCCCAAATTCTCACCTTTCCACTCAGGCCGCCCTCTTACTTGAAGTGTCTGTGGAACGTGTCCGCGCAGTATACCGCGCTGCACAGCTAAGCATAGGTCTGGGCATCGTAGCTTCCTGCCAGGTGCCCGAAGTTCGCAGGCAGATGGGTCCCTGGGACACACGCGGAGAGGCTCCTGCCCGGGTCACAGGCCGCCCACTGCCCCTGCCCCAGATCGGGAGCCGCAAAGCAGCCCTGTCTGAGTCCCCTGCCTCTAGAGGGAGTATTGGACCAACACTTGTAGAAAACGGGGTCCTTGCGGGCCACTCATTGGAGGGACACAAATAAATCTTTGCCGACTTTCTGCTGAAACTTACGAGCGTTCACACCTAAGCCTCTTACAAGGTCAGCTGTTTAGCTAAACATGAGCTCATGATCTAAATTTACACAATATTGAAGAAAGCAGCTACAAGGGGAGACAATCAGCCAAAACCATCAATACCAGAATTAGATTCCAAAGGCCATCCATCAGATGTAGGAATAATCGGGTGCAAGGCAGAAAATATACATAAAACTGGAACTGAAACAAGGCACAAGGATGTTTTCAAAGACTGGTAGGATCTCTAAAACATTTTTCAAGGACATGTCATTGATAAAGCTAAATACTCCAAGGTTGTGTAATATAACAGATTAATCATTGAGAAGAGTGAAATTATGCTGTTTTGAAAACTATGGCAGGTCAGATTTTCTGCCTAATTATATAAGAAGATTTCTCTAAAAATACACATTATTTCAATGACTTATTGGCTGTGAAATAAGTTAAGGGTATTTCAAATGGCTTGTCTGCAAAGAAAGGTGAGATGTAGGGAATCACAGAAAGTCGAGGGGAAAATAGGTCAATATATACATTGCTGTATGGTGAACTAAGCCTTAGGCCAGCAACAATGGAGAGGACGTGACCCTTAGACACGTACAAGTAAGCTGGAATCTTCAAAAGTTCAAATCTTTATAAGTAAAAAGATTTATTAAAATGAATAACCAAGTGTTTTAATTGACATCAGAAGATGAAAACAATAAACCCTGAGAACATAGAGAAAAGATAAATAAAGATATGAGCAGAACTTAATACAACAGAAAACGTATAAAATTCAGGTGATTTAGTAAGTCCAAAGAATCTTCTTTGAAAAGAATTAAGAGACACACTTTGATTAAGGAAAACCAAAACATAAGTAAAGAATATACAGAAAGAGTCAGGACAATGTTAGAGCAGAGAATATATGAAATGCCAGTAAATTTGAACATTTCTGTCAAGTGGACCATTTCCTAGCTCCTAAAGTTTACCAACACTGACACAAGAGGAAATCATTTAAGGTCATCATGTCTGCCCTTGGCATTCTCGGAACGCCCTGGCCTCAGAATGCAGCTTCTGTAGTCCATGGTAACCTGCGGAGAGGGGGCGGGGCTGAGGGAGGTTGGAACACTGCCCTCACTGAGGGAGTGGGTGTGGCCATCTCTGCTGTGACTGAACAAAGGGCAGGGGAGCAGGGGGCCCAGTGCAGGGCCCTCAGAGCCCTGCAGGCCCAGTGGAGTGTCACAAGTTTTTAGGCCCAGGCCAAAGGGCGCCTTCTTTGTCTGCACAGCTGCCCAAACTCTCACCTTTCCACTCAGGCCGCCCTCTTACTTGAAGTGTGTGTGGAACGTGTCTGCGCAGTACACCGCGCTGCACAGCTAAGCATAGTTCTGGGCATCGGAGCTTCCTGCAAGGTGACCGAAGTTCGCAGGCAGATGGGACCCTGGGACACACGCGGAGGGGCTCCTGCCCGGGTCACACTCCGCCCACTGCCCCTGCCCCAGATCGGGGGCCGCAAAGCAGCCCTGTCTGAGTCCCCTGCCTCTAGAGGGAGTATTGGACCAACACTTGTAGAAAACGGGGCCCTTGCGGGCCACTCGTTGGAGGGACACAAATAAATCTTTGCCGACTTTTTGCTGAAACTTACGAGCGTTCATACCTAAGCCTCTTAAAAGGTCAGCTCTTTAGCTAAACATGAGCTCATGATCTAAATTTACACAATAATGAAGAAAGCAGCTACAAGGGGAGACAATCAGCCAAAACCATCAATACCAGAATTAGATTCCCAAGGCCATCCATCAGATGAAGGAATAATCGGGTGCAAGGCAGAAAATATACATAAAACTGGAACTGAAACAAGGCACAAGGATGTTTTAGAAGACTGGTAGGGTCTCTAAAACATTTTTCAAGGACATGTCATTGATAAAGCTAAATACTCCAAGGTTGTGTAATACAACAGATTAATCATTGAGAAGAGTGAAATTATGCTGTTTTGAAAACTATGGCAGGTCAGATTTTCTGCCTAATTATATAAGAAGATTTCTCTAAAAAATACACATTATTTCAAAGACTTATTGGCTGTGAAATAAGTTAAGGGTATTTCAAATGGCTTGTCTGCAAAGAAAGGTGAGATGTAGGGAATCACAGAAAGTCGAGGGTAAAATAGGTTAATATATACATTGCTGTATGGTGAACTAAGCCTTAGGCTAGCAACAATGGAGAGGACGTGACCCTTAGACACGTACAAGTAAGCTGGAATCTTCAAAAGTTCAAATCTTTATAAGTAAAAAGATTTATTAAAATGAATAACCAAGTGCTTTAATTGACATCAGAAGATGAAAACAATAAACCCTGAGAACATAGAGAAAAGATAAATAAAGATATGAGCAGAACTTAATACAACAGAAAACTTATAAAATTGAGGTGATTTAGTAAGTCCAAAGAATCTTCTTTGAAAAGAATTAAAAGACACAATTTGATTAAGGAAAACAAAAACATAAGTAAAGAATATACAGAAAGAGTCAGGACAATGTTAGAGCAGAGAATATATGAAATGCCAGTAAATTTGAACATTTCTGTAAAGTGGACCATTTCCTAGCTCCTAAAGTTTACCAACACTGACACAAGAGGAAATCATTTAAGGTCATCATGTCTGCCCTTGGCATTCTCGGAACGCCCTGGCCTCAGAATGCAGCCTCTGTAGTCCATGGTAACCTGCGGAGAGGGGGCTGGGCTGAGGGAGGTTGGAACACTGCCCTCACTGAGGGAGTGGGTGTGGCCATCTCTGCTGTGACTGAACAAAGGGCAGGGGAGCAGGGGGCCCAGGGCAGGGCCCTCAGAGCCCGGCAGGCCCAGTGGAGTGTCACAAGTTTTTAGGCCCAGGCCAAAGGGCGCCTTCTTTGTCTGCACAGCTGCCCAAACTCTCACCTTTCCACTCAGGCCGCCCTCTTACTTGAAGCGTGTGTGGAACGTGTCCGCGCAGTACACCGCGCTGCACAGCTAAGCATAGTTCTGGGCATCATAGCTTCCGGCCAGGTGACCGAAGTTCGCAGGCAGATGGGTCCCTGGGACACACGCGGAGGGGCTCCTGCCGGGGTCACAGGCCGCCTACTGCCCCTGCCCCAGATCGGGGGCCGCAAAGCAGCCCTGTCTGAATCCCCTGCCTCTAGAGGGAGTATAGGACCAACAGTTGTAGAAAACGGGGTCCTTGCGGGCCACTCATTGGAGGGACACAAATAAATCTTTGCCGACTTTCTGCTGAAACTTATGAGCGTTCACACCTAAGCCTCTTACAAGGTCAGCTGTTTAGCTAAACATGAGCTCATGATCTAAATTTACACAATAATGAAGAAAGCAGCTAAAAGGGGAGACAATCAGCCAAAACCATCAATACCAGAATTAGATTCCCAAGGCCATCCATCAGATGAAGGAATAATCGGGTGCAAGGCAGAAAATATACATAAAACTGGAACTGAAACAAGGCACAAGGATGTTTTCAAAGACTGGTAGGATCTCTAAAACATTTTTCAAGGACATGTCATTGATAAAGCTAAATACTCCAAGGTTGTGTAATACAACAGATTAATCATTGAGAAGAGTGAAATTATGCTGTTTTGAAAACTATGCCACGTCAGATTTTCTGCCTAATTATATAAGAAGATTTCTCTGAAAAATACACATTATTTCAAAGACTTATTGGCTGTGAAATAAGTTAAGGGTGTTTCAAATGGCTTGTCTGCAAAGAAAGGTGAGATGTAGGGAATCACAGAAAGTCGAGTGGAAAATAGGTCAATATATACATTGCTGTATGGTGAACTAAGCCTTAGGCCAGCAACAATGGAGAGGACCTGACCCTTAGACACGTTCAAGTAAGCTGGAATCTTCAAAAGTTCAAATCTTTATAAGTAAAAAGATTTATTAAAATGAATAACCAAGTGTTTTAATTGACATCAGAAGATGAAAACAATAAACCCTGAGAACATAGAAAAAAGATAAATAAAGATATGAGCAGAACTTAATACAACAGAAAACGCATAAAATTCAGGTGATTTAGTAAGTCCAAAGAGTCTTCTTTGAAAAGATTTAAAAGACACACTTTGATTAAGGAAAACCAAAACATAAGTAAAGAATATACAGAAAGAGTCAGGACAATGTTAGAGCAGAGAATATATGAAATGCCAGTAAATTTGAACATTTCTGTCAAGTGGACCATTTCCTAGCTCCTAAAGTTTACCAACACTGACACAAGAGGAAATCATTTAAGGTCATCATGTCTGCCCTTGGCATTCTCGGAACGCCCTGGCCTCAGAATGCAGCCTCTGTAGTCCATGGTAACCTGCGGAGAGGGGGCGGGGCTGAGGGAGGTTGGAACACTGCCCTCACTGAGGGAGTGGGTGTGGCCATCTCTGCTGTGACTGAACAAAGGGCAGGGGAGCAGGGGGCCCAGAGCAGGGCCCTCAGAGCCCGGCAGGCCCAGTGGAGTGTCACAAGTTTTTAGGCCCCGGCCAAAGGGCGCCTTCTTTGTCTGCACAGCGGCCCAAACTCTCACCTTTCCACTCAGGCCGCCCTCTTACTTGAAGTGTGTGTGGAACGTGTCCGCACAGTACACCGCGCTGCACAGCTAACCTTAGTTCTGGGCATCATAGCTTCCTGCCAGGTGACCGAAGTTCGCAGGCAGATGGGTCCCTGGGACACACGCGGAGGGGCTCCTGCCCGGGTCACACTCTGCCCACTGCCCCTGCCCCAGATCGGGGGCCGCAAAGCAGCCCTGTCTGAGTCCCCTGCCTCTAGAGGGAGTATTGGACCAACACTTGTAGAAAACGGGGTCCTTGCGGGCCACTCATTGGAGGGACACAAATAAATCTTTGCCGACTTTCTGCTGAAACTTATGAGCGTTCACACCTAAGCCTCTTACAAGGTCAGCTGTTTAGCTAAACATGAGCTCATGATCTAAATTTACACAGTATTGAAGAAAGCAGCTACAAGGGGAGACAATCAGCCAAAACCATCAATACCAGAATTAGATTCCCAAGGCCATCCATCAGATGTAGGAATAATCGGGTGCAAGGCAGAAAATATACATAAAACTGGAACTGAAACAAGGCACAAGGATGTTTTCAAAGACTGGTAGGATCTCTAAAACATTTTTCAAGGACATGTCATTGATAAAGCTAAATACTCCAAGGTTGTGTAATACAACAGATTAATCATTGAGAAGAGTGAAATTATGCTGTTTTGAAAACTATGGCAGGTCAGATTCTGCCTAATTATAGAAGAAGATTTCTCTAAAAAATACACAATATTTCAATGACTTATTGGCTGTGAAATAAGTTAAGTGTATTTCAAATGGCTTGTCTGCAAAGAAAGGGGAGATGTAGGGAATCACAGAAAGTCGAGGGGAAAATAGGTCAATATAAACATTGCTATATTGTGAACTAAACCTTAGGCCAGCAACAATGGAGAGGACCTGACCCTTAGAAACTTACAAGTAAGCTGGAATCTTCAAAAGTTCAAATCTTTATAAGTAAAAATTTATTAAAATGAATAACCAAGTGTTTTAATTGACATCAGAAGATCAAAACAATAAACCCTGAGAACATAGAAAAAAGATAAATAAAGATATGAGCAGAACTTAATACAACAGAAAACGTATAAAATTCAGGTGATTTAGTAAGTCCAAAGAATCTTCTTTGGAAAGATTGAAAAGACACACTTTGATTAAGGAAAACAAAAACATAAGTAAAGAATATACAGAAAGAATCAGCACAAAGTTATAGCAGAGAATATAAGAAATGCCAGTAAATTTGAACATTTCTGTAAAGTGGACCATTTCCTAGCTCCTAAAGTTTACCAAACCTGACACAAGAGGAAATCATTTAAGGTCATCATGTCTGCCCTTGGCATTCTCGGAACGCCCTGGCCTCAGGATGCAGCCTCTGTAGTCCATGGTAACCTGCGGAGAGGGGGCCGGGCTGAGGGTGTTTGGAACTCTGCCCTCACTGAAGGAGTGGGTGTGGCCATCTCTGCTCTGACTGAACAAAGGGCAGGGGAGGAGGGGGCACAGGGCAGGGCCCTCAGAGCATGGCAAGTCCAGTGGGGTGTCACAAGCATTTAGGCCCAGGCCAAAGGGCGCCTTCTTTGTCTGCACACCTGCCCAAACTCTCACCTTTCCACTCAGGCCGACCTCTTACTTGAAGTGTGTGTGGAACCTGTCCTCACAGTACACCACGCTGCACAGCTAACCATAGGTCTGGGCATCGTAGCTCCCTGCCAGGTGACCGAAGTTCGCAGGCAGATGTGTCCCAGGGACACATGCAAAGAGGCTCCTGCCCGGGCCACTGGCTGCCCACTCCCCCTGCCCCAGATCTGGGGCCAACAATCAGCCCTTTCGGAGTCCCCTTCCTCTAGAGGGAGTATTGGACCAACACTTGTAGAAAACGGTGTCCTCGTGGGCAACTCATTGGAGGGACACAAATAAATCTTTGCCGTCTTTATGCGGAAGCTTACGAGCGTTCACACCTAAGCGTCTTACAAGGTCAGCTGTTTAGCTAAACATGAGCTCATGATCTAAATTTACACAATAATGAAGAAATCAGCTACGAGGGGAGACAATCAGTAAAGACTATCAATACCAGAATTAGATTCCCAAGGCCATCCATCAATTGTTGGAATAATCAGGTGCAAGGCAGAATATATACATAAAACTGGAACTGAAACAAGGAACAAGGATGTTTTCAAAGACTGGTAGGATCTCTACATGTCATTGATAAAGCTAAATACTCAAAGGTTGTGTAATACAACAGATTAAGCATTGAGAAGAGTGAAATTATGCTGTTTTGAAAACTATGGCAGGTGAGATTTTCTGCCTAATTATATAAGAAGATTTCTCTAAAAATACACATTATTTCAATGACTTATTGGCTGTGAAATAAGTTAAGGGTATTTCAAATGGCTTGTCTGCAAAGAAAGGTGAGATGTAGGGAATCACAGAAAGTCGAGGGGAAATAGGTCAATATATACATTGCTATATGGTGAACTAAACCTTAGGCCAGCAACAATGGAGAGGACCTGACCCTTAGAATCTTACAAGTAAGCTGGAATCTTCAAAAGTTCAAATCTTTATAAGTAAAATATTTATTAAAATGAATAACCAAGTGTTTTAATTGACATCAGAAGATCAAAACAATAAACCCTGAGAACATAGAAACAAGATAAGTAAAGATATGAGCAGAACTTAATACAACAGAAAACGTATAAAATTGAGGTGATTTAGTAAGTCCAAACAATCTTCTTTGAAAAGATTGAAAAGACACACTTTGATTAAGGAAAACAAAAACATAAGTAAAGAATATACAGAAAGAATCAGGACAATGTTATAGCAGAGAATATATGAAATGCCAGTAAATTTGAACATTTCTCTAAAGTGGACCATTTCCTAGCTCCTAAAGTTTACCAAACCTGACACAAGAAGAAATCATTTAAGGTCATCATGTCTGCCCTTGGCAATCTCGGAACGCCCTGCCCTCAGGATGCAGCCTCTGTAGTCCATGGTAACCTGCGGAGAGGGGGCGGGGCTGAGGGTGGTTGGAACTCTGCCCTCACTGAAGGAGTGGGTGTGGCCATCTCTGCTGTTACTGAACAAAGGGCAGGGGAGCAGGGGGCCCAGGGCAGGGCCCTCAGAGCACGGCAGGTCCAGTGGTGTGTCACAAGCATTTAGGCCCAGGCCAAAGGGCGACATCTTTGTCTGCACAGCTGACCAAACTCTCACCTTTCCACTCAGGCCGACCTCTTACTTGAAGTGTGTGTGGAACCTGTCCTCACAGTACACCTCGCTGTACAGCTAACCATAGGTCTTGGCATCGTAGCTTCCTGCCAGGTGACCGAAGTTCGCATGCAGATGTGTCCCAGGGACACATGCAAAGAGGCTCCAGCCCGGGCCACAGGCTGCCCACTGCCCCTGCCCCAGATCGGGGGACGCCAATCAGCCCTGTCGGAGTCCACTTCCTCTACAGGGAGTATTGGACCAACACTTGTAGAAAACGGTGTCCTCGTGGGCAACTCATTGGAGGGACACAAATAAATTTTGCCGAATTTCTCCTGAAGCTTATGAGCGTTCACACCTAAGCGTCTTACAAGGTCAGCTGTTTAGCTAAACATGAGCTCATGATCTAAATTTACACAATAATGAAGAAACCAGCTACAAGGGGAGACAAACAGCAAAAACTAACAATACCAGAATTAGATTCCCAAGGCCATCCATCAATTGTTGGAATAATCAGGTGCAAGGCAGAATATATACATAAAACAGGAACTGAAACAAGGAACAAGGATGTTTTCAAAGACTGGTAGGATCTCTAAAACATTTTTAAAGTACATGTCATTGATAAAGCTAAATACTCAAAGGTTGTGTAATACAACAGATTAAGCATTGAGAAGAGTGAAATTATGCTGTTTTGAAAACTATGGCAGGTGAGATTTTCTGCCTAATTATATAAGAAGATTTCTCTAAAAATACACATTATTTCAATGACTTATTGGCTGTGAAATAAGTTAAGGGTATTTCAAATGGCTTGTCTGCAAAGAAAGGTGAGATGTAGGGAATCACAGAAAGTCGAGGGGAAAATAGGTCAATATATACATTGCTATATGGTGAACTAAACCTTAGGCCAGCAACAATGGAGAGGACCTGACCCTTAGAAACTTACAAGTAAGCTGGAATCTTCAAAAGTTCAAATCTTTATAAGTAAAATATTTATTAAAATGAATAACCAAGTGTTTTAATTGCCATCAGAAGATCAAAACAATAAACCCTGAGAACATAGAAAAAAGATAAATAAAGATATGAGCAGAACTTAATACAACAGAAAACGTATAAAATTGAGGTGATTTAGTAAGTCCAAAGAATCTTCTTTGAAAAGATTGAAAAGACACACTTTGATTAAGGAAAACAAAAACATAAGTAAAGAATATACAGAAAGAATCAGCACAATGTTATAGCAGAGAATATATGAAATGCCAGTAAATTTGAACATTTCTCTAAAGTGGACCATTTCCTAGCTCCTAAAGTTTACCAAACCTGACACAAGAGGAAATCATTTAAGGTCATCATGTCTGCCCTTGGCATTCTCGGAACGCCCTGGCCTCAGGATGCAGCCTCTGTAGTCCATGGTAACCTGCGGAGAGGGGGCGGGGCTGAGGGTGGTTGGAACTCTGCCCTCACTGAAGGAGTGGGTGTGGCCATCTCTGCTGTGACTGAACAAAGGGCAGGGGAGCAGGGGGCCCAGGGCAGGGCCCTCAGAGCACGGCAGGTCCAGTGGGGTGTCACAAGCATTTAGGCCCAGGCCAAAGGGCGCCTTCTTTGTCTGCACAGCTGCCCAAACTCTCACCTTTCCACTCAGGCCGACCTCTTACTTGAAGTGTGTGTGTTACCTGTCCTCACAGTACACCTCGCTGCACAGCTAACCATAGGTCTGGGCATCGTAGCTTCCTGCCAGGTGACCGAAGTTCGCAGGCAGATGTGTCCCAGGGACACATGCAAAGAGGCTCCAGCCCGGCCCACAGGCTGCCCAATGCCACTGCCCCTGATCGGGGGCCGCCAAGCAGCCCTGTCGGAGGCCCTTCCTCTAGAGGGAGTATTGGACCAACACTTGTAGAAAACGGTGTCCTCGTGGGCAACTCATTGGAGGGACACAAATAAATCTTTGCCGTCTTTCTGCTGAAGCTTACGAGTGTTCACACCTAAGCGTCTTACAAGGTCAGCTGTTTAGCTAAACATGAGCTCATAATCTAAATTTACACAATAATGAAGAAATCAGCTACGAGGGGAGACAATCAGTAAAGACTATCAATACCAGAATTAGATTCCCAAGGCCATCCATCAATTGTTGGAATAATCAGGTGCAAGGCAGAATATATACATAAAACTGGAACTGAAACAAGGAACAAGGATGTTTTCAAAGACTGGTAGGATCTCTACATGTCATTGATAAAGCTAAATACTCAAAGGTTGTGTAATACAACAGATTAAGCATTGAGAAGAGTGAAATTATGCTGTTTTGAAAACTATGGCAGGTGAGATTTTCTGCCTAATTATATAAGAAGATTTCTCTAAAAATACACATTATTTCAATGACTTATTGGCTGTGAAATAAGTTAAGGGTATTTCAAATGGCTTGTCTGCAAAGAAAGGTGAGATGTAGGGAATCACAGAAAGTCGAGGGGAAAATAGGTCAATATATACATTGCTATATGGTGAACTAAACCTTAGGCCAGCAACAATGGAGAGGACCTGACCCTTAGAAACTTACAAGTAAGCTGGAATCTTCAAAAGTTCAAATCTTTATAAGTAAAATATTTATTAAAATGAATAACCAAGTGTTTTAATTGACATCAGAAGATCAAAACAATAAACCCTGAGAACATAGAAAAAAGATAAATAAAGATATGAGCAGAACTTAATACAACAGAAAACGTATAAAATTGAGGTGATTTAGTAAGTCCAAAGAATCTTCTTTGAAAAGATTGAAAAGACACACTTTGATTAAGGAAAACAAAAACATAAGTAAAGAATATACAGAAAGAATCAGCACAATGTTATAGCAGAGAATATATGAAATGCCAGTAAATTTGAACATTTCTCTAAAGTGGACCATTTCCTAGCTCCTAAAGTTTACCAAACCTGACACAAGAGGAAATCATTTAAGGTCATCATGTCTGCCCTTGGCATTCTCGGAACGCCCTGGCCTCAGGATGCAGCCTCTGTAGTCCATGGTAACCTGCGGAGAGGGGGCGGGGCTGAGGGTGGTTGGAACTCTGCCCTCACTGAAGGAGTGGGTGTGGCCATCTCTGCTGTGACTGAACAAAGGGCAGGGGAGCAGGGGGCCCAGGGCAGGGCCCTCAGAGCACGGCAGGTCCAGTGGGGTGTCACAAGCATTTAGGCCCAGGCCAAAGGGCGCCTTCTTTGTCTGCACAGCTGCCCAAACTCTCACCTTTCCACTCAGGCCGACCTCTTACTTGAAGTGTGTGTGTTACCTGTCCTCACAGTACACCTCGCTGCACAGCTAACCATAGGTCTGGGCATCGTAGCTTCCTGCCAGGTGACCGAAGTTCGCAGGCAGATGTGTCCCAGGGACACATGCAAAGAGGCTCCAGCCCGGCCCACAGGCTGCCCAATGCCCCTGCCCCAGATCGGGGGCCGCCAAGCAGCCCTGTCGGAGGCCCTTCCTCTAGAGGGAGTATTGGACCAACACTTGTAGAAAACGGTGTCCTCGTGGGCAACTCATTGGAGGGACACAAATAAATCTTTGCCGTCTTTCTGCTGAAGCTTACGAGTGTTCACACCTAAGCGTCTTACAAGGTCAGCTGTTTAGCTAAACATGAGCTCATAATCTAAATTTACACAATAATGAAGAAATCAGCTACGAGGGGAGACAATCAGTAAAGACTATCAATACCAGAATTAGATTCCCAAGGCCATCCGTCAATTGTTGGAATAATCAGGTGCAAGGCAGAATATATACATAAAACTGGAACTGAAACAAGGAACAAGGATGTTTTCAGAGACTGGTAGGATCTCTAAAACATTTTTAAAGGACATGTCATTGATAAAGCTAAATACTCAAAGGTTGTGTAATACAACAGATTAAGCATTGAGAAGAGTGAAATTATGCTGTTTTGAAAACTATGGCAGGTGAGATTTTCTGCCTAATTATATAAAAAGATTTCTCTAAAAACTACACATTATTTCAATGACTTATTGGCTGTGAAATAAGTTAAGGGTATTTCAAATGGCTTGTCTGCAAAGAAAGGTGAGATGTAGGGAATCACAGAAAGTCGAGGGGAAAATAGGTCAATATATACATTGCTATATGGTGAACTAAACCTTAGGCCAGCAACAATGGAGAGGCCCTGACCCTTAGAAACTTACAAGTAAGCTGGAATCTTCAAAAGTTCAAATCTTTATAAGTAAAATATTTATTAAAATGAATAACCAAGTGTTTTAATTGACATCAGAAGATCAAAACAATAAACCCTGAGAACATAGTAAAAAGATAAATAAAGATATGAGCAGAACTTAATACAACAGAAAACGGATAAAATTGAGGTGATTTAGTAAGTCCAAAGAATCTTCTTTGAAAAGATTGAAAAGACACACTTTGATTAAGGTAAACAAAAACATAAGTAAAGAATATACAGAAAGAATCAACACAATGTTATAGCAGAGAATATATGAAATGCCAGTAAATTTGAACATTTCTGTAAAGTGGACCATTTCCTAGCTCCTAAAATTTACCAAACCTGACACAAGAGGAAATCATTTAAGGTCATCATGTCTGCCCTTGGCATTCTCGGAACGCCCTGGCCTCAGGATGCAGCCTCTGTAGTCCATGGTAACCTGCGGAGAGGGGGCGGGGCTGAGGGTGTTTGGAACTCTGCCCTCACTGAAGGAGTGGGTGTGGCCATCTCTGCTGTGACTGAACAAAGGGCAGGGGAGCAGGGTGCCCAGGGCAGGGCCCTCAGAGCTCGGCAGGTCCAGTGGGGTGTCACAAGCATTTAGGCCCAGGCCAAAGGGCGCCTTCTTTGTCTGCACAGCTGCCCAAACTCTCACCTTTCCACTCTGGCCGACCTCTTACTTGAAGTGTGTGTGGAACCTGCCCTCACAGTACACCTCACTGCACAGCTAACCATAGGTCTGGTCTTCGTAGCTTCCTGCCAGGTGACCGAAGTTCGCAGGCAGATGTGTCCCAGGGACACATGCAAAGAGGCTCCTGCCCGGGCCACAGGCTGCCCACTGCCCCTGCCCTAGATCGGGCGCCGCCAATCAGCCCTGTCCGAGTCCCCTGCCTCTAGAGGGAGTATTGGACCAACACTTGTAGAAAACGGTGTCCTCGTGGGCCACTCATTGGAGGGACACAAATAAATCTTTGCCGTCTTTCTGCTGAAGCTTACGAGTGTTCACACCTAAGCGTCTTACAAGGTCAGCTGTTTAGCTAAACATGAGCTCATGATCTAAATTTACACAATAATGAAGAAATCAGCTACGAGGGGAGACAATCAGTAAAGACTATCAATACCAGAATTAGATTCCCAAGGCCATCCATCAATTGTTGGAATAATCAGGTGCAAGGCAGAATATATACATAAAACTGGAACTGAAACAAGGAACAAAGATGTTTTCAAAGACTGGTAGGATCTCTAAAACCTTTTTTAAAGGACATGTCATTGATAAAGCTAAATACTCAAACGTTGTGTAATACAACAGATTAAGCATTGAGAAGAGTGAAATTATGCTGTTTTGAAAACTATGGCAGGTGAGATTTTCTGCCTAATTATATAAGAAGATTTCTCTAAAAATACACATTATTTCAATGACTTATTGGCTGTGAAATAAGTTAAGGGTATTTCAAATGGCTTGTCTGCAAAGAAAGGTGAGATGTAGGGAAGCACAGAAAGTCGAGGGGAAAATAGGTCAATATATACATTGCTATATGGTGAACTAAACCTTAGGCCAGCAACAATGGAGAGGCCCTGACCCTTAGAAACTTACAAGTAAGCTGGAATCTTCAAAAGTTCAAATCTTTATAAGTAAAATATTTATTAAAATGAATAACCAAGTGTTTTAATTGACATCAGAAGATCAAAACAATAAACCCTGAGAACATAGAAAAAAGATAAATAAAGATATGAGCAGAACTTAATACAACAGAAAACGTATAAAATTGAGGTGATTTAGTAAGTCCAAAGAATCTTCTTTGAAAAGATTGAAAAGACACACTTTGATTAAGGTAAACAAAAACATAAGTAAAGAATATACAGAAATAATCAGCACAATATTATAGCAGAGAATATATGAAATGCCAGTAAATTTGAACATTTCTCTAAAGTGGACCATTTCCTAGCTCCTAAAGTTTACCAAACCTGACACAAGAGGAAATCATTTAAGGTCATCATGTCTGCCCTTGGCATTCTCGGAACGCCCTGGCCTCAGGATGCAGCCTCTGTAGTCCATGGTAACCTGCGGAGAGGGGGCGGGGCTGAGGGTGGTTGGAACTCTGCCCTCACTGAAGGATTGGGTGTGGCCATCTCTGCTGTGACTGAAGGAAGGGCAGGGGAGCAGGGGGCCCAGGGCAGGGCCCTCAGAGCACGGCAGGTCCAGTGGGGTGTCACAAGCATTTAGGCCCAGGCCAAAGGGCGCCTTCTTTGTCTGCACAGCTGCCCAAACTCTCACCTTTCCACTCAGGCCGACCTCTTACTTGAAGTGTGTGTTTTACCTGTCCTAACAGTACACCTCGCTGCACAGCTAAGCATAGGTCTGGGCATCGTAGCTTCCTGCCAGGTGACCGAAGTTCGCAGGCAGATGTGTCCCAGGGACACATGCAAAGAGGCTCCAGCCCGGGCCACAGGCTGCCCAATGCCCCTGCCCAAGATCGCGGGCCGCCAATCAGCCCTGTCGGAGGCCCTTCCTCTAGAGGGAGTATTGGACGAACACTTGTAGAAAACGGTGTCCTCGTGGGCAACTCATTGGAGGGACACAAATAAATCTTTGCCGTCTTTCTGCTGAAGCTTACGAGTGTTCACACCTAAGCGTCTTACAAGGTCAGCTGTTTAGCTAAACATGAGCTCATGATCTAAATTTACACAATAATGAAGAAATCAGCTACGAGGGGAGACAATCAGTAAAGACTATCAATACCAGAATTAGATTCCCAAGGCCATCCATCAATTGTTGGAATAATCAGGTGCAAGGCAGAATATATACATAAAACTGGAACTGAAACAAGGAACAAGGATGTTTTCAAAGACTGGTAGGATCTCTAAAACATTTTTAAAGGACATGTCATTGATAAAGCTAAATACTCAAAGGTTGTGTAATACAACAGATTAAGCATTGAGAAGAGTGAAATTATGCTGTTTTGAAAACTATGGCAGGTGAGATTTTCTGCCTAATTATATAAGAAGATTTCTCTAAAAACTACACATTATTTCAATGACTTATTGGCTGTGAAATAAGTTAAGGGTATTTCAAATGGCTTGTCTGCAAAGAAAGGTGAGATGTAGGGAATCACAGAAAGCCGAGGGGAAAATAGGTCAATATATACATTGCTATATGGTGAACTAAACCTTAGGCCAGCAACAATGGAGAGGACCTGACCCTTAGAAACTTACAAGTAAGCTGGAATCTTCAAAAGTTCAAATCTTTATAAGTAAAATATTTATTAAAATGAATAACCAAGTGTTTTAATTGACATCAGAAGATCAAACCAATAAACCCTGAGAACATAGAAAAAAGATAAATAAAGATATGAGCAGAACTTAATACAACAGAAAACGTATAAAATTGAGGTGATTTAGTAAGTCCAAAGAATCATCTTTGAAAAGATTGAAAAGACACACTTTGATTAAGGAAAACAAAAACATAAGTAAAGAATATACAGAAAGAATCAGGACAATGTTATAGCAGAGAATATATGAAATGCCCGTAAATTTGAACATTTCTGTAAAGTGGACCATTTCCTAGCTCCTAAAGTTTACCAAACCTGACACAAGAGGAAATCATTTAAGGTCATCATGTCTGCCCTTGGCATTCTCGGAACGCCCTGGCCTCAGGATGCAGCCTCTGTAGTCCATGGTAACCTGCGGAGAGGGGGCGGGGCTGAGGGTGGTTGGAACTCTGCCCTCACGGAAGGAGTGGGTGTGGCCATCTCTGCTGTGACTGAACAAAGGGCAGGGGAGCAGGGGGCCCAGGGCAGGGCCCTCAGAGCACGGCAGGTCCAGTGGGGTGTCACAAGCATTTAGGCCCAGGCCAAAGGGCGCCTTCTTTGTCTGCACATTTGCCCAAACTCTCAACTTTCCACTCAGGCCGACCTCTTACTTGAAGTGTGTGTGGAACCTGCCCTCACAGTACACCTCGCTGCACAGCTAACCATAGGTCTGGGCATCGTAGCTTCCTGCCAGGTGACCGAAGTTCGCAGGCAGATGTGTCCCAGGGACACATGCAAAGAGTTTCCTGCCTGGGCCACAGGCTGCCCAATGTCCCTTCCCCAGATCAGGGGCCGCCAATCAGCCCTGTTAGAGTCCCCTGCCTCTAGAGGGAGTATTGGACCAACACTTGTAGAAAGCGGTGTCCTCTTGGGCAACTCATTGGAGGGACACAAATAAATCTTTGCCGTCTTTCTGCGGAAGCTTACGAGCGTTCACACCTAAGCTTCTTAGAAGGTCAGCTGTTTAGCTAAACATGAGCTCATGATCTAAATTTACACAATAATGAAAAATCAGCTACGAGGGGAGACAATCAGTAAAGACTATCAATACCAGAATTAGATTCCCAAGGCCATCCATCAATTGTTGGAATAATCAGGTGCAAGGCAGAATATATACATAAAACTGGAACTGAAACAAGGAACAAGGATGTTTTCAAAGACTGGTAGGATCTCTAAAACATTTTTAAAGGACATGTCATTGATAAAGCTAAATACTCAAAGGTTGTGTAATACAACAGATTAAGCATTGAGAAGAGTGAAATTATGCTGTTTTGAAAACTATGGCAGGTGAGATTTTCTGCCTAATTATATAAGAAGATTTCTCTAAAAATACACATTATTTCAATGACTTATTGGCTGTGAAATATGTTAAGGGTATTTCAAATGGCTTGTCTGCAAAGAAAGGTGAGATGTAGGGAATCACAGAAAGTCGAGGGGAAAATAGGTCAATATATACATTGCTATATGGTGAACTAAACCTTAGGCCAGCAACAATGGAGAGGACCTGACCCTTAGAAACTTACAAGTAAGCTGGAATCTTCAAAAGTTCAAATCTTTATAAGTAAAATATTTATTAAAATGAATAACCAACTGTTTTAATTGACATCAGAAGATCAAAACAATAAACCCTGAGAACATAGAAAAAAGATAAATAAAGATATGAGCAGAACTTAATACAACAGAAAACGTATAAAATTGAGGTGATTTAGTAAGTCCAAAGAATCTTCTTTGAAAAGATTGAAAAGACACACTTTGATTAAGGAAAACAAAAACATAAGTAAAGAATATACAGAAAGAATCAGCACAATGTTATAGCAGAGAATATATGAAATGCCAGTAAATTTGAACATTTCTCTAAAGTGGACCATTTCCTAGCTCCTAAAGTTTACCAAACCTGACACAAGAGGAAATCATTTAAGGTCATCATGTCTGCCCTTGGCATTCTCGGAACGCCCTGGCCTCAGGATGCAGCCTCCGTAGTCCATGGTAACCTGCGCAGAGGGGGCGGGGCTGAGGGTGGTTGGAACTCTGCCCTCACTGAAGGAGTGGGTGTGGCCATCTCTGCTGTGACTGAACAAAGGGCAGGGGAGCAGGGGGCCCAGGGCAGGGCCCTCAGAGCACGGCAGGTCCAGTGGGGTGTCACAAGCATTTAGGCCCAGGCCAAAGGGCGCCTTCTTTGTCTGCACAGCTGCCCAAACTCTCACCTTTCCACTCAGGCCGACCTCTTACTTGAAGTGTGTGTGTTACCTGTCTTCACAGTACACCTCGCTGCACAGCTAACCATAGGTCTGGGCATCGTAGCTTCCTGCCAGGTGACCGAAGTTCGCAGGCAGATGTGTCCCAGGGACACATGCAAAGAGGCTCCAGCCCGGCCCACAGGCTGCCCAATGCCCCTGCCCCAGATCGGGGGCCGCCAAGCAGCCCTGTCGGAGGCCTTTCCTCTAGAGGGAGTATTGGACCAACACTTGTAGAAAACGGTGTCCTCGTGGGCAACTCATTGGAGGGACACAAATAAATCTTTGCCGTCTTTCTGCTGAAGCTTACGAGTGTTCACACCTAAGCGTCTTACAAGGTCAGCTGTTTAGCTAAACATGAGCTCATGATCTAAATTTACACAATAATGAAGAAATCAGCTACGAGGGGAGACAATCAGTAAAGACTATCAATACCAGAATTAGATTCCCAAGGCCATCCATCAATTGTTGGAATAATCAGGTGCAAGGCAGAATATATACATAAAACTGGAACTGAAAGAAGGAACAAGGATGTTTTCAAAGACTGGTAGGATCTCTAAAACATTTTTAAAGGACATGTCATTGATAAAGCTAAATACTCAAAGGTTGTGTAATACAACAGATTAAGCATTGAGAAGAGTGAAATTATGCTGTTTTGAAAACTATGGCAGGTGAGATTTTCTGCCTAATTATATAAGAAGATTTCTCTAAAAATACACATTATTTCAATGACTTATTGGCTGTGAAATAAGTTAAGTGTATTTCAAATGGCTTGTCTGCAAAGAAAGGGGAGATGTAGGGAATCACAGAAAGTCGAGGGGAAAATAGGTCAATATATACATTGCTATATGGTGAACTAAACCTTAGGCCAGCAACAATGGAGAGGACCTGACCCTTAGAAACTTACAAGTAAGCTGGAATCTTCAAAAGTTCAAATCTTTATAAGTAAAATATTTATTAAAATGAATAACCAAGTGTTTTAATTGACATCAGAAGATCAAAACAATAAACCCTGAGAACATAGTAAAAAGATAAATAAAGATATGAGCAGAACTTAATACAACAGAAAACGGATAAAATTGAGGTGATTTAGTAAGTCCAAAGAATCTTCTTTGAAAAGATTGAAAAGACACACTTTGATTAAGGAAAACAAAAACATAAGTAAAGAATATACAGAAAGAATCAGGACAATGTTATAGCAGAGAATATATGAAATGCCAGTAAATTTGAACATTTCTGTAAAGTGGACCATTTCCTAGCTCCTGAAGTTTACCAAACCTGACACAAGAGGAAATCATTAAAGGTCATCATGTCTGCCCTTGGCATTCTCAGAACGCCCTGGCCTCAGGATGCAGCCTCTGTAGTCCATGGTAACCTGCGGAGAGGGGGTGGGGCTGAGGGGAGTTGGAACTCTGCCCTCACTGAAGGAGTGGGTGTGGCCATCTCTGCTGTGACTGAACAAAGGGCAGGGGAGCAGGGGGCCCAGGGCAGGGCCCTCAGAGCAGGGCAGGTCCAGTGGGGTGTCACAAGCATTTAGGCCCAGGCCAAAGGGCGCCTTCTTTGTCTGCACAGCTGCCCAAACTCTCACCTTTCCACTCTGGCCGACCTCTTACTTGAAGTGTGTGTGGAACCTGCCCTCACAGTACACCTCGCTGCACTGCTAACCATAGGTCTGGGCATCGTAGCTTCCTGCCAGGTGACCGAAGTTCGCAGGCAGATGTGTCCCAGGGACACATGCAAAGAGGCTCCTGCCCGGGACACAGGCTGCCCACTGCCCCTGCCCCAGATCGGGGGCCGCCAATCAGCCCTGTCGGAGTCCCCTGCCTCTAGAGGGAGTATTGTACCAACACTTGTAGAAAACGGTGTCCTCGTGGGCAACTCATTGGAGGGACACAAATAAATCTTTGCCGACTTTCTGCTGAAGCTTACGAGCGTTCACACCTAAGCGTCTTACAAGGTCAGCTGTTTAGCTAAACATGAGCTCATGATCTAAATGTACACAATAATGAAGAAATCAGCTACGAGGGGAGACAATCAGTAAAGACTATCAATACCAGAATTAGATTCCCAAGGCCATCCATCAATTGTTGGAATAATCAGGTTCAAGACAGAATATATACATAAAACTGGACCTGAAACAAGGAACAAGGATGTTTTCAAAGACTGGTAGGATCTCTACATGTCATTGATAAAGCTAAATACTCAAAGGTTGTGTAATACAACAGATTAAGCATTGAGAAGAGTGAAATTATGCTGTTTTGAAAACTATGGCAGGTGAGATTTTCTGCCTAATTATGTAAGAAGATTTCTCTAAAAAATACACAATATTTCAATGACTTATTGGCTGTGAAATAAGTTAAGTGTATTTCAAATGGCTTGTCTGCAAAGAAAGGGGAGATGTAGGGAATCACAGAAAGTCGAGGGGAAAATAGGTCAATATATACATTGCTATATGGTGAACTAAATCTTAGGCCAGCAACAATGGAGAGGACCTGACCCTTAGAAACTTACAAGTAAGCTGGAATCTTCAAAAGTTCAAATCTTTATAAGTAAAAATTTATTAAAATGAGTAACCAAGTGTTTTAATTGACATCAGAAGATCAAAACAATAAACCCTGAGAACATAGAAAAAAGATAAATAAAGATATGAGCAGAACTTAATACAACAGAAAACGTATAAAATTCAGGTGATTTAGTAAGTCCAAAGAATCTTCTTTGAAAAGATTGAAAAGACACACTTTGATTAAGGAAAACAAAAACATAAGTAAAGAATATACAGAAAGAATCAGGACAATGTTATAGCAGAGAATATAAGAAATGCCAGTAAATTTGAACATTTCTGTAAAGTGGACCATTTCCTAGCTCCTAAAGTTTACCAAATCTGACACAAGAGGAAATCATTTAAGGTCATCATGTCTGCCCTTGGCATTCTCGGAACGCACTGGCCTCAGGATGCAGCCTCTGTAGTCCATGGTAACCTGCGGAGAGGGGGCCGGGCTGAGGGTGGTTGGAACTCTGCCCTCACTGAAGGAGTGGGTGTGGCCATCTCTGCTGTGACTGAAAAAAGGGCAGGGGAGGAGGGGGCCCAGGGCAGGGCCCTCAGAGCACGGCAGGTCCAGTGGGGTGTCACAAGCATTTAGGCCCAGGCCAAAGGGCGCCTTCTTTGTCTGCACAGCTGCCCAAACTCTCACCTTTCCCCTCAGGCTGACCTCTTACTTGAAGTGTGTGTGGAACCTGTCCTCACAGTACACCTCGCTGCACAGCTAACCATAGGTCTGGGCATCGTAGCTTCCTGCCAGGTGACCGAAGTTCGCAGGCAGATGTGTCCAAGGGACACATGCAAAGAGGCTCCAGCCAGGGCCACAGGCTGCCCACTGCCCCTGCCCCAGATCGGGGGCTGCCAATCAGCCCTGTCGGAGTCCCCTTCCTCTATAGGGAGTATTGGACCAACACTTGTAGAAAACGGTGTCCTCGTGGGCAACTCATTGGTGGGACACAAATAAATTTTGCCGACTTTCTCATGAAGCTTGCGAGCGTACACACCTAAGCATCTTACAAGGTCAGCTGTTTAGCTAAACATGAGCTCGTGATCTAAATTTACACAATAATGAAAAAATCAGCTAGGAGGGGAGATAATCAGTAAAGAGTATCAATACCAGAATTAGATTCCCAAGGCCATCCATCAGTTGTTGGAATAATCAGGTGCAAGGCAGAATATATACATAAAACTGGACCTGAAACAAGGAACAAGGATGTTTTCAAAGACTGGTAGGATCTCTACATGTCATTGATAAAGCTAAATACTCAAAGGTTGTGTAATACAAGAGATTAAGCATTGAGAAGAGTGAAATTATGCTGTTTTGAAAACTATGGCAGGTGAGATTTTCTGCCTAATTATATATGAAGATTTCTCTAAAAATACACATTATTTCAATGACTTATTGGCTGTGAAATAAGTTAAGGGTATTTCAAATGGCTTGTCTGCAAAGAAAGGTGAGATGTAGGGAATCACAGAAAGTCGAGGGGAAAATAGGTCAATATATACATTGCTATATGGTGAACTAAACCTTAGGCCAGCAACAATGGAGAGGACCTGACCCTTCGAAACTTACAAGTAAGCTGGAATCTTCAAAAGTTCAAATCTTTATAAGTAAAATATTTATTAAAATGAATAACCAAGTGTTTTAATTGACATCAGAAGATCAAAACAATAAACCCTGAGAACATAGAAACAAGATAAATAAAGATATGAGCAGAACTTAATACAACAGAAAACGTATAAAATTCAGGTAATTTAGTAAGTCCAAAGAATCTTCTTTGAAAAGATTGAAAAGACACACTTTGATTAAGGAAAACAAAAACATAAATAAAGAATATACAGAAAGAATCAGGACAATGTTATAGCACAGAATATATGAAATGCCAGTAAATTTGAACATTTCTCTAAAGTGGACCATTTCCTAGCTCCTAAAGTTTACCAAACCTGACACAAGAGGAAATCATTTAAGGTCATCATGTCTGCCCTTGGCAATCTCAGAACGCCCTGGCCTCAGGATGCAGCCTCTGTAGTCCATGGTAACCTGCGGAGAGGGGGCGGGGCTGAGGGTGGTTGGAACTCAGCCCTCACTGAAGGAGTGGGTGTGGCCATCTCTGCTGTGACTGAAAAAAGGGCAGGGGAGGAGGGGGCCCAGTGCAGGGCCCTCAGAGCACGGCAGGACCAGTGGGGTGTCACAAGCATTTAGGCCCAGGCCAAAGGGCGCCTTCTTTGTCTGCACAGCTGCCCAAACTCTCAACTTTCCCCTCAGGCTGACCTCTTACTTGAAGTGTGTGTGGAACCTGTCCTCACAGTACACCTCACTGCACAGCTAACCATAGGTCTGGGCATCGTAGCTTCCTGCCAGGTGACCGAAGTTCGCAGGCAGATGTGTCCCAGGGACACATGCAAAGAGGCTCCAGCCCGGGCCACAGGCTGCCCACTGCCCATGCCCCAGATCGGGGGCCGCCAATCAGCCCTGTCGGAGTCCCCTTCCTCTATAGGGGGTATTGGACCAACATTTGTAGAAAACGGTGTCCTCGTGGGCAACTCATTGGAGGGACACAAATAAATTTTGCCGACTTTCTCCTGAAGCTTGCGAGCGTACACACCTAAGCATCTTACAAGGTCAGCTGTTTAGCTAAACATGAGCTCATGATCTAAATTTACACAATAATGAAAAAATCAGCTACGAGCGGAGATAATCAGTAAAGAGTATCAATACCAGAATTAGATTCCCAAGGCCATCCATCAGTTGTTGGAATAATCAGGTGCAAGGCAGAATATATACATAAAACTGGACCTGAAACAAGGAACAAGGATGTTTTCAAAGACTGGTAGGATCTCTACATGTCATTGATAAAGCTAAATACTCAAAGGTTGTGTAATACAACAGATTAAGCATTGAGAAGAGTGAAATTATGCTGTTTTGAAAACTATGGCAGGTGAGATTTTCTGCCTAATTATATAAGAATATTTCTCTAAAAATACACATTATTTCAATGACTTATTGGCTGTGAAATAAGTTAAGGGTATTTCAAATGGCTTGTCTGCAAAGAAAGGTGAGATGTAGGGAATCACAGAAAGTCGAGGGGAAAATAGGTCAATATATACATTGCTATATGGTGAACTAAACCTTAGGCCAGCAACAATGGAGAGGACCTGACCCTTAGAAACATACAAGTAAGCTGGAATCTTCAAAAGTTCAAATCTTTAAAAGTAAAATATTTATTAAAATGAATAACCAAGTGTTTTAATTGACATCAGAAGATGAAAACAATAAACCCTGAGAACATAGAGAAAAGATAAATAAAGATATGAGCAGAACTTAATACAACAGAAAACGTATAAAATTGAGGTGATTTAGTAAGTCCAAAGAATCTTCTTTGAAAAGATTGAAAAGACACACTTAGATTAAGGAAAACAAAAACATAAGTATAGAATATACAGAAAGAATCAGGACAATGTTATAGCAGAGAATATATGAAATGCCAGTAAATTTGAACATTTCTGTAAAGTGGACCATTTCCTAGCTCCTAAAGTTTACCAAACCTGACACAAGAGGAAATCATTTAAGGTCATCATGTCTGCCCTTGGCATTCTCGGAACGCCCTGGCCTCAGGATGCAGCCTCTGTAGTCCATGGTAACCTGCGGAGAGGGGGCGGGGCTGAGGGTGGTTGGAACTCTGCCCTCACTGAAGGAGTGTGTGTGGCCATCTCTGCTGTGACTGAACAAAGGGCAGGGGAGCAGGGGGCCCAGGGCAGGGCCCTCAGAGCACGGCAGGTCCAGTGGGGTGTCACAAGCATTTAGGCCCAGGCCAAAGGGCGCCTTCTTTGTCTGCCCAGCTGCCCAAAATCTCACCTTTCCACTCTGGCCGACCTCTTACTTGAAGTGTGTGTGGAACCTGCCCTCACAGTACACCTCGCTGCACAGCTAACCATAGGTCTGGGCATCGTAGCTTCCTGCCAGGAGACCAAAGTTCGCAGGCAGATGTGTCCCAGGGACACATGCAAAGAGGCTCCTGCACGGGCCACAGGCTGCCCACTGCCCCTGCCCCAGATCGGGGGCCGCCAATCAGCCCTGTCGGAGTCCCCTGCCTCTAGAGGGAGTATTGGACCAACACTTGTAGAAAACGGTGTCCTCGTGGGCAACTCATTGGAGGGACACAAATAAATCTTTGCCGACTTTCTGCTGAAGCTTACGAGCGTTCACACCTAAGCGTCTTACAAGGTCAGCTGTTTAGCTAAACATGAGCTCATGATCTAAATGTACACAATAATGAAGAAATCAGCTACGAGGGGAGACAATCAGTAAAGACTATCAATACCAGAATTAGATTCCCAAGGCCATCCATCAATTGTTGGAATAATCAGGTGCAAGGCAGAATATATACATAAAACTGGACCTGAAACAAGGAACAAGGATGTTTTCAAAGACTGGTAGGATCTCTACATGTCATTGATAAAGCTAAATACTCAAAGGTTGTGTAATACAACAGATTAAGCATTGAGAAGAGTGAAATTATGCTGTTTTGAAAACTATGGCAGGTGAGATTTTCTGCCTAATTATGTAAGAAGATTTCTCTAAAAAATACACAATATTTCAATGACTTATTTGCTGTGAAATAAGTTAAGTGTATTTCAAATGGCTTGTCTGCAAAGAAAGGGGAGATGTAGGGAATCACAGAAAGTCGAGGGGAAAATAGGTCAATATATACATTGCTATATGGTGAACTAAACCTTAGGCCAGCAACAATGGAGAGGACCTGACCCTTAGAAACTTACAAGTAAGCTGGAATCTTCAAAAGTTCAAATCTTTATAAGTAAAAATTTATTAAAATGAATAACCAAGTGTTTTAATTGACATCAGAAGATGAAAACAATAAACCCTGAGAACATAGAAAAAAGATAAATAAAGATATGAGCAGAACTTAATACAACAGAAAACGTATAAAATTCAGGTGATTTAGTAAGTCCAAAGAATCTTCTTTGAAAAGATTGAAAAGACACACTTTGATTAAGGAAAACAAAAACATAAGTAAAGAATATACAGAAAGAATCAGGACAATGTTATAGCAGAGAATATAAGAAATGCCAGTAAATTTGAACATTTCTGTAAAGTGGACCATTTCCTAGCTCCTAAAGTTTACCAAACCTGACACAAGAGGAAATCATTTAAGGTCATCATGTCTGCCCTTGGCATTCTCGGAACGCCCTGGCCTCAGGATGCAGCCTCTGTAGTCCATGGTAACCTGGGGAGAGGGGGCCGGGATGAGGGTGGTTGGAACTCTGCCCTCACTGAAGGAGTGGGTGTAGCCATCACTGCTCTGACTGAACAAAGGGCAGGGGAGGAGGAGGCACAGGGCAGGGCCCTCAGAGCACGGCAGGTCCAGTGGGCTGTCACAAGCATTTAGGCCCAGGCCAAAGGGCGCCTTCTTTGTCTGCACAGCTGCCCAAACTCTCAACTTTCCCCTCAGGCTGACCTCTTACTTGTAGTGTGTGTGGAACCTGTCCTCACAGTACACCTCGCTGCACAGCTAACCATAGGTCTGGGCATCGTAGCTCCCTGCCAGGTGACCGAAGTTCGCAGGCAGATGTGTCCCAGGGACACATGCAAAGAGGCTCCTGCCCGGGCCACTGGCTGCCCACAGCCCCTGCCCCAGATCTGGGGCCAACAATCAGCCCTTTCGGAGTCCCCTTCCTCTAGAGGGAGTATTGGACCAACACTTGTAGAAAACGGTGTCCTCGTGGGCAACTCATTGGAGGGACACAAATAAATCTTTGCCGTCTTTCTGCGGAAGCTTCCGAGCGTTCACACCTAAGCGTCTTACAAGGTCAGCTGTTTAGCTAAACATGAACTCATGATCTAAATTGACACAATAATGAAGAAATCAACTACGAGGGGAGACAATCAGTAAAGACTATCAATACCAGAATTAGATTCCCAAGGCCATCCATCAATTGTTGGAATAATCAGGTGCAAGGCAGAATATATACATAAAACTGGAACTGAAACAAGGAACAAGGATGTTTTCAAAGACTGGTAGGATCTCTAAAACATTTTTAAAGTACATGTCATTGATAGAGCTAAATACTCAAAGGTTGTGTAATACAACAGGTTAAGCATTGAGAAGAGTGAAATTATGCTGTTTTGAAAACTATGGCAGGTGAGATTTTCTGCCTAATTATATAAGAAGATTTCTCTAAAAATACACATTATTTCAATGACTTATTGGCTGTGAAATAAGTTAAGGGTATTTCAAATGGCTTGTCTGCAAAGAAAGGTGAGATGTAGGGAATCACAGAAAGTCGAGGGGAAAATAGGTCAATATATACATTGCTATATGGTGAACTAAACCTTAGGCCAGCAACAATGGAGAGGACCTGACCCTTAGAAACTTACAAGTAAGCTGGAATCTTCAAAAGTTCAAATCTTTATAAGTAAAATATTTATTAAAATGAATAACCAAGTGTTTTAATTGACATCAGAAGATCAAAACAATAAACCCTGAGAACATAGAAACAAGATAAATAAAGATATGAGCAGAACTTAATACAACAGAAAACGTATAAAATTCAGGTAATTTAGTAAGTCCTAAGAATCTTCTTTGAAAAGATTGAAAAGACACACTTTGATTAAGGAAAACAAAAACATAAATAAAGAATATACAGAAAGAATCAGGACAATGTTATAGCAGAGAATATATGAAATGCCAGTAAATCTGAACATTTCTGTAAAGTGGACCATTTCCTACCTCCTAAAGTTTACCAAACCTGACACAAGAGGAAATCATTTAAGGTCATCATGTCTGCCCTTGGCAATCTCAGAACGCCCTGGCCTCAGGATGCAGCCTCTGTAGTCCATGGTAACCTGCGGAGAGGGGGCGGGGCTGAGGGTGGTTGGAACTCTGCCCTCACTGAAGGAGTGGGTGTGGCCATCTCTGCTGTGACTGAAAAAAGGGCAGGGGAGCAGGGGG